>NC_138305.1:73402500-73430000 GCF_965601325.2 Salmo salar
CCAGCGGTCAAGGATGAGTTGATGAGCGAGGTGAGGAAGGGGAGAAGGTCTCCGGAAATGGTCTGGAGAAGAGAGGAGGGGATAGGGTCAAGTGGGCAGGTTGTTGGGCGGCCGGCCGTCACAAGACGCGAGATTTCATCTGGAGAGAGAGGGGAGAAAGAGGTCAAAGCACAGGGTAGGGCAGTGTGAGCAGGACCAGCGGTGTCGTTTGACTTAGCAAACGAGGATCGGATATCGTCAACCTTCTTTTCAAAATGGTTGACGAAGTCATCCGCAGAGAGGGAGGAGGGGGGGGGAGGGGGAGGAGGATTCAGGAGGGAGGAGAAGGTAGCAAAGAGCTTCCTAGGGTTAGAGGCAGATGCTTGGAATTTAGAGTGGTAGAAAGTGGCTTTAGCAGCAGAGACAGAAGAGGAGAATGTAGAGAGGAGTGAGTGAAAGGATGCCAGGTCCGCAGGGAGGCGAGTTTTCCTCCATTTCCGCTCGGCTGCCCGGAGCCTTGTTCTGTGAGCTCGTAGTGAGTCGTCGAGCCACGGAGCAGGAGGGGAGGACCGAGCCGGCCTGGAGGATAGGGGACAGAGAAAATCAAAGGATGCAGAAAGGGAGGAGAGGAGGGTTGAGGAGGCAGAATCAGGAGATAGGTTGGAGAAGGTTTGAGCAGAGGGAAGAGATGATAGGATGGAAGAGGAGAGAGTAGCGGGAGAGAGAGAGCGAAGGTTGGGACGGCGCAATACCATCCGAGTAGGGGCAGAGTGAGAAGTGTTGGATGAGAGCAAGAGGGAAAAGGATACAAGGTAGTGGTCGGAGATTTGGAGGGGAGTTGCAATGAGGTTAGTGGAAGAACAGCATCTAGTAAAGATGAGGTCAAGCGTATTGCCTGCCTTGTGAGTAGGGGGGGAAGGTGAGAGGGTGAGGTCAAAAGAGGAGAGGAGTGGAAAGAAGGAGGCAGAGAGGAATGAGTCAAAGGTAGACGTGGGGAGGTTAAAGTCACCCAGAACTGTGAGAGGTGAGCCATCCTCAGGAAAGGAACTTATCAAGGCGTCAAGCTCATTGATGAACTCTCCAAGGGAACCTGGAGGGCGATAAATGATAAGGATGTTAAGCTTGAAAGGGCTGGTAACTGTGACAGCATGGAATTCAAATGAGGAGATAGACAGATGGGTCAGGGGAGAAAGCGAGAATGTCCACTTGGGAGAGATGAGGATTCCAGTGCCACCACCCCGCTGGCTCGATGCTCTAGGGGTATGCGAGAACACGTGGGCAGACGAAGAGAGAGCAGTAGGAGTAGCAGTGTTATCTGTGGTAATCCATGTTTCCGTCAGCGCCAGGAAGTCTAGGGACTGGAGGGTAGCATAGGCTGAGATGAACTCAGCCTTGTTGGCTGCAGACCGGCAGTTCCAGAGGCTGCCGGAGACCTGGAACTCCACGTGGGTCGTGCGCGCTGGGACCACCAGGTTAGAGTGGCAACGGCCACGCGGTGTGAAGCGTTTGTATGGCCTGTGCAGAGAGGAGAGAACAGGGATAGACAGACACATAGTTGACAAGCTACAGAAGTGTTGTTTCTTGTATTATTGTCTCCTGTGTCTTTAGAGAACTGTTTCACTTTGATATCCTTTTTCTTCTGTCCTGATTTTCTCTTTCTTTTCTTCTGTTAACTAGATATTCTTTGTTGTTCTTCGTTAGCTAGCTAGCTTCTTCCAAAAGAGTCCCTAGCAACTGCTTAGCAACTGGTAAACAATTCAGCTTGCTAAGATAACTACAATTTTATGAAAAATAGTTATTTTCAAAAGCCTATCTTCTTTGTTTGTTGCTTGTTTTTTCTCCTATTCAGTCTTGCAGTTTTCTTTTGCTTTTTTCCGATGTACTTCACTCTAAAAACCATGTAAATTTCAATATTTGTAGGAGCTCATTTTTCAGCTGCTGCTGCTCAAATTGGAGTTCCGGAACTCCAAATAGTTAACAAACATATATATATATTTAATGTATATATACGTACACACATATGTGTATATATATATATATGTATGTATATGTATGTATATATATATATATATATATATATATATATATGTATGTGTATATATATGTATATATATGTATATATATGTACACACATATATATGTATATATATGTATGTATGTATATATATGTATATATATGTACACACATATATATGTATATATATGTATGTATATATATATGTATGTATATGTATATATATATATGTATATATGTATATATATATGTGTATATGTGTATATGTGTGTGTGTGTGTGTGTATATGTGTGTATATATATGTGTGTGTGTTTTGTTTCTCTGTAATACTAGCTACCTAGCAATTTTATGAAGTCGGAATTAATAAATATTTTCCACTGTGAAATTAATAGCGAGAGCTATGCATGAAAAGATTGACAGATATTTAGATGTGTGACAGTTATAGTAAACTCCTAAGGTGTAAACGTTCTTAAAGTAATCAATGTGCATCATTCATTAAAATGTTAATTGAACAGGTTAAGAGGTATGCTTAGATAACCTATGCAGAACAATTGACTCTAGATTGCAGGAAAAAGCTGCAAAATTATCCAGCTTCAGGAGGGGGGGGGCGCAGCCTCCATCCTCACATACTTTGTGCCCCCTCTCAAATAATGGGTGCATGACGCCCCTGGTTACATCCCCAAAGTTTGTTCTGTGTAATTCTATGGCTACGTCATTGTTTAATTTTCACTGTCGTACATAGCAGCAGGCTTTAGCAAATCAGGTCCCTAAACTTCTCCTCCCGCTCTTTGTCGGGACCCTGCCTGAGATCCAAACAATAGGTGAGTGCACCACCCTGCCCCTCTCACTACCCTTATCTACCCTGTCTGGCCTTGTTCAAACACACAGCCTCTCGTGCTGCTTGTTTTCTCTCCCCCCAACACACACTCTCCTCTCTTTTTACAATGACCTCACTCACTCACTCACTCACTCACTCACTCACTCACTCACTCACTCACTCACTCACTCACTCACTCACTCACTCACTCACTCACTCACTCACTCACTCACTCACTCACTCACTCACTCACTCACCTACGTTCGCTCTCTCCTGGATCCTTAAGTAGCCACCCATTGAGGTGTGCTGCACTTATCAAATACACCCCCTCCCCTGCACCCCCTCCACCCCACCTAATACCCCAACCTCGTCTTTGTATTGTCACTCAAACAAGAGTGTCACATATCAGACAGCAGGATGCAGGCGGACCTCTGTGACAGGACGGGGGCCAGGGAAGGGAAGACTGGAGGAGAGAGGCATAGGGTGGTGGGGTAGAGGAACACTAGGACAGATGCTCCAATGGTGGTGACCAGAATTCAGAGTGAATGCCATAGTGTTAGCGAAGAAGTGACAGAAATGTGTATAAAACACATTTGAGCCTCACTGTCTCATGCAAAGTCAACTGCTGTCTTCTAAGAGGTAAACGTCATGCGTAGTGTTGTGTATGGATGTGTTTTAGATGGAGAGTGAAGATGAGCTCCACGCTAATGGGGAGATCCTCCCTGTTGCTGTGTACGCGCCCACACCCCTAACCTCCCAAGACCCTGGGTGTGTGTGGACAGCTACCTGCTGGCTGTGCAGCTGTAAGTCGTTGACTGGCAGTAATTGTGTTACTTTGGAGTCCTGGGTTACAGAGAGAGTGAGGGAGGGGAGGGGAGGGGGGAGAACGACAGAACAACAGAGAGACTGGATGGGGCAGGAGATTAGTTTGTTTTCTTTCGCCACAGGCCACCTATAGTATAACAAAATCCACTTCATTTAGAGTGGGTTCAATGGAGGAGCCATCCAAAGTGTCCTGGGGCTGTTCTATATATATATCTGAGGTTCGATCTGGAGCGTTCTGGGGGTTTGTGTATTTTGGTGTGTGAGATTTGTGTATTTCTGTGTAGGATAGTGCTTTTGAATGATTTCGTTCAATCAGTTCAGAATTTATGAAACATACCTCTGGTAAAGGAAATGCACACTGCACCTTGGCAGACTACATAATAATAGGAGTCCCTCTGTAGAATTAAAGGAATACTTCACTCAAAGTCAATGGTATATTAGTATTTTCACGCTTCATGTCCAAATCATCTATAAGTAACTTAATTGAGTTACACTATACATTTTTTATACTTTAGGATGCTTTGGAAATGCTAATAAAATTCTAATATAGGTACCATTGACTTGCATCGGATTTATGCCACAAATGCTAAAAACTATTTGAACAGTGGCCAGGTAAACAAAACCAACGCGTGGATTGCTGTCATACCTTCTCCATAGACTGCTTACAGGGTAAAGGAAAACCGATATGTCATTTTGTCATTTGGGTGAACTATCCATTTAAGCAGCATATTAATCAAACAGCATAGCAGGCAGGAGACAAGAACGGCAGCCCCAGCTATGTGTTATGAAGCCTGTGTGATCTGCTCTTTAAGGAGAATGAAAAGATCTATCTACAGTATATGGAGCTTCACTGTGTGTGCTGAGACAGGCACGGCGGTGGAACAGATTGATTTGGACTCTCCTCTTAGATAATCAGGGCTAGATTACAATCTCTGTGAAATGACTGTCTGGAAGAAGACGTGTAGTGTGTACGTGGGTCTGGATCTGAGGGTCTAAATGCACACTCGGGGTGCGTCCGAAATGGCACCCTATCCCCTAAATAATGCACTATTGACCAAAACCCTATGGGGTCACTGCCTGTAAGCACGGTACATGCCAGGGTCCAGGGGTAAAGATGTCAGAAGTTAGCTATCTATCCCATAGAGCAGGGAAGAATACTCAAATCTAACTCTTGAGCCTGCTGGTTGTCTTTTCTTCCAGGTAGTTGATTGACTGATTCATTTGATTAATGCAATTGCCCAGATTCTACTTGGTGTCTCAGGTCTGAATCAACCCCTGTTTAAAGGCAGAGAATTAAAATCAGCATCGGCATCATGCTTCTGACCTCAAGGGCTGGAGGAAAGATGATAGTGTGCACTGACACTCGCCTTATAACTCACTATCTGTGAGTGTGTGTGACACAGGGTCATTGAATGGTTTTAACCAATGATTTATAAACTCAGCAAAAAAAGAAACGTCCTCTCACTGTCAACTGCGTTTATTTTCAGCAAACTTAACATGTGTAAATATTTGTATGAACATTACAAGATTCAACAACTGAGATAAACTGAACAAGTTCCACAGACATGTGACTAACAGAAATTGAATAATGTGTCCCTGAACTAAGGGGGGAGGGTCAAAATCAAAAGTAACAGTCAATGCAGCTGGTGGCCACACCTGATACTAAGTACTGCAGTGCATCTCCTCCTCATGGACTGCACCAGTATGCCAGTTCTTGCTGTGAGATGTTACCCACTCTTCCAGGAAGGCACCTGCAAGTTTCCGGACATTTCTGTGGGGAATGGCCTTAGCCCTCACCCTCAGATCCAACAAGTCCCAGACGTGCTCAATGGGTTTGAGATCCGGGCTCTTCGCTGGCCATGGCAGAACACTGACATTCCTGTCTTGCAGGAAATCACACACAGAACGAGCAGTATGGCTGGTGGCATTGTCATGCTGGAGGGTCATGTCAGGATTAGCCTGCAGGAAGGGTACCACATGAGGGAGGAGGACGTCTTCCCTGTAATGCACAGCGTTGAGATTGCCTGCAATGACAACAAGCTCAGTCCGATGATGCTGTGACACACCGCCCCAGACCATGACGGACCCTCCACCTCCAAATCGATCTCGCTCCAGAGTACAGGCCTCGGTGTAACACTCATTCCTTTGAAGATAACCACAAATCCGTCCATCACCCCTGGTGAGACAAAAACGCGACTCGTCAGTGAAGAGCACTTTTGCCAGTCCTGTGTGGTCCAGCGACGGTGGGTTTGTGCCCATAGGCGACGTTGTTGCCGGTGATGTCTGGTGAGGACCTGCCTTACAACAGGCCTACAAGCCCTCAGTCCATCCTCTCTCAGCCTATTGCGGACAGTCTGAGCACTGATGGAGGGATTGTGCATTCCTGGTGTAACTCGGGCAGTTGTTGTTGCCATCCTGTACCTGTCCCGCAGGTGTGATGTTCGGATGTACCGATCCTGTGCAGGTGTTGTTACACGTGGTCTGCCACTGCGAGGATGATCAGCTGTCCGTCCTGTCTCCCTGTAGCGCCGTCTTAGGCGTCTCACAGTACGGACATTGCAATTTATTGCCCTGGCAACATCTGCAGTCCTCATGCCTCCTTGCAGCAGCGTTCACGCAGATGAGCAGAGACCCTGGGCATCTTTCTTTTGGTGTTTTGCAGAGTCAGTGGAAAGGCCTCTTTAGTGTCCTAAGTTTTCATAACTGTGAGCTTTATTGCCTACCGTCTGTAAGCTGTTAGCGTCTTAACGAGCGTTCCACAGGTGCATGTTCATTCATTGTTTATGGTTCATTGAAAAAGCATGGGAAACAGTGTTTAAACCCTTTACAATGAAGATCTGTGAAGTTAATTCGTAAAAATCGAAATATCTTTGAAAGACAGGGTCCTGAAAAAGGGACATTTCTTTTTTTGTTGAGTTTATATACACTAGATGGCTGATAGGGGGTGCTGTGTTGAAGCCACTCCCACACCATTGTAAAAAAATTGGTTTTGTCACACTTATTCTATTATGGACACCTTAATGCATACTTTTAAGTTATCATGTGAGCTAAACATAAAAGTAAAAAATATATAAAACATTTTCTTTAAAGTAGAATTTTTTGAGATTACTAATGTTACTTTCCCCACTACAAAACAAAAATTGTTAAACACATGTAATTTTGTCCTGAAATACTGTAGAATTCCTTGAATTCCTGTGGAGGACTGCTCCTACTGGGGAGTGCCAATATGGCCGACCAGTGGCTTCAAAGCCTCTCGATGGCCAATACATAGCATCAGCTATCCAGGATTTATATGCTTTACATCATTGGTTTTAACCAGGCTTTTAATTGGCTCTGTGTCAGTGAGTACCCTCCCTACTGTGCATGCTCAGGGCCCACGCTCCTGACCCAGTCAAACTTCATTGCTGGCTTCACATAGAGAGGAAGTAACCCACTGGGCACACACTGGTTGAATCAACGTTGTTTCCACATCATTTCAATGAAATTACGTTGAACCAATGTGGAATAGACGTTGAATAGACATCTGTGCCCAGTGGGAAGATACTTTGCCATTCCAGTGTGTCATCTTATGTCATAATTTACTGTATTCTACCTACTGTACAATATGTCATTTAGCTTGGGGGTATGTTCCCATAGCATGCTGGAGGTCATTTGGTGTCATTATCACACATCATGTTACAGGTTGTACCCAGCTAACAATTCTAGGGAGAGAGGACGTTTTTGTAATGCTACCCGTAATGTTGCCCTAATGTTTGAGTGTCCAGTTTTCCGTTAGTTAGGGGAACATTCTATCTATGTTAGCGAAAACCTTTTGAGAACCTTTTTGAGCATGTTTTTGTGTTAAAGTTAGGAGAACGTTCTCTTAATGTCAAACTGAATTTATCTAGAACGTCGTTACAATGTTCTCAGAATATACAACATTTAATGTTCTAGACACGTTTTATGGGACGTTGCAAGAACATTCATGTGGCCAGTTTTTTTTTTAGGGTTAGGAGAATATTGCATCAACATCCCACCAAACATACACAGGACACGGTTGCCATGTTGCAAGAACATTCCTGTATATCAGTCGTCAGGACATCGCCTGATGGTCCCAAAGAAACGTCCCCCCCCCCCACAAAAAATGTTTTTTTATCAGTACACATCACCAGTTGTTACTGTGGCCGAGCCCATCAAGGCTCTGATTGGGGAACCACTGATCCATTCACAGTTCTTTGTTTGTTAGCAAGGTTAGGGACACTCTCACACACAATGTTTTTAACACAGTGTTTTCAACTTACATATTTGACCCACTTTGACATAGAGTGCCTTCAGAAGGTATTGGGCTGCAATTTCTGAGGTTGATAACACTAACGAAGTTATCCACTGCAGCAGACGTAACTCTGGGTCTTCCTTTCCTGTGGCGGTCCTCATGAGAGCCTGTTTCATCATAGCTCTTGATGGTTTTTGCAACTGCACTTGAAGAAACTTTCAAAGTTCTTGAAATGTTCCGTATTGACTGACCTTCATGTCTTAAAGTAATGATGGACTGTCATTTCCCTTTGCTTATTTGAGCTGTTCTTGCCATAATATGGACCTGGTCTTTTACCAAATAGGGTTATCGTCTGTATACCACCCCTACTTTGTCACAACACAACTGATTGGATCAAACGCATTAAGAAGGAAAGAAATTCCACAAAGGAACTTATAACAAGGCACACCTGTTAATTGAAATGCATTCCAGGTTATTACCTCATGAAGCTGGTTGAGAGAATGCCAAGAGTGTGCAAAGCAGTCATCAAGGCAAAGGGTGGCTAGTTTGAAGAATCTCAAATATAAAATATTTTGATTTGTTTAAAATAGCTTTTCGGCGAAAGCACATTTTGCAATATTCTGAGTACATAGCTTGGCCATCACGGCTAGCTATTTTGACATCCGCCAACTTCGGGGTCACCTAAACTCAGAATTACTATTAGAAAAATTGGATTACCTTTGCTGTTCTTTGCCAGAATGCACTCCCAGGACTTTTACTTCAACAACAAATGTTGTTTTGGTTCCAAATAATCCATAGTTATATTCAAATACCTCCGTTTTGTTGCGTTCAGGTCACTATCCGAAGGGTAACGCGCGAGCGCATTTCGTGACAAAAAAATGTCAAAATATTCCATTACCGTACTTAGAAGTATGTCAAACGCTGTTTAAAATCAATTTTTATGCTATTTTTCTCGTAAAATAGCGATAATATTCCAACCGGGCAACGTTGTATTCATTCAAAGGCTGAAATATTTTTTTTTAGAAGTCTCGTGAATGCGGATCTCCAGACTCACTGTCCCCAGGCTGACCACTTACAAACTCTGCTGCTGTACTTCGCCCAGAGACCGCAGACACCCCATTCCACTTTCCGGTGGCTTTAGAGAGCCAATGGGAGCCTTAGAAAGTGTCACATTACAGCACAGATGCTGTAATGTCGATAGAGATGCAACAGAAGGACAACAAATTGTCAGACAGGGCACTTCCTGTATGGAATCTTCTCAGGTTTTGGCCTGCCATATGAGTTCTGTTATACTCAGACACCATTCAAACCGTTTTAGAAACTTTAGTGTTTTCTATCCAAATCGACTAATTATATGCATATTCTAGTTTCTGGGCAGGAGTAGTAACCAGATTAAATCGGGTACTTTTTTTTTTATCCGGCCGTGAAAATACTGCCCCCATCCCAAAGAAGTTAACACATTTTTCGTTACTACACGATTCCATGTGTGTTATTTCATGGTTTTGATGTCTTCACTATTATTCTACAACGTAAAAATAAAGAAAAACCCTGGAATGAGTAGGTGTGTCCAAACCTTTGACTGGTACTGTATATTGTTTGTGTTCAAAAGCTCCAATAAGTCGCTAGTGGGCATCCAATGTGATGCAACAGTAACAATAGTGCGCCCCTAGCCTGCATGAGAACTGCTGTATTCACAACTTTAGCCAAAGTCTTGCTACGAGATGGATCCATTTAGCCATACAAAGAACAGTGCACTAATATTCTTGTTCAGCTAAACAGCTAGCTAGCTAGCCAAGAAGAGATCTAGCTAGCTGTACATAGCTAGCCTGGCTTGCTGACATTTCTGACAAGTCAAAAACGGTACCCTGTTTCTGGTGTATGTAGTTCAGGACACTCGTTTGCTACAACAAGTCGCAACTTTGTTTCAAAGTTTCATCACGGAATTGTAAAGCTGCACCGTTACCGTGGAAACGTTCTCAGCTTAACATCTCCTGTGCTTGATCTGAATGCCCCTTCTTTAGTCAGCTGTTGTACAACACATTCTAAAACTAGCTAGTTTTATCTCTGATCTAGGTTAGGGATGGTCAACTCCAGTCCTCGGGGGCTTGATTGGTGTCACTTTTTCCCCAGCCCCAGCTAACACATGACTCCAGTAATCAACTAGTCATGATATTCAGTTTAGAATGCAATTAGTTTAATCTGGTGTGATAGTTAATCCTATAGACAAAATACTCACTAAATATTATATTTCATCTAAAGGAGACTCTACAATAACAAGTCTCAAAGGTGAAGTGTCTACGCTTTGAAAACTGCAAAGGACTACATCGACATCCCAGAACTTCTGAGAGCAGTGTTGAGAAAGACTGGGCTCTCATTTGTGGCTACCAAGCGAATGGTCCTGTGATCAGATGACCTAAGACTACCTGAAGTACCACCAACAACAGCTGCTACAACTTTGAGGAGACGTCACCAAACAACACAGGGTGCATAAGCACACCGTTGAAGGGGAAGGACTGGAGCTTTTCCTGATGTCAGACTTGGTGGTTCCTGGGAAGTGTGAAAACCTATAGAGTACTCAGAATTGTTGTTGAACGATGTGGGCCTAAAAACAAACACACAAATCATACAAATAAGGGAAGTTTGTGTGGGCAACATTAATTGTGCATTTTTGTATCTAGCATATAGTCATCATTATTGTACTTTTGGAATGGATTTAGAATGATTTAATGAACTGTTCTCTCTTTCTGGATATCTATGCTGTTGATGGTTTACATGAGCAGATAGATGTCCAGAAAAACAGATGGATTACCCTGGTGTAAATAGAGTGCAAAACAAGTCTGTCCGATGACACAGACAGGTCAAAAAGACAGGAATACAAGGTAGGCTCTGTAACCTTCCTCAAAATAACAAAAGCACAGTGTCAAGGGGAATGTTCTGATAAAGTACTGAACGGATATCACCCAGACCAAGGAAAATTTCCCCCCCAAAAAAAAGAGATTGACAAAGATATCACCAAATGTAATATTTTTTTCTAATTGGGATCCAAATGAAGAATAAAGTACAGTGTAGTCGTGGAAAGTGTTAACCTGTTGTGGTAATACACTGTACTTGGTAATAAATAAATGGAACATTACAGTGGTGAAATGGCAGCAGTTGTAAGGTGCAGGAGTCTCCCTGCAATTCATGCAGGTTCACCAGCGATGTTGTTCCAGAGACCCTGGCTCTCCAGTACTCCATGATGTAAAAATCACTCCAGGTAGACGGGAAGCGGCCAGCAGCAGCACCTCTCCCCTTTCTTCAAAGGACAGCTCTTGCAATTTATCCTGTAATGATAAGAAAATAAGCAACATGAAATTCCAGAATGCATCCAAATGTGATGTAATTATGTTGTGAAACGTGTAAACAATACCACAGGTGAGATTTTGACTAACCTTCATCACGGGCTAGCCTCTCTTCTTGCGGTCAGGAAGCCCTTTCAAGGTCTTCCTGTCCAGTTCTATCTGCATCCCTGCCAGTGCCCCTGGATGATCTGTGGCTCTAATGTACTAAAGCTATCATCATATTACTATCTTGTATATGGCAGGGTGTCACGTATACTCCCTCTCCGGCCTCTAGGTCATCAGGCTGCTGATTATCCCGCACACCTGTCACCATCGTCTCGTGCACCTGCGCCTCATGACACTCACCTGGACTCCATCACCTCCTTGATTATCTTCCCTATATCTGTCACTCCCCTTGGTTCTTTCCTCAGGTGTTATTGACTCTGTTTTCATGTCGGTGCATTGTTTGTGTTTCGTGTTCACTGTTTCTTTTTATTTATTTAAACACTCACACCCTGAACTTGCTTCCCGACTCTTGGCGCACTCGTTACACAGGGAAATTCCCAGCAGTTATAACCAACCATGTAGCTTGCTAAGTTGGCTCCCTTGACATTTCTAATGTTAGCTACCTTTCTGGCTGACAATCTGAATACTGACAATCTGAAGACGTGGCTCAAATTAAATAAAGTTATCTTCAATCTTGTCTGTAACTGTTATCGTATTGGCATCCAGTCTTACATTTCCAGACCCTGTTGGGTTGTCACTAAATACCACAGCCTCAAAATTGGCTAAACTGGGTTTCCACTTGCATTGGGCCAGTAACCGGAAGGTTGCTGGATCGAATCCCCGAGCTGACAAGGTAAAAATCTGTCGTTCTGCCCCTGAGCAAGGCAGTTACCCCACTGTTCCCTGGGCGTCAAAGACGTGGATGTCGATTAAGGCAGCCCCCCGCACCTCTCTGATTCAGTGGTGTTGGGTTAAACACAGACACATTTCAGTTGGATAACTGACCAGGTATCCCCCTTTCCACTAGGTAACACAGCCACAAAGTCTCAGAGCGGATGTTGGTGCCTCATTCAAGCGGCGACAACCAATGAGAGGTGGGGTTTCTGGGATATTGTGTTCTGATCTATAAAAAATACTGCATTCTTGCCAGAGGGGTCTCCAAAAACACCTGTACACACAGTTACACAGTGCAGGTTTAAGGGAATGCGCTCTACAGTTGTGGGAATGTTTGTTTGCTGGGTAACCTTGAATATTTTGTACACTCTGAATTGCCAACAGAAATCCCGTTCACTACAGCTTCCATCTACTGTACTTCTCACCCACTAACCTCTCCAATGAAATTATTATTTACCTTTATTTCAACAGGGAAGTCATTTTGAGACTAAAGTCACTTTTGCAAATGAGCCCTGAACAAAAACGAACACATCAATAGGCAAGTATAGATACACCAAATATACACATTAAGATACAATACCCAGTAAATTAAAAAACACATTCTTCATTATAAAAATTCTCTGTCAGCTGTCTGATTGCCCTAGGGATACTAAAGCATCCAATCGAAACGTATTTTGGAGATTATTCCAAAGGAATCTCCAGAGTTAACCAACCCTGTGAACAGTTTGATAACTTGTAATTTAAAATCTTAACAGTGAAGTTAGGTAAGTTGGAAGCTGGTGGAGCAGGGCTTTGTAAACAAAAAGAGCGTAATGATGTGATCTACGTGACTTCAAAGAGGTTCAGACAACCTTTTGGTAAAGCTTTCAGTGATGAGTAATAAAACTGTCTCCAGTGATAAAAACGAAAGGCGATACGATAAACGTCATCCAGGGGTTTAAGAGTAGTGGAAGCTGCACTCTGATAAATAATCATCATAATCAAGAATGGGTAGAAAGGTTGACTGCGCAATCTGCTTCCTGCTGACTAGAGAGAGGTCTGTTTCTGTAAAAAACAAATCCCACTTTAAATCGTAGCTCCTTAACAAGCTCATTCGTACGTTTTTTAAACAGTTAAATCATTGTCAATCCAAATACCAAGGTATTTGTATGCAGGGACTTGTTAGATTATAGAACCATCAGATGAGTGAAGATGTAATCCATTTGAGACAATCTTACGAGAACATTAAAACAACATGTGTTTAGTTCTGGCTGTTTTAAGCAAGAGTTTTAAATCAGTATGGTGTTACATCTGCGCCTGCCATACCCTCTACTGCTCATCCTGTGTCTCCAAAACCTGCCGCCACTCCCCCAGTGCTCTCTCCCTCTGTGTGTGTGTGTGTGTGTGTGTGTGTGTGTGTGTGTGTGTGTGTGTGTGGGCAGAAACAGGTGTGCTGGAGGTAGAGCAGATCCTCACCATCTGCAATCTGTTCCATAATCAAGACTTCTACAAATACTCAGCCCTGCCACTTCCACGCTGCCAGATCGTAACCTCTGCTCATTCTGTCCGCTTTGACCCTGGTACCTGTCTTCAGTCCCACGTCTCGTCAGTCCTGCTACCCTGTCCTGGACCTTCCACTCCACTGCTTACTTGGACCTACCCACCCAGCCCCAACTCCCCTCGCTCCAGCCTCTGCACCTGGCTCCCTGCAACCCGCTCAAGCTTTCCCTGGCCTGCACCCCATCTTCCCCGTCTTTCAATAAATACCTTGGTTACCTCATCCCAGTCTCCTTGTCTGAGTCTGCTCTTGGGTTCACCTGCTCTGCGAAATATAAGGTCTTCCTGCACAGTTGCAAAAAATCTGACTGTTGCCTTGTCACGGCCAGGTCAGCCATCGGGGGAATTGCGTACATAATGGTATCATCCGCATATAGATGAAATTTACCATTTTTAACAGATTGTCCAATAGCATTTATATGAATAGTGAAAAGACCAGGTCCTAGTATCGACCCTTGCGGAACACCTTTATGTACTTCAAGAAATTTGGACTTAACCCCATCAATCACGATGGCTTAAGTTCTATCACTAAGATAATCAGGAAGCCAGGCCAATCGAAGACAACTTGTTCAATAAAATAGCATGATCAATATCAAACGCTTTTGACAAGTCCACAAACATGGCAGCACAATACATTTTAGCATCTAAAGCATTGACAGTTTTATTAACTACTAATGGGGTTGCTGTGATAGTGCTGTGACCTTGCCTAAACCCAGATTGATTTACACTGAACAATAAAATATGAACACAACATGCAACAATGTAAAAGATTTTACTGAGTCACAGTTCTTATAAGGGAACCGGTCAATTAAAATAAATTGATTAGGCCCTAATCTATGGATTTCTCATGACTGGGAATATAGATATTGTCACGTTGTATAAGGATAGGAGACAGGCGCAGGAATACGAAATAGTTTTTTTTATTTCTCTACCCAAAATAGCGGACGTCATGAACATGACGGGGACGAAGCCCAAAATGAACACATACATATATTATATAACACAGGGCTGGAACCCAAACAAAGAGTGAGGTGTAAACCTCTAATAAATACATGGGACGAGACCCGTAATAACAAGTGCACACTAACGCGGTAACATGCAAGCCGATACAACAGAGCACAGGTACTCACAAGACCAACGGACACGGAACAAGAACCGACAACGACAATGGGGAACAGAGGGCACATATATACACATACTAATCAGGGGGAATGGGAACCAGGTGTGCGTGATGAGACAAGACAGTCTGGGGTTGGTGGTAATGATCCAGTTCAGTGACGCCTAGAAGGCCGGTGACGTAGACCTCCGGAGCTGGTGAACGGAATGAGCAGCAGTACCGGGGGATTCCGTGACAGATATGCATCTGTTGGTCAAAGATAACTTTTTTTTTAAAGGGAGGGGCGTGGATCAGAAAACCAGTCAGTTTCTGGTGTGACTACAATTTGCCTCATGCAGTGTGACACATATCCTCCGCAAAGAGTTGATCAGGCTGTTGATTGTGGCCTGTGGAACGTTTTCCCACTCCTCTTCAATGGCTCTGTGAAGTTTCTGGATATTGGCCGGAACTAGAACAAGCTGTCGTACACGTCGATCCAGAGCATCCCAAACGTGCTCAATGGGTGACATGTCTGGCGTGTACGCAGGTCATGGAAGAACTGGGACATTTTCAGATTCCAGTAATTGTGTACATATTCTTGCTACGTGGGGCCGTGCATTATCATGCTGAAACGTGGTGATGGCAGCGGATGAATGGCACGACAATGGGCCTCAGGATCTCGTCACTGAATCTCTGTGCATTTTAAATTGCCATCGATAAAATGGAAATTGAGTTCGTAGTCTGTAGCTTATGCCTGCCCATACCATAACCCCACCGCCAGCATGGGGCACTCTGTTCACAACGTTGACATCAGCAAACCGCTCGCCCATACAACACCATACACATGGTCTGCCATCTGCTCTGTACAGTTGAAACCGGGATTCATCCGTGAAAAGCGTGCCAGTGGCCATCGAAGGTGAGCATTTTCCCACTGAAGTTGGTTAAGACGCCAAACTGCAGTCAGGTCAAGACCCTGGTGAGGACAACGAGCATGCAGATGAGCTTCCCTGAGACGGTTTCTGCCAGTTTGTGCAGAAATTCTTCAGTTGTGCAAACCCACAGTTTTATCAGCTCTCCAGGTGGTTGGTCTCAGACGATCCCGCAGGTGAAGAAGCCAGATGTGGGCTGGTGTTGTTAGACGTGGTCTGCGGTTCTGAGGGCAGTTGGACATACTGCCAAATTCTCTTAAGACGACATTGGTAGCGAAATGAACATTCAATTCTCTGGCAACAGCTCTGGTGGACATTCCTGCAGTCAGCATGCCAATTGCACACTCCCTCAACTTGAGACATCTGTGGCATTGTGTTGTGTGACAAAACTGCACATTTTAGATTGGCCTTTTATTGTCCCCAGCACAAGGTGCAGCTGTGTAGTGATCATGCTGTTTAATCAGTTTCTTGATATGTCACACCTGTCAGATGGATTATCTTAGCGAAGGAGAAATGCTCACTAACAGGGATGTAAACAAATTTATAGACAAAATTTGAGAGAAATAAACTTTGAGCTTATGGAACATTTCTGAGATCTTTTATTTTAGCTCATGAAACATGTTAACAACACTTTACATGTTTCTATTTTTGTTCAGTATCTATACAAAACACCATGCTCAGATAAAGAAAGAGCGAAGTTGCTTCTTCGAGAATCTTAGCTAAACATGGAAACTGGGACGATAATGATCAAGATCACTATTATCCCCACCCTTATGACGTGGCAGCACATACGCTGTTTTCTATACTTTTGGAATATTTCCTGATTACAATGTTAGATTTAAGATATGGGTTACTAAGCCAACACTGAGGGGGGCAGCACACTTGAGCAGACCCGGTGGAGTTCTTGAAATCTATTACAAGTAAGACATCAAGGACTTCCTTTTCTGTGAATGACAGATAACATGTTTGTGAAAGTTTTTCCTCCCTGTGACGTACAACTTTAAGTACTTTTGTGCTTGAAGATAGTTTTTTATAAATACACTCAACACACAGTTCTGCTGAGAGATCTATTTGGAGATGTTTCACGAAACGGTTGCCATGCCAGTGACAGTAGTATACCTGTGTCATCACTCAGCAGCATACTGGAACACTGAAACAGCAGCATACTGGAACACTGAAACAGCAGAATACTGAAATACTAAAACAGCAGCATACTGAAACAGCAGCATACTGGAATACTGAAACAGCAGCATACTGAAATACTAAAACAGCAGCATACTGAATCAGCAGCATACTGGAATACTGAAACAGCAGCATACTGAAATACTAAAACAGCAGCATACTGAATCAGCAGCATACTGGAACACTGAAACAGCAGCATACTGGAACACTGAAACGGCAGAATACTGGAACACTGAAACAGCAGCATACTGGAACACTGAAACAGCAGCATACTGGAACACTGAAACAGCAGCATACTGAAATACTAAAACAGCAGCATACTGGAACACTGAAACAGCAGCATACTGAAATACTAAAACAGCAGCATACTGGAACACTGAAACAGCAGCATACTGGAACACTGAAACAGCAGCATACTGGAACACTGAAACAGCAGCATACTGGAATACTGAAACAGAAGAATACTGAAAAATAAACATAGTGAAAAATAAACATACTGAAACGGCTATAATATAATACTGAAAAATAATTGATACACTAACAAAGGGCAAATGTCTAGTAAACCACACACACTGTAGCAACATATAACACACACACACACACACACACACACACACATACACACACACACACACACACACACACACACACACACACACAGGGCCATAGGACCCATTGACAGGCCAAATGGACGGCTTTCATCAAAGACCAGTGAACAAAAAGGCAATTACATCACATCCAAGTTGAAAGGGATGAATGTTATTAGCTAGTTGTGTTCTGGATTCATTAGAGATAATATTGCACCTCTCCAGAGAGAGCCAAGCTGAGGTCAGAGGTGGACACTGCATACAATGCTGGATAGGTTAGTCACTACTGCTACAGCTGCTATAGTAGTGGTGCTGTCTTTTCAGGAGGTTTAGTTCTCATAAGTCAAAATCTAATTTAAATTAACTTCCTGAATTGACAGATTTTCAGTTTCTACACACCAGTTGACACGGCCTTATCTGTGTTTAATCTGTATCTCTGTGTGTTTTGTGTCGAAAGGTATGGCTCGTTGCAGTGCACTGTTTGGCTGTGTTAGCTCTGCACTGCTCTGTGATTGTTTGTTCGAGACGAGCACACTCCAAGCTCTACAGATGCTTACACACACACTGACCCACTTCTACTTCTTCCAGCCTAAGCTAAGAGGCCTCTGGGTGCAGCCAGTCAGCCAATACCCCTCTGGTTGAAGGATGTGGTATAGCTGTACAAAACTCTGTACCAAAGCACGCACATGCAGGCAGGCGCGCCACACACACACACACACACACACACACACACACACACACACACACACACACACACACACACACACACCATGTGGTATGAATTGAAGGCGGGGCATCTCTGCGTGTGGGGCTATGGATGTGGCCTTGTCCCCTCTACGTAACTGTGTGCATGTTGTGTGTGTGCATTTATGGGGCAGTGTGTGTGGTGGCTTAGCTGTGGGGGCGGTGTGTCGTCCAGCTGCCTGCTAGCTCGCTATGTCTTGGACACAAAGTCGATGTTTGTACGAGAACACGGCTCTGCTCACCTCCCCCCTGGCATTCTCACAGTTGCCATGGTGAACAGCTTTTTTGGTTCTCAATGGAGGAGAAATTAACACCGTTTTTAATTGGCTCTGGGGCCTCAATTTTGAACCTCCTCCCCCTCCATTACCCAGCTAGCTAACCTCCATAAGCCAACTGAAGGGAGTGTGTCGTTTCCTCATTATTAGACAATGGCCCGTCCATATGAACACACACATATATCTGCAGGACCCTGCTCTACAGGAGGTTACCTTTGCATTCCATTGACATCCGCCTGCATGTAACCTGTACTATGTGCACGAGGCATGACCCATCCTGACTCACTCAGTCACTCACTGAATGAACAAGTGAATGTCCTCACACACTCTCGGTCTTCTGTAGGTTCTGACTGAGTGTGCTCTACGGTGTGCTGGCGGGAGACGGCGCGAGGGAGAGCGATGAGGAGAGATGGTGATAGAGTGGGAGTGCTAAGGATGGAGGGATTTAGAGAGCATGGCTTTCTGAATCCCCATGATGCCTCCTCTTTCTCCCGTCTCTCTCAGGAGAGGATGCTGCTGTGGGACAAAGGACTGCCTCTCCAACCCCCTCCTCCTCGCTACACACCCATCCTCCCATCCCCCTCCTCTCGCTGTGCCCCTCTCTGCTCTGCCAACGCCGCTGGATAATTAGCCCTGCTACGGCGCCTCACTGGGACTGGGGCCTGAGTCTGTCTGTCTGTCTGTCTGTCTGTCTGTCTGTCTGTCTGTCTGTCTGTCTGTCTGTCTGTCTGTCTGTCTGTCTGTCCAGGGTAATTGCATTGCAACAAGCAACGCTCCCTCCCTAAAGCATGCTGTAATGACAACAGTGATTATAATAACAGTATCACTTCTGCAGCTTCGCTACAAGTAGCGATACAGTTAAACACACATGATGATGATGATGATGATGATGATGATGATAACGACAACCATTGACTACTACCTCTCATCATCATCATCACTATCATTTTCATCATCACCCTTTTAAAAAATTCTATTGGTAGTCCCTATAACAGGTGGGCTACTGGGGTATTCATTCTATGATGTTATTGGTAGTCCCTATAACAGGTGGGCTACTGGGGTATTCATTCTATGATGTTATTGGTAGTCCCTATAACAGGTGGGCTACTGGGGTATTCATTCTATGATGTTATTGGTAGTCCCTATAACAGGTGGGCTACTGGGGTATTCATTCTATGATGTTATTGGTAGTCCCTATAACAGGTGGGCTACTGGGGTATTCATTCTATGATGTTATTGGTAGTCCCTATAACAGGTGGGCTACTGGGGTATTCATTCTATGATGTTTGTAGTTGTGTTGTATTTCTCCTGCTGCTGGGTGGTACAGTATGGGCAGAAATTAGCACATAGAAATGCAGGCGATAGAACATAGCAGGCAGTGTGTGAGCGCGCTGGGGTGGTGACAAGAGGAGAGGAGGGACGAGGGGAGGATGAGGGGAGGCATAGAGGAGTGATCTGGAGAGGGATATTGGGATTGTCGAGTGTTTTAATCCTCGACTGGAGAGAGAGCAGAGGAGGAGCCCGCCAGCACCAGCACCTTAACCCAACTAACGCTAACATAATGAAGCATCGTCAAAGGACTGGAGAGAAGAAGAGGAGGAGAAAGAGGAGAGAGGATGGGTGGGGGGTAGAGAGAGCAGGATAGGGTAAAGAAAGATACAGAGAGAGGATGGGGTGGGGGGTAGAGAGAGCAGGATAGGGTAAAGAAAGATACAGAGAGAGGATGGGTGGGGGGTAGAGAGAGCAGGATAGGGTAAAGAAAGATACAGAGAGAGGATGGGTGGGGGGTAGAGAGAGCAGGATAGGGTAAAGAAAGATACAGAGAGAGGATGGGGTGGGGGGTAGAGAGAGCAGGATAGGGTAAAGAAAGATACAGAGAGAGGATGGGGTGGGGGGTAGAGAGAGCAGGATAGGGTAAAGAAAGATACAGAGAGAGGATGGGGTGGGGGGTAGAGAGAGCAGGATAGGGTAAAGAAAGATGCAGAGAGAGGATGGGGTGGGGGGTAGAGAGAGCAGGATAGGGTAAAGAAAGATGCAGAGAGAGGTGGGGGAGGAGGGAGATGGAACAGGGGCATCTAAAGAATGAGAGCAAAGGAGAGAGGATTTGAGAGAGGGAGAAAAACAGGATGGGGATAGTAAGATGGGGAAGGAAGGAGAAGCGCGGCTGTAGCCATTCTGCTATGCCAGACTGTGCCACCCAGCCCTCTGGAAGCTGTGACGACAGACAGACAGGCAGACACAGAGCTTTGCCCTGGTTGGCACACGCTGGGCACCCTGTGGGCACCCTGATCTGTAATCAGTTTGTTTACTAACGCAGCCATTTAGGGAAGATTGGCCCATAAAATGGGACTGGCTGTCAGGTTCACTGTGAGATAACACAGAGCTGTGAACACAATACACTCAACCCTTTTCTCCAGCCTCTTCCCCCGTCTCTGTCTCCTATTCTTTCTTTCTCTCCTTTCTCTCTGTACCCATCTCTCTCTCTCTCTCTCTCTCTCTCTCTCTCTCTCTCTCTCTCTCTCTCTCTCTCTCTCTCTCTCTCTCTCTCTCTCTCTCTCTCTCTCTCTCTGTACCCATCTCTCTCTCTCTCTCTCTCTCTCTCTCTGTACCCATCTCTCTCTCTCTCTCTCTCTGTACCCATCTCTCTCTCTCTCTCTCTCTCTGTACCCATCTCTCTCTCTCTCTCTCTCTCTGTACCCATCTCTCTCTCTCTCTCTCTCTCTGTACCCATCTCTCTCTCTCTCTCTCTCCTTTCTCTCTGTACCCATCTCTCTCTCTCTCTCTCTCTCTCTCTCTCTCTCTCTCTGTACCCATCTCTCTCTCTCTCTCTCTCTCTCTCTGTACCCATCTCTCTCTCTCTCCTTTCTTTCTGTACCCATCTCTCTCTCTCTCCTTTCTCTCTGTACCCATCTCTCTCTCTTTTTCTCTACATCCCCCTCCCTCCATCTCTATCCCTGAGCCCCATCTGTATTGTGTTTCTGGGACGGCTCATCTTAAAGGGGCGTCTCTTGTTTGTCTCTCGCTCTCTCTGATTGACTGGAGAGAACAGAACAGAACATAAACAGGTCACCAACGTACGTATGCTTGGTGGAGCCACATTCCACTGCAGCTGCGCCTGCCTGCAGCCCGCAGCTCGCTCCGAGGCGTGTACCCACTACCCACCACAATGATGAGGTTGCCCGATGCATAAAGAGGACGATTAGGGAATTGGCAGCGGTATATACTAGTACTATATCTGGGCTTGATGACTGTTGGCAAAAAAACAAAGGCATGGGGCTGCATGTACACACACACACACACACACACACACACACACACACACACACACACACACACACACACACACACACACACACACACACACACACACACACACACACACACACACACACACACACACACACACACACACACACACACACACACACACACACACACACACCTCAGTGGATAGAAAGCCAGGCTGCTTATGTTAGTATGGTTAGGAGATGTTTTATCATTGATGTTATCACACCAGCTGGGTCTTTTGTTATTTTAAGCCTGGGTATGGGATGGCTTTCTGTGTGTTTGATTATGGGCCTGTCTACATGTGTGCTCTTGATGAGCATGTTTGTGAGCATATGTGTGTAAGTGTCGTGTGTGTGTGTGGTGTGTGTGTGTGTGTGTGTGTGTGTGTGTGTGTGTGTGTGTGTGTGTGTGTGTGTGAGTGTCCTGGAAGTGAAGCAGGTTGTCTGCATCTGCTTGCTTCTGCAGCTGGACACACTCACTCCCGTCTACAGGGGCCGTGCACGCTGCTGCTCTCCTCCTTCCTCCATCCCTTCTTCCCTCCATTCCGAGCCGCCCACCGGAGAGGAGAGGAGAGGGGGTGGGGTGGGCTGGCAGGGCGAGGGCCAGGCAGCCGTTTACTGAATCGACCCCTCGCGTCTCCTAGCAACAGCGCTGTTTGGAACGGGACGGGGGAGTTGAATAGAGCGAGAAAGGCAGAAAGTGAGATGGGGGGTGGAGAGAGGGAAAAGGAGGGAAAGAGAGGAGGAAGGCTGCACTAATTATGTGCCACTGGAGAGACCACAGGCCTGGAGGTGCGGCGGAAAAGGGGATGGAGCCTGGGAGAGAGGGATTGAGAGAGAGAGCAGGGATGAGGGGAGTTTGGGTGTGAAGGGTCGAGGGAGGAATCACAGAGGGAGATGGAGTGAGTTAGGGATAGAGAGATGAGATGGGTAGATAGATGGAATGATAGATAAACACCCAACAGTGATGGTGGCACAGTTCCTCGCATTGTAAGCTCGTCAAAAAACATAGCAGGACATTTATTTCTACCCTTTGTTGTTTCACTCTGTTCGTTTTCATGCCCCTCTGTTGCTTTCTTGTCAGGGTCCAGTATCGACATTGATATATCAAAACATTTTGTGTTTGTGTGTGTTGCCTGCTGCCTCGGACTATCCGTTGGTTAAATTGGATGCTATCCAGCTGAACTTCGTTCTCTACGACCATAATGCCCTCCCATGCATGATCAGTATTTACATGTGTATGTGTGTATGCATGGGTGGACGAGGGCTGCCTGAAACGGTAAAATAAAGGAAACACCAACATAAAGTATCTTAATAGGGGATTGGGCCACCACGAGCCAGAACAGCTTCAATGCACCTTGACATAGATTCTACAAGTATCTGGAACTCTATTGGAGGGATGTGACACCCTTCTTCCACGAGAAATTCCATCATCTGGTGTTTTGTTGATGGTGGTGGGAAACGTCTCAGGCGCCGCTTTAGGATCTCCCATAAGTGTTCAGGAACCACACCTGTGTGTGGAAGCTTCTGCTTTCAATGTACTTTGTATCCCTCATTTACTCAAGTGTTTCCATTATATTGGCTGTTACCTGTTTATGTATGTATGTATGTATGTATGTATGTTTGTTTGTTTGTTTGTTTGTTTGTTTGTTTGTTTGTTTGTTTGTTTGTTTGTTTGTTTGTTTGTTTGTTCGGTCATGTGTGGTATGAATGCGGCAGGGCAGGCAGCCTTGCCCTCTCTCCCTTTTTCTCTCTCCCTGTGCTGTGACTTTGATCCCATCGCCGGGCGGGCAGGAAGTGGGGGTTGGAGGCGAGGGGGTGCCCACTGTCCTGTCTGCTGTGACCACCCCCCCTCCCCCCCCCCCCCGTGCTCCACATATATTCGTACACGCCGGTTTCTGCTGTCGCACACACTATCGTCCCGGGCCGCTGATGTGCCCTACAACCGTATGGGGGCAGAGGATGGGGGGGGTTTGCGTCATCATGTGTCCTAGGCAGCCACAGGGACACTGGGTAGGCAGGCAGGCAGCCCACGTGTCCCTCCCCAGTAGTAGTCATACCTCCTGGAGGTAGAGTGGGTGTGGGCCAGTGCATTCCTCTCCTTGACCTCCCTGTAAAGGGCATGACTGCTGGAGCTGGCACAGTGACACACCATGCAGCTCTACAAGCTTTAGAGCTGGGTCGTATTCATTATGACACACTGTAGTAAACGTTTTTTTGCAACAGACAAATAAGACCCAGCATTGTCCTATGTTAACGTCAAACGTTATCCGCAAAGGGCCTCGTCGGTTATCTACAGAGTAATAAACAACAGTCCCCTTGTCTCATCGATGCCTCTACCTGTCGATGAGAAATACCATCCTCATCATCGTCGTCATCACTAGTGTTACGTCGGGCGTATAGAGAGCTGGCGCTTTCGAAGCATGCAGCCCCCTCTGCTCCGCACGCCATAGAAACATAATGAATAGAACGGGCTTGGAACCTCTAACCCTGGCAATTTGACTGGTAAACTCATGGGTGCACAATGTCTGCCTGGTATTGTGACACAATCATTTCCATGGTAATGTTCATTCAAATTATGTTAACTGATGTGGCTTTGTTGAATCAACAAATCGCGTGACTCATTTATGGCTACACTTCCTGCTTTTATTTCCTGCTTTTTGTTCCTGTTTTCCTCTTATGCATACACTCGCAATGGCCGCCAGTCCATCCATTAAGCCATTCCTTTTATTTCTATGCCGCACGCTGCTCCATGCTGCCATGGCAACCCTCGTTACCTGCCGCTAGTGACAGCCGGAGCAAGGGAGAGCAGCAGAGGGATTGAGGTAGAGTGAGAAGGATAGGGTGAGACCGAGGAGGGGGGGGGGGAAAGACAGGCTAGCAGAAGGAATAACTTGTAGACTAAAGGGGAAAAAAGGATTTGGAAGGGGAGGAAAAAGGAGGGAGGGATTCCGAGAGGATATAGGGAGTTTAGGGGGAAGGAAGAGTGCAAGTGGAGTTGGGGGGGGTGAGTGCGTTAGTGCATTGACTTCCTGACTATTGCATCTGTTAAAGGATGCCCAGGGATCAACGTTTTAAACAGTAATGAGGAGAGAAGTACCCCCCAACACACACACACACACACACACCTCCCCCATGTTCACCTGTCGGCTCCAATGAGTCCCACACAAAGCCAGTGGAGGGGCGTGCCCAGCAACACAGAACGGACAGACATCTCTCCTCAGCTCAGCTCACATACTGGGAATATACTCACATTAGGAGAGAACGACAGTGGAGAGATGAGACCAAATGAAAGAAAAAGAAGGTTAGAGCATAAAACAAGGGCAGATGTAGATGGAGACAAAATAATGAGGAACGACTCAGAGAGAATGTGGTGCGTGCGACTTGTGTGTAGGGGTATTTTGGATCATGCGTAAATCCACACACCGTTTGTTGTGTTTGTTGACACAATTCAAGTTTTACTAGGTGCAGCCTGTGTCACATGAGCCGCTGCCCCGCACACCTGCCCAAGAGGTTGGCACTCCGGTTGTCATGGCAGCACGTTTTGCCTTATGGTGAGCAGAATGCTGGTTGGAAGTAGAGTTTTTTTCCCACACCCATTTCTAGCCAGGACCTGTTTGTGTTGTGTGCTGCTTTGTGCTGTTTAAGCTTGAGCTTGGATCTCTGAACAGGATTAGTGTAAAGATAGGCAAAGGGATCCTGATAGATTTATTATCAATTGTGAAGATGGAAATATGAAGAATTCCACAAAATGAGAATGAAAGGACTTCATTAAATGTAATGTTTTGAGCTATGCAAACCTTTAACTATGGTGTTGATAACCTTATCGATGTTTTGTTCATATTTTCTAAGGTGGAGAGTACAAATGACAGATTAGAGTTTTTTTGGCTCTTTAGTTTTGGTTCTGTTGCCTATGGTCATTTTGAAGATCCTGAAGAAAAAACATCTCACCCCTCTTACCATGACAATTTTGTCAGTTTGTTGACCAGACACTTTAGCCGGGCGGAGAATACAATGATTCAAAAGCCAGTGAAAGAAACAAACAACCAAACAAAGGCTATGAAAAAAATACGCTTCAAAGAGTCATTTCTCTGTAGTGATTTAAAGTGCATTTAAATGCATCACCTGCTGTTTTTTCACAGGGAATTTCTGTGTGTGTGTGTGTGTGTGTGTGTGTGTGTGTGTGTGCGTGCGCTCCTGGCAGGTATCACCCTCCCAATCTCCCTCCCCCTACTACACACACAGCTCTCCACTGGCCTTGTGGGAGAATAGGGAGGTTCCCATCAAGACTTCCAGATATCCCAGCGTTACTCTCCTTCTCTCTCCCAGTGTGGGAGATACGGAGCTGGGTGGGAATCTCCTCCCTGCCTCGTTTTCTTTGTGTGTGTGTGTCTGTCTGTGTGTGTGCAGGGCCAGATTAAGAAATCATATGCCCTATGGCCCCTCAAACCCCTTCCTGGCACAACATCATTTTCTGTAAAAAATGGTAAATGTACTGTTGACGAAAAAGCCCTTTTATAATAAAGCCATAGTAACATTTTCCATGTGGCATAGGCTACAGGATTTTCACACATGGAGATTTTTTTGTTGTTGCAGCGTTGAATTATATATTTTTTGGGCCTTTTTAAAAACTATTAGCTGAATCTTGTTTAATACACAAATGACCAACATGAGTGCCTACTCTGACTCTGACAAACTGATCAATCTGGTCTTGAATTCAAACAAACCCAGACCAATTCATTAGCCCAGGCCAATGAAGCGACACACAGATTGTCAAATATTAGGAGGCAATATATATACAGCATATATATCATAGGCTACTAAATAAAATGCCCAGTGGCACACTGACTCATCTAATGATGAAGAGGAAGCCATGGGCTACTCACGGTGATGGCCGACGCGCTCGGCATGGCAATCTCAAGATGAGCTACTTTGAAAAACAGTGCTGCTGTTAGCTACAACTTGGAGGTTGTTGAGACAAAAAGGGTTGCTATTGGTTCTACATTTGTCCTTTCAGCAGTAGGCATTTGCTTTCCAAACTGCGTTTTTTTCTGCGATTTGTATTTTGAAATCTGCAAAAGGCAAACTGTATAAGTTGTGAAATGGTTAGATTACTTGTTAGATATTACTGCAATGTCGGAACTAGAAGCACAAGCATTTCGCTACACTCGCATTAACATCTGCTAACCATGTGTATGTGACCAATAACATTTGATTTGATTTGATTTACAGCTGGAACCAACCATAGAAATATAATTTATAGACGGGCAGTTCCCATTCAAGTCAGGACTGGCATCCATTGCCAGTGTACCCATGAGCGTAACAGTCAAAATACCATGGTTAAGTGATACAAAGCCTTCTATGGATTATATGTCTATGGCCCAACGCAACAAGCTGTAGCCTATTTAGAACGTGTGATGGCCCAAACTGTGTCCTTCCTGACTGTAGTCATACCAGTAACTGCCAAAATAAAGGAAACCCTTAAGTAAACAAGGGATAGAAAGTATATGTTATGGTGTGGGGTGCATTTTCCTGGCATGGTTTAGGTCCACTTGTAGAACCTATGCCAAGGCACATTGAAGCTGTTCTGGCAGCTGATCATGGCACGACACTCTTTTAAGACACTTTCTGTTGGTGTTTCCTTCATTTTGGAAGATACCAGTATGTGCTTGTGATAACACTTAATCCACAGTTATTTTTAATAAACTATTGATCCTCTGTGGCTAAATGATGCTCTCTAGTGTACTTTGAACATTT
>NC_138305.1:73432500-73435000 GCF_965601325.2 Salmo salar
GTCACCCTTACTTAAACGTTCTCCTCCTTTACCTCTATATCTTGGCCTACTGCCTCTCTCTTTCCACTCCCTCTGTTTGTATGGAACACTCTTCTTTGTAAGGGCTCCAGTAAACAAGGTTCTAAAATTGCCCTCCTGACCATGGTATAAGACGCGTAAGGGCGTCTGCACACTAGGTTCGGTTTGCTTCTAGCAGAACTCGGCTAGGCAAAGTGAAAGTCTGTGCCTCGCATACTCCTTTAAAAGACCTTCGCTTGAAAAACAAGAAAAAAGCGGCAATATTACAGTTTGTCCCTCTTGAGAGTTCATAACAACAAGTACACTTCCAAATGAAGCTAACTCGATCTGTAATAAATGTTTACCTTTTTTGCCGAGGAGGTTTTAGTTCCACAATTTTACATCAAACTAAGATGCTTGGTGCAGTATTTCTCAAGTGAAAAAATGTGCATGAAATATTGTTATCTGTCGTTGAATGACAACAAACACTTCATTGAAGAATCCCTACTGCTGACCAATCACCGACGAAGGGGCGTAGACTTCAGCTACCGAACTTTGACTAGCCTCATGAAAAAAATGTCAAGCGCACGAGCATCCAGAAAAACCACGTCAAAGACTAAAACGAAACGAAATCACAAAATTTTGTCACAAAATGTTATTATGCATGTACAAACTTTTTCAAACGGTTTTGGATGGGAAGCATCCAGACGCGTTCCCGGTTCAGCATTATTCAACAACAAAAAGAATATGAAGCTCCTCTGGTGGAAAAATCATAACAAACATTTACATAACACAAGCCCCTTTGTTATCTAACAGCTATTCTTCTTCTAAGGTCCAAAAACAAAGCAATCGGGTAACAAAAGAATAAACTACGTGTTTAAAAACTGTTGGCCTTCATACCTAGGGATTGTCATGCCAATATGGCATAGGGAAAGTTTGTTGTTGTTGCCAGTTTATTTATTTATTGGCAGTTCCACACACAAGCATAACACATCAAGTTCCTAATTCCTTACTTTCAGAGTGAATTCATAATCACATTATCATAGGTAATATTTCATAATAATATATTATAAATATAGCACAAATAAAGAAAATAGAATTTGTCTCGAACAGTCCTTGTGATTATTTGGCAACTATATGCTGTTCTCTGTTCCTCTCTGGCCTTTAGTATTAATTCCTGTTTCATGACCTGTTTCTCTTTCTCTGTCCATCTGGTCTTCAGATTCACATTCAATAACACTAACGCTCTCACTTTCTCAGAATACCATTGAAATGAATGGAATCGTTTAAATCAGGGAGGGCAACTGTCTCCCTTTAGTAGGCCAGCGGAACAATATATATATATATATTGTATATCTTTGCTATCACGAGGGGCAAGGTAGGGGGGGATGGATGTGGCTACGCAGACCCATGAGCCACTGCGGTCCCTCATGATGACTTCCATCTTTTTGTGGCCCCCACCCCCATCAAAGTTGCCCATCCCTGGTTGAAATATTTGTATGATACTTCTAGACAATCATCTGAATATTTTCTTACAATGCAGCAGGAGTCACCACTGACCTGGAACATTCATGTTGGACTTTGCCTTTTTCTCTTCAGTTAATTCACAGAGCCTCCAGTTCACTTCATTTCAGATAAATAAACCAAAATATCAATTAAATTTGAGTCAATAACTTTGACTCAATCTCTGTGACACATACCGCCTCCATAACTACACCACTTTTTTTTTTACCTCACTTCTAACAAGAAAAATGCCTGAGATTATATATTTTTGTGCGTATGAAAGGAAACGTTTCACACTTTAGATTAAAGGGGGCTGGGGAGGATATGAGATTCCGGTGCCTGGCTGACCTTGTGGTCGCTGGGAGAAGGTATTTCTCTATCTCTCTCTCTCTGAGCATCGCCACAGTCGCTGAAGGCCAGATGTCTAGTTATATTTAGATGAAGGGTGATGACCGCGGTGCAAAGCACACACCTGGGCAACATTCTGTTCATCATTCCTTCCTAGCTTTGTTTCAAATGGGGGAGTTTTAACATAGTCTGCCATTGGAAAATGTTCTTCCTCACTGGGAGAAAACCTTTCATTTGCCCAATGTGTTGTAGTAGGATACTTTGCATCTCAGTTGGTGATACTGCCCTCTTCTGGTTGAACATGGTAACTCATCTTTCCCTCAGTACTATAAAGCACATGCGCTTTCATTTTTAGGATTTCCTTCTAATGGATATGAATCAAATGAATTCATAAAATTACTGAACATCAGTGTCACATTCGTAGTGAGTAAACAGAGCTGTGACTGTGTAATGAACAGAATACTTCCTCTGTTGCTGCATATTAACGGTCGATTTCCTTTGCACACTGCCATGGCTTTCAGGGTACTTTGCCACACAGTGGGTCATGAAATGTTTATTACACACACACACACACACACACACACACACACACACACACACACACACACACACACACTTCTCCTCACTTCTCCTTCACACCACTGAGGCGTCT
>NC_138305.1:75240000-75552500 GCF_965601325.2 Salmo salar
GCAACATTTTTAATTTCTGCTGCATCATGCCTTCTGCTCTGTGAGATGGTGCAGAAGGAGATAGGGAGCTCCTCTGCCACATAGAGGACACTTGCTTGTGTGACCCCCCGAAGTGAACTGACTGGATCTCTGAAGCATACTTGAAAGTGTAGTTCTCACTGAAGTCTATATGGATCAGGCAATCCCTGAGGGTCCGGTAGATGCTTTACTGCCATCTAATGTTGAACAGATGTCTCCTGAATTTAAAGAGTCTAGCTTGGAATTGGGTCACCAGCTCCTCCGTTATGGCTATATCCAGTGATTAAGCTGCTTTTCTCTTGTTCTTAATTTGCTCTGTTGTGCTCCATCTTCTCCAGACACCCCTGGGTGAGCGACACCTCTGTTAGATTGTTATTTGACCGGTGGTACAGTAGAGTGTTCACATTCTTGGCATTGATCATAGGCACATATCTTTGAATTGTTACAGACTGTGCTATCTGTCATCTCCTCCAGATTTCTGGAATGTGAAAGACCTAAGTTTGTGCATTTTCTCCTCCATAAACTGTAAGTTCTCATGAGTTTTGCACTGGCAAGAGTCTCGGTCTCTCCTTCGGTGTCACCACCCAAAATGGTCTCTCTCTGCAGAAGAAGGCATATGAAATGTTTTGGCCATGCTCAGAAAAAAATGTATTGTGGAGGTTTTTCCAGGAATCACAAGAGCCTCCTCTGTTTCTTAATTTTTCTTAGTGTTTTTCTTGCCAGGGGTTTGCCTGCTGACGTCATTACATTTACATTTTAGTCATTTAGCAGACGCTCTTATCCAGAGCGACTTACAGTAGTGAATGCATACATTTCATTTAATTACATGCATTTTTTTTTTTTTGTACTGGCCCCCCGTGGGAATCGAACCCACAACCCTGGTGTTGCAAACACCATCCTCTACCAACTGAGCCACAGGAAAGTCATCTCTTAGGTAGAACTGTCGTACAGCTCTCTTGTTTATTTCGGCCAAGCTTGTTTGTCGAGCTCTGCTTCGGGGCTTCCAGACTTTGTATGTGTCAAAAGAATTTTCTATCCTAATGATAATAATTAACAATCAATAAGCCTTGACTAATTCCCAAGGTTTGTAAGACAATGGGTTAATAATTAGGCATTTAAGGGTGGAATGATAAGAGAATTATCTAATAAAGGTAAATTAATCAATAATCCATTATTAATTAGTAGTTATGTAGCATGGATAATGAATAATTAATGTACTGAACGTTAGTCCCATAAGGTCTAGTAGAGGCCCGGGACAAAATGTGTGTGTGTGTGTGTGTTTTAGTGGGCCTAAGATAACAACAAGTAGACTGTGCTTGACCCGGCAGCTGAGGAACTTGAAGTAACTTAGAGGAGAAAGGGAGTGACCGTCAAGGTTTCCTAATCTCAGGGGAAAGCACAGACAGCGCTGGATAGTGATTAACAGTGGTGGGAAGTCAAGGGAGAGATACTGTTCACCTACTGTTTGTGTGTGTATGTGTGTGCATAGGTTATCTACTTTTGGTGTGGAGGTGTGGGCGTAAGCGGAGAGAGAGGATAAAATTAACTTCTTTGTTTATGTGGAGCGAAACGTTTTCTGAATAAACTGTACAGACCTTTTGCAGAAAGCTGAGTCCTTGCTTAATTATTAACCCATTGTCTTACAAACCTTGGGGATTAGTCAAAACTTATTGATTGTTAATTATTATCATTAGGATAGAAAATTCCTATGACAGTATGAAAAACCAATTCTCTGCTCACACAACTTTTTGAATTTGTATTTCTTTATCAGCTTTCCTGTCAGTATATTTACAAACCCCTGTTTGGCTTTGTCTGCTTTGTACTTTGCTCTTAGATCCCACAAGAGAGCATAGTGGAGGTATAGAGTTGTTCTAATTGATGAAGAGGCCGGGCAGCCTTGTAGAGTGCTTCTCGTCTTCGTTTTTGGACTGTCAAGGTCTTGATTTTTAGCCTGCAAACGGTGACAATGTTTTTGTGTTTGTGGTGTAGTCTTTTGTACTTTTCCAACTTCTCTTGCAACTCCTGACATTTTCTTCTGCCTATCTGTGCTTCTCTCCCGCGCACTATCCGCCCTTGGATTCGTTGTCTGTAAAGATGTAATATACAGTGGGGCAAAAAAGTATTTAGTCAGCAACCAATTGTGCAAGTTTTCCCACTTAAAAAGATGAGAGAGGCCTGTAATTTTCATCATAGGTACACTTCAACTATGACAGACAAAATGAGAAAAAAAATCCAGAAAATCACATTGTAGGATTTTTTATGAATTTATTTGCAAATTATGGTGGAAAATAAGTATTTGGTCACCTACAAACAAGCAAGATTTCTGGCTCTCACAGACCTGTAACTTCTTCTTTAAGAGGCTCCTCTGTCCTCCACTCGTTACCTGTATTAATGAGATAAACTTTTGTTATTGACCAAATACTTATTTTCCACCATAATTTGCAAATAAATTCATTAAAAATCCTACAATGTGATTTTCTGGAATTTTTTTTCTCATTTTGTCTGTCATAGTTGACGTGTACCTATGATGAAAATTACAGGCCTCTCTCATCTTTTTAAGTGGAAGAACTTGCACAATTGGTGGCTGACTAAATACTTTTTTGCCCCACTGTATAATTGTATTAGATTTTCAGTGTAATATGCATGCAACATAATACAAACATGAAATCCTACTCTGTCACGCCTATCCACAAAACTACGTAGCTTGTTAAAACAGTATATATCAATTCTCGTGCCATGTGACAAATATTGTGTAGGCCTACTTAAATGGATAATGCATCTGAATTACGAAATGCCACATTGGTTTCCTTACCGTGTAAGCAGTCTATGGACAAGGTATGACAGCAATCAATGCATTGGTTTTGTGCCGTAAATGCAAAATAATTAGCATTTGAAACAGTGGCCAGGTAAACAAAAGCAAGGCTTGCTGTCATACCTTGTCCATAGACTGCATACATGGTAAGGAAACCAATATGTAATTTGGGTGAACTATCCCTTTAAGTAACTCTGTAGATACAGAGTATATGTGTCTTCCTACAGACAGATTGTCTTAATTCTGACCTTGCAGTACTGGGTTCACTGTACTGCAACACTGTTGTTCCTGCTCGCAATCTCTGTTTTGCCTGTCTGACCCGCCATTTCCTTCACTCCAGTCTTTTTTCCCTTTCTGTGAGATCCATCACTCTCTTTCTTTTTTGACTCTCTAAATCCTTTAAGTAAGTCTGGTGTTTTTGTTTAAGGTAGGCTGCTCTGTGGTGTGGGTCAGCATCCCTGCGCTGTCTGTAGAGTCTTTGCTTTTCAGCAGCACCTAATTTCGCCATATCTAACAAAAGGAAAGCCATATTATGTGATTACAATATTGAAACAGTAATAAAATGCAAATAAGTATTTTTTTATATAATTGTTGGGGTTTTTATAAAACATTACGTTGAGAAAAAAGTTTGTGGTGTTATTGATTGTCACTGGCATTATCGTCATGTCACTGGTGTTACCAGCAAGAACAGAAACACCAGTGACAAGATGGCATATCTAAGATGGTGGCCACTGTAGCTCAAACCACACTTCTTAAATTGTAAATAAATCACTCATCATGCAATTTTATCAATAATTTTAATCCAATTTCCTTTCCCCTTACTATAAACTGTATAACACCAGTGACACATCTTAAGTCCTCGCATGAAATTACCAAGTTAATCATCAAATTGTTAACACATGAAGAGAGAGTGCACCATGTGCTTTTCAAAACAGTCCCATCTCCAATGAACCTTTGACCCAGGAAGAATTTGGCAAGGATGTTGCATTTTTTCAAGGTGGTGGTTTTTATGTATTTTAACACCAGTGACTTGAAATTGAGGGACAGCTATTACTTGTAAATTATTTGTAATATTTTAGTTTTTTAAGTTGTCCACTAAATAACTATAATACTTTCATTTGTATTATGACATTTAAAGAGGAAGAAAAATATATTTTTAAACAAAAAATATGTCACTATACCATCACTCCTGACCCGAGGGACAAGCCAATTTCATGGTACTGACCGTGCTCTACAATATATATAAACAATTGTTTGCAATATAACTGTCTTACATATGTTTTATTAATAATAAAACGTCAATAAAAAAAGTGTTTTTCCTGGTGAATAAGGCAGGGACAGGAAAGCCATCATTTAGTAGAATTACCCCTATCACTACTAAGCTATAGAGATGCATTCATTGTCATATTCTCTTGATGAAAAGTTATAATTCATGTTAAATCATGTTAGTTAAGCATTATATACTGAAGTACACATGTCTTCTGTCCAGTAAGTGGACAAGTTTAAAGACGTTCTTATTATTTAAGATCTGCATGGATTTTGTTTAGTTATATTTAGTCCTCTTTGGGGTTAAATGATAAAGAGACACATAAAACTCCCCTGTAAACCAAATGGTTATTATATAATGTATATCATTTTGCACTAGACTTCAGTATCCTGGGTCTGTGCAGATAAACGATATGTAAGCACGTTGTGTTATGTTACTTGAAAACATAACATGTCTCTACTTTCGGTATGTATTTTATTATTTATTACTATTGCGCATTGTACATATATTTAACTGTATTAAAAACTACAATACTGTGGTATATTACTCGTCCTATTAATTTCAACTATCCCTTGTTTTCTTTGTTGGTATGACTCGGCCTGTAGGCCATAACATAGCCCTGGACAAAGCGCCAAAATGTTATTTCATTTTACTTGGTAAGAAAACGTATTCGTACTGTATATATGCACGGAAGCGCTCTAATCAAGGTGCACCCATCAACTGTTACCCCAAAGTTTAAAGCTGCAAAGGTGCAACTGGTTGCTAGAATTCTAATAATTCGCCTAATTTCAGTTTATGTGATTGTACCATCTAAACCGCTGTGGAAATATATTTTCAATAACCAAAATATTGTATTTTCATCTGTTTGAAGCTGGTGTACAAAACCGAAAGTAAAAGACGCAAAAACTAAACTTAAGAACCGGAAACATAGAAATAGCCAACATAGAACAGATCAACTGCATCTTAGACTTGCTTTCAATTACAATGACATATCTATAACTCATTTATATTTGTATTTGGTTCGGTCTCCCAAAAAGAGCCATATTGCATCAGTTGGATTTGGATAGGCGCTTGGACAGACAGTCGTTGTGAGGAACAATCGCGCCCCTACAGACGACAAAAAAATCGTTGCGACCCATTAAATGGCATAGTCTCTGCCGCCCTCCCGCGGTCTTTTGTCGTGATGATTTGAACTGTATGTGCCAGTGACGCAAGTTCTTTAAACAGTTTAGCTAGCTTTTCCTGTAAAGGGTGACACTGACAGCTTCTCACGGAACTTATCATCTGTAGTGAGTTGTGGAAACTAGCTAACCTCCTAAATAAACATTTATATGTTCGTTCGTTCTGATCCACAGCAAAAACAGGTAACTTTTGAAATATAGTGCTTCCTTTGTATTCATTGTCAGTTTAACCTAAACAAACATGTTCGCATAAGCAGTAGAGATGACCAGGGATGTTCTCTTCATAAGTGCGTGAATTGGACCAGTTTCCTGTACTGCTAATTCAAAATGTAACAAGAAATGCATGGAGTCAAAAGTACATTATTTTCTTTAGGAATGTAGTGAAGTAAAAGTAAAAGTTGTCAAAAAATAAAATAGTAAAGTAAAGTACAGATACAAAAAAAACTTAAGTACTTAAGTATTTTTACTTAAGTACTTTACACCACTGATAATTTCTAGCTAGTATAGGCTACAATATAACTTCACCGGTAGGCTATTCCTTGAATTTTACGATCTGTCAAAACCATGTCCCTTGATCTTGCTAACCGGCTGCAATAGCATACTACCCGACTGAGTCTGCATATTGCTATCCTCACTGCACCAGGAGACTTGCGCCAAGACAAGCTCAACAAAGAGCCAGTCATCATTATCATCATGTCGGGAACACAATCGCAAGCCACAGCCTCCTCCCTCCAGATATGCAGGTAAGCGAAACGATGAGCTGTGTTAAGAAATGTAATTTATATGTTTCTGTATCTGTGACATATTGGATGAGATCCAACGAGTGTACTGTAGAGAGCAGTTCAACTACCGGTTTGCGTGCACATTTCAAAGCGGCCAGATAATCCGCCAAATAGATTTTGCTCTCGGTCTATTCCGGCAAATGTTGACTGCATAGAAGTCACATAAGGACGAGACAATCTAATAGGGAACAAATACTGGTATTCTTAATACAAAACGGCAGTGTGAGCCTCAAATTGTGCACGCGATCACATGTCGTGTGAGGACCTTTTCGACAATGATGCTTGGAAGTGATGACGAACCGGTACAAGATGCGTAGAGGCAAACAAGGACATCTTAAGGTCGTCCTGGGGCATTTGTAGTATATTTGCGAGACCCCTGTAAATCACACCACACAAGTAGGCCTAATACATAAATAAATAATTAAACTCCCAAATAACGTCTCGCTATTCAGTTTGAATGGGCAAACGTCAGACCAGTGTGTGCTGACTAGTATAATTGTAGCCGTTTTAAATCGTCTCCCAAACAGTTCCGGTTGTCGTAAAAAGTAAACAGAACAATAAAACATGGGCAGATAAATTATGCGCATTCCCGTCGGCGATAGTTTGGTTAATATTTGCATTGGCTTTTGTCGCAGCATTCATCTTATCAAATGCCTTTGCTGAGTCTTACAATGTAGTCTACAGCAGCGTCCATTTGCACTGCATTATGGTTCTGTATTATCATCCTCCTAAAGGTAGAGAGAAGCATTGCACCACACCAAGAGAGACAAAGGCATTGCTCAATATGAACATGTCCCATGAAGAAGAAAAAAGGCAAGACTAGCCTATACTTAACACTGATTGCTATAATGCTTTAATAGTTTGTTATAATCATTAATGTCTTATTATAAGGCTTATTATCTTATTATAAGGATACTAGTGTTATGTATTTCTATGCAGCAGTTACTCAAGCACCATAGCTGCTTGTTACTCAGTATCATTAGCTATAAAATGATAATACAACATTGTACGTAAGTTGTAGTAGGCTACATTGCTTTATGACTCTCACATACTAAAATAATTAATAATGTATTAAAATCATCTTGGTCCTACTCTGGAACATTCAGAGTAGGACCATTTGCAAAAGCGGAAATCCAACCAACTTCACCTCCCTTTCGGATCATAAACCAGGGTGGAGCAGATCCATGACATAGCAACACAGTAAATGAGAGTGAGTAGTTTCTAGACATGTACCGCCATATACGTTTATCATTAGCCAAGGCTCCTCCCCTGGCATTTGTTTACACTTGGGTCAGTCAATTTGGAGGGAAGCATTTTTACTGGATTGTATGGAACAAGCATGTCTGTGACTACTGCCAGGTAAGAGAGGACACTGCCATGTAGTGCTTAGAAAGTTCAAATTAAAACCTTAGAGTCGGTCTGATACTTTACAGGCAGCCAATGCAGCGAGGCTTAATCTGGAGTAATGTGATTGTACTTTCTTGTAATGTTGGTTAAAATGTGTCCGATAGTGATCGGTATAAGTTCTTATTTTAGGTACTTGACCAACCAGACCGTAGGGCATGACTACACAAAACCTTGCTCTCCCAGCTTGGGCCTTATCTGAATCAGATAAAATCTATTCTCTGTTGTCGATGACTTCACTAAGCTTAGACAATAGACTATTTGAAATCATTCAAATCATTTTAGCGTTTGCTGTAGTCTGCCTGGAGTGCCAGATGGGCAGGGTTTGAACTCTTGTGACTATTCTATTTGTTTCATTGTGCCAGGCAAACTCAATCAATCCCAGATAAAGTATTTTAAATGAGCGCTGGACACATAGCCGTACAGGCTGACACTTTATATTAAGTTCATCTTGTGCCTGTGTAACACTGTAATTACTCTAGTAAAAACCTTGTATTCACACGCTGTTGTATGCACTGTTTTGATTCAAATGATGAGACAATGCTTTTTGTGACCCTTGTGTCAGCAGATGACACCAGTGTAAGGTTGTAAGATATTTTAGGGCAGGGGTTCCTAAACATTAGACATGGCAAAATGTATGGAATTGCAAGAACATTTGCTTTAAAACAGACCAATTTTCTCTGCACCCCATGACAAAATGTGTAGAATTGCAGGAAATAAGCTTTACAATCGGTATAATGTTCTCGCTGCCATCAAGAGGCATTTTACATTTACTGTACTTTTCACATCATTTGTCAATAACGAACATCTCAAAATACTCTGGATACATTCAGTAACATAATAATATTCATAGAAACCTTGGAGTAGGTGCAAGATAAGAAAAAAGGATGACGAGGGTTTGAGTGAGAGGTCTAACTGGTGTCTCCAAGTGGCCAACCACCTCTCCAAACTGCACAGTTACTAAGTCATTTCAATGCACTTTTTTGACTCAATGAAAGAGCCTTCAACTATAAGGTGCTTTTTTGAGCTCTCCTAGCTTTGCCATTGAGGAACTGAAGCAAGCACACTTGTAGTTCCCACCATCACACAATTGCTGTTGTTTTTTACGCAATCCAAAAACGTTCCATTATAAATCACAATCCGGGTCAGATGTGCATCATTTGAAAGCTTAGTCTATTGCAACATGACTAGCTAAGTTATAAAATACGATCTTAGTGTTAGGATTTCAAAAGGCACTTCAGAGTAACAGATTGTGTCACGTCCTGACCATAGTAAGATGTGAATTTCTATGGTAGAGTAGGTCAGGGCGTGACAGGGGGTGTTTTGTGTTTTTCTATGTTTTCTATTTCTATGTTTAAGTTCTAGTTTTTCTATTTGTATGTTGTTGTTTTTTGGGTTGATCTCCAATTGGAGGCAGCTGGTTCTCGTTACCTCTGATTGGAGATCATATTTAAGTAGGGGTTTTTCTTCCTGGGTTTTGTGGGTGATTATATTTGTGAGTAGTGTTTGTTACTCCTCTGCGTCATGGTTTGTTATTTTGTAGATTTCAGTTATTTGGTGTATTGCATAGTTTTCACGGATTAAATAAATATGTGGAACGAAACACACGCTGCATTTTGGTCCGATCCTTTCGACAGCTGTGACCGATTGTAACTTCAGTGCTCATAGAATGGAGTCATGAGTGCATTCAAGTGTGTTCCACAGCTAATTGTCTTCACAATACAACGAACATGAGCTCATTCTGTTCAGGACAAGCCAGGGAATAACACGTCATCCTTGTAACTGTGGATCAAGCATAGCGATCATAAACATTGATACTGTAAATTACATTCGTTTTCAAAAATGGAAATGTGAAGTGCACATTTGGACTCATGGGTGTGTGGTTTGCTTCTATGACATCAAAGCGGTATTTATTATAATCCTCAACGTCTCTTCTTTCAGAACACATCGATTCCTCTCGATTTACAGCGTTTCCCTCACTCAGACAAAAGCAAATGTAGCAAAACCGATGTCAAAGCTGATGTGCATACCTATATTATGTAGGTACATGATGTAATGACGGCAAGTAAAATTTGGCGCTACACGTGCAACACAGCCTTCCTAAACTAGCCCACAATGTCTGTTGTGTTGATCGAGCAGTCAACAAGTCGAGCAGTCATTTGAAAGAGTAAGAAAATTTCAGCGAGACAACTCAAAGGCAAATCCATTAACGCCAAGATAATGGAATTCATTGTCCTTGACAATCAACCATTCTCTGTCGTGGGTGATGTTGGCTTTCGCCGACTGGTCGAGCACCGGTGCACATGTTGCCCTACCGGAATTACACAGTAATAGCGTCATTACTATTAGCTTCACGACATACTATGGAACGCCGTTTGGGTCTTTGTGTCAAAAAAGATATGCTTTTAATTTGACACGTCAAATAACAGTTCTATTATAGAATGTTGTGTGTCCTGAATTTGCACATGTAAGCCAGGTGCCACCACTACTATCAGTTGCACTGTCAAAGCTGTACAACAGTCTGCAAATTTGCAAACACCGGTCACGAACGATGTGTTTACAATACCGCGTTGGTAATAAAGCATTGTGTTCTACCGCAACTTCTGGGGTAGCTAGATTTAGCTTGGTACCTAGCTAGCACCAATACAACCAACATGAAAACAATGACCAGTAGAAACTGCTGTCATTTTCATTATTCTTAGCAATGATTTAGGAATCCTTGTGAGTAAGTATTAGCTAGGTAGCCACTTGTTGTTCGCCTACTGAAATTGAACTTCAGTTCATGAAAATAAATACCCTATGTCTTTTCAAAAGGCGGTTGATTGTAGGCAGGCTGATGGATGCCACATTGGCGAAGGTGTCATAGTTGTCCTCAATGACCTGTTTTATTTTTGTCAGCCCTATATCATTCCTAGCCCTCACCATTTCCACCACTTCCCGCTCCTGCACATGGCCACCACCATGGAGTCTTCTGTCATTCTGAGGGTAGAAAAGAGTATGGTCAATCTGTCATTAGAATCTAATCAAAATCAAATCAAATGTTATTTGTCACATGCGCCGAATACAACCTTACAGTGAAATGCTTACATACAAGCCCTTAACCAACAATGCAGTTTTAGGGAAAATACGTGTTAAGTAAAAAATAGATAAGTAAAAAATAAGAAATAAAAGTAACAAATAATTAAAGAGTAGCAGTAAAATAACAATAGCGAGGCTATATACAGGGGGTACCGGTACACAGTCAATGAGCGGGGGCACTGGTTAGTCGAGGTAATATGTACATGTAGGTAGAGTTAAAGTGACTATGCATAGATAATAAACAGAGAATAGCAGCAGAGTAAAAGAGGGGGGACAATGCAACCTGTCTGGGTAGACATTTGATTAGCTGTTCAGGAGTCTTATGGCTTGGGGGTAGAAGCTGTTGAGAAGTCTTTTGGACCTAGACTTGGCACTCCAGTACCGCTTGCCGTGCGGTAGCAGAGAGAACAGTCTATGACTAGGGTGGCTGGAGTCTTCGTCAATTTTTAGGACCTTTCTCTGACACCGCCTGGTATAGAGGTCCTGGATGGCAGGAAGCTTGGCCCCAGTGATGTACTTGGCCGTACGCACTACCCTCTGTAGTGCCTTGCGGTTTAAGGCCGAGCAGTTGCCATACCAGGCAGTGATGCAACCAGTCAGGATGCTCTCAATGGTGCAGCTGTAGAACTTTTTGAGGATCTGAGGACCCATGCCAAATCTTTTGAGTCTCCTGAGGGGGAATAGGTTTTGTCATGCCCTCTTCACAACTGTCTTGGTGTGCTTGGACCATGATAGTTTCTTGGTGATGTGGACACCAAGGAACTTGAAGCTCTCAACCTGCTCCACTACAGCCCCGTCGATGAGAATGGGGGCGTGCTTGGTTCTCCTTTTCCTGTAGTCCACAATCATCTCCTTCATCTTGATGACGTTGAGGGACAGGTTTTTGTCCTGGCACCACCCGGCCAGGTCTCTGACCTCCTCCCTATAGGCTGTCTCATCATTGTCAGTGATCAGGCCTACCACTGTTGTGTCATCAGCAAACTTAATGATGGTGTTGGAGCCGTGCCTGGCCGTGCATTCATGAGTGAACAGGGAGTACAGTAGGGGACTAAGCATGCACCCCTGAAGGGCCCCCGTGTTGAGGATCAACGTGGCGGATATGTTGTTACCTGCCCATAACCACCTGGAGGCGGCCAGTCAGGAAGTCCAGGATCCAGTTGTAGATGGAGGTGTTTAGTCCCAGGGTCCTTAGCTTAGTGATGAGCTTTGAGGGCACTATGCTGTTGAACGCTGAGCTGTAGTCAATGAACAGCATTCTCACATAGGTGTTCCTTTTGTCCAGGTCGGAAAGGGCAGTGTGGAGTGCAATAGAGATTCCATCATCTGTGGATCTGTTGGGGCGGTATGCAAATTGGGGTGTGTCTAGGATTTCTGGGATAATGGTGTTGATGTGGGCCATGACCAGCCTTTCAAAGCACTTCATGGCTACAGACGTGAGTTCTATGGGTCGGTAGTCATTTAGGCAGGTTACCTTAGTGTGCTTGGGCACAGAGACTATGGTGGTCTGCTTGAAACATGTTGGTATTACAAACTCAGACAGGGAGAGGTTGAAAATGTCAGTGAAGACACTTTCCAGTTGGTCAGCGCATGCTCGGAGTACACGTCCTGCGAATCCGTTTGGCCCTGCGGGTCTGTGAATGTTGACCTGTTTAAAGGTCTTACTCACATCGGCTTTGGAGAGCGTGATCACACAGTCGTCCGGAACAGCTGATGCTCTCATGCATGTTTCAGTGTTACTTGCCTCGAAGCGAGCACAGAAGTAATTTAGCTCATCTGGTAGGCTTGTGTCACTGGGCAGTTCGGGGCTGTGCTTCCCTTTGTAGTCTGTAATAGTTTGCAAGCCCTGCCACATCCGACGAGCATTGGAGCCGGTGTAGTACGATTTAATCTTAGTCCTGTATTGACGCTTTGCCTGTTTGATGGTTCGTCGGAGGGCATAGCGGGATTTCTTATAAGCTTCTGGGTTCGAGTCCCGCTCCTTAAAAGTGGCAGCTCTACCCTTTAGCTCAGTGCGGATGTTGCCTGGCTTCTGGTTGGGGTATGTATGTACAGTCACTGTGGGCACGACATCATCGATGGACTTATGATGAAGCCAGTGACTGATGTGGTGTACTGCTCAATGCCATCAGAAGAATCCTGGAACATATCCCAGTCTGTGCTAGCAAAACACTCCTGTAGCTTAGCATCTTCTTCATATGACCACTCTTTTATTGACCGAGTCACTGGTGCTTCCTACTTTAGTTTTTGCTTGTAAGCAGGAATCAGGAGGATATAATTATGGATAGTTATGGTCAAATTTGCCAAATAGAGGGTGAGGGAGAGCTTTGTATGTGTCTCTGTGTGTGGAGTAAAGGTGGTCTCGTGTTTTTTCCCCTCTGCCTGCACATTTAATATGCTGGTAGAAATGAGGTAAAACAGATTTAAGTTTCCCTGCATTAAAGTTCCCTTCCACTAGGAGCGCCGCCTCTGGATGAGCATTTTCCTGTTTGATTATGGCCGTATACAGCTCATTGAGTGCGGTCTTAGGGCCAGCATCGGTTTGTGGTGGTAAATAGACAGCAAGTGTGATCTACCGCTTATCATGAGATACTCTACCTCAGGCGAGCAAAACCTCAAGACTTCCTTAGATATCGTGCACCAGCTGTTGTTTACAAATATACATAGACCGCCACCCCTTGTCTTACCAGAGGCTGCGGTTCTATCCTGCCGATACAGTGTAAAACCCACCAGCTGTATGCTGTTCATGTCGTCGTTCAGCCACGACTCGGTGAAACATAAGATATTACAGTTTTTAATGTCCCGTTGGTAGGATATACGTGCTTGTAGTTCGTCTATTTTATTATCCAATGATTGTACGTTGGCTAATCGGACTGATGGTAAAGGCAAATTACCTACTTGCTGCCGGATCCTTACAAGGCACCCGACCTTCGTCCTTGATATCTCCGTTTCTTTCTCCTGCGAATGACGGGGATGAGGGCCTTGTCAGGATTCTGGAGTAAATCCCTCTCGTCCGACTCATTAAAGAAAAAATGGTCTTTCAATATGAGGTGAGTAATCGTTGTCCTGATTTCTAGAAGCTCTTTTCGTTCATAAGAGACGGTGGCAGATAACGCGAAAAAACACACACAATAGCACAATTGGTTAGTAGACCGTAAAATGGGAGCCATTCTATCCGGTGCCATCATAAGAATACACGTACTAACAAGATACATACAACACTTACTATATTATATTGTGTGAATTTACATGCATTCAAATATGTCATTTTGTGGTAAAGCATATTGCATATTCTGCAAACTGACCAATTTTCTTTGCGAAATGTCATAATGATAGAATTGGCCGCTGATTTCTTTAGGTTAGTATGAACCAACCTTGCAGCCTCTGCCATGGTAAGGAGTCTGTTGATAACATTTTGGATATGTGTTTACTGTAGGTGATGCATTTGTTACATACAATACCTCTCTGTCCTTGTCAATATCAGACTTAGTTTACAGTAAATTTGGTCCAGCTTACTACTTTGAACATCTCCAAGAGGCAATGTATCATCTTAACCCTGTAGATGCTCATTCCGTTAAGCCATTTCTCGTATATTTCAGCTATTCATTCTCCTTAATCATTCTCCTTACCGTATTAATCGAGAAGACGTCACTGGAAAACAAGTGTATGTGGAGTGGCTGCCAGGAACAGCTGTGTGTGTGTTTGTTTCACAGATACCTCTCTCGCTAGGTAGGCCTGTTGAGAGAACACATTGGGATGTGTTCATTAGGCATCAAATGTAAGAAAACAGACTTAAACCGGTAGGGACTACCTTGGATTGCCCAATAAGGACTGCAAATTTTGCAAAGTTTCGAAATATTTTAAAACATTTTGCTTTAGTGTGCCCAACTGAACACCACCCTGATATAATATTGGTGATGCTGAACCTCAGTCAGTCATATGCTTATAGTACCTGTGTACGCACCACAGCTTTCAATGTCTTAATTACATCAATGATGTACTTTCATGGGACGGGAACGATTTTTCGAAAGCACGCAAAATGTTTGGTCGTTTGCCATTCCCTGCTTAGGTAAACTGTTTTGTATTTTGTATTTTGCATGTTGTTGTTTCTTTTTGTTGCATGTCAGCTGGACATGGATTTTTCGAAGGAGAATCAGCACCACATTATAGTTGTTTGACGATGATTTAATTAACGCTTTCTACACCAATCTGTTGACTTATTGACTGTTGATAGTCATACCAGTTAGCCTACATGGGATGATTAATGATAGCATAAGAACTTTGTTCCACTTTTTAAGCAGTTACTTTTCAAAAGAAGGGAGATACAAATGTAACGTGGAACAGAATTTAAGACAACACAGGATCATTTTGAGCTGTATTAAATGCTTTGAAAAACTGGGCTCTGGAGTTACATTTTCCTGGGAAAATGTGTAATGTTGTGATGGCTATGGATTTAAAAATAGCTTTGATCTAAGAGATTCCAGCTGGTTCTCGTCCCTATCAGGTTGCCAGATCCTGCTATTAGGTTCTTTGTTAGAAGGAGGAAAGTGTGTGTCACTGTGTCGAGTCATAAAAGAGAGATGCTGAGATTAGAGACACGGAGGTGCTGGGCTTCATCTGATTTATCATAAACCCTGGACACACACACACACACACACACACACGCATTACATTTGATCTCAGTGTAATGCTGACAGATGTTATTGTATTACCTTTACACATTCCAATCATACCGTACATCTCTTTCCTGTAACTCATTATTAAAATGACTATGATTATGACATTTACATTGCCAGATCCAATGAAAGCTCAACCTCCCCACAATATTTCCTGTCCTGCTCTCCAAATATGGCAATTGCCATGGCAACCACATGGAGAGCGAAGCTGTTGGCCAAGGTCCCATGGGGATGGGCAGTAGCGCGAGTGCTAGGAAGCCAGTTAGTCCGGAAATCACAACAGAGGCGGGGTCAGTGTGAGTATGATGTCATTGTGGGTTGTAACAGGGAGATGAGTAGTGAATGAAGAGTAGTGAATGAAAAGGAGAGAGGCTGATCAGACAGACAGACAGACAGACAGACAGACAGACAGACAGACAGACAGACAGACAGACAGACAGACAGACAGACAGACAGACAGACAGACAGACAGACAGACAGACAGACAGACAGACAGCAGGAGTGTTAAGACTGATTCTAAGTCAGTGCACACAGGTTTCCCTCAATCAGCAGACTGAAGATGGGTCCCAAACAGCAACTCAGCAGGTAGAGTTGCCCCCCCCACACACACACACACACACACACACACACACACACACACACACACACATTTTTTCCCCAGAGGCCATGATCATGCTTTGTAGCCTACTTCTTTGAGTGAGTTATGACTACCTGTGTCCTTTTGTCATTTACTCAGTTAATTAAGTAGACAGGTTCAGTATACAGTAACCTCCATTGTGATTACAACGCTGATTTTCTAACATTGCATACTATTGGTCATTAGTTTCTCCCTATGACTTAGTGATCAGTCATGCATTGCGTGAATCAAAGTGAGACGAATTGGAAGTGCACTTGGCTCTCTTACTGGCACGGATTTCACTGATCGCCTCTTTATTAAGGAATGTTTTACTTGCAATGACTGTGATATGTGGTCGTCTTACGTACCTTAGTTGAATGCACTGATTGTAAATCACCCTGGATAAGAGTGCCTACTAAATTACCAAAATGTCAATTTATGATTGTGAAATAATGTTAAAGAAGTAGTAGAAGTATCAGAAGTAGCAGGCTTACACAATGTGGATTTGTATAAGACTGTCCTATTACTTGTGGTTGCTTATCTGAGATGTATGTGTGTTGTGTGTGTGTGTGCGTGCGCGTGTGTGTGTGTCTGCGCCGATACGTACGGTCCTGGTTGTGTACGGTCTGCATGAGTGAGTTTGTCAGGAGTCTTGAACAGTGTGTATTGACTCTACATCATGTCTGCGTGAGTGCGTGTGCCCACTATCTGTCCTCATGACACATTCAAACAGAGCAGGCCATTAACTCATTGGGGTGTGTGATGTAGATGGCTTTTTAGGGGGAGCACACTTCAGTGAGGCCTGTGAACAGAAAGACGGAAACGTGCCACCGTTAGTCGGGGACGGCTGATGGGGGGTGATCAATCTGACTTAACTGCTATGATACTCCTAATTTGTTTTCGGAGACAGAAAAGCTCAGTCCATCTGGCCAGAAACAGTGGAGATTTGCTTTGTGACTTCCATGATTAATAGCTGAGAGAGCTGTGCGTGTGTGTGTGTGTGTGTGTGTGTGTGTGTGTGTGTGTGTGTGTGTGTGTGTGTGTGTGTGTGTGTGCGTCGTGGAACGTTGGCATACCAAAAAACAAAACAAAATAAGCATCAATCAAAATATTTATACAAATATAACATTCTGATTATGAAACTGATAAGAATGATTTATGATTATTGAACCAAGAATGTGTGAATGAAAAAATATTTGTACTCCCTTTGTACTCCCATTGGTTCATTCTAGATCCAACCAAAGTATTCAAATGCGTGTATGAATGTTTGTACAGAATGGCTTTTGTAGCCCTCTAGCTACAACAAACTTTCAATAATGAAAAAACTCTCTTAACTTCAACTCATATTCAACTCATGCATCAACGTTCACAGAGGGAGAGAGAGAGAGAGAGAGAGAGAGTTACTATACTTTATTTATAGTGCAGAAAATGGTTTTCGGGAAACAGCTAACATGCTGACAAAGTGGGATCTAATGATGAATGTAGCACCAAGAAAAAACTGTAGCACTGCTCGTTTGTCGACAGTACCTTCCTGTCTACTGATCAGTTGATCTAACCTTTTTACTGAGACTGTCATCTATAGATGTTACTGCAACTGCACTGGTGCAATCATGTATCTATGTAGGAGGCAGTGAAGAGAACTTTCCCATTGGAGGACAGTAAACCATTGTATTCTTCTATTCCTAATGCTAATTTGTGATGCTCTCCATTTCTGTCTGTGCCAGGATCATGCGTCCCGATGATGCCAACATAGTGGGCAACGTGCATGGTGGCACCATCCTGAAGATGATTGAGGAAGCTGGATGCATCATAGGAACACGCCACTGCAACACGCAGTCTGGGGTACGTGTGTGCCTGTGCGAACTGGGTAAAGTGTGTGTGACTGATTTGCACCAGGAACAAGTGTTAGCCCTAAGTTGATATTTTATAGTGCTTGCACTACTAGCATATCTGAAGGCAAAATGTTCCTCAATTGCAGTTTTATTAATATAATCTGGCGTCTTACAGCTTGGCTAGAACGAAAGCCTGCACCTACCACACCTGCCCTCTGCTTTTTAATAAGAAGCCCCATCCCTGTCTTAGAGTCTACTTCACCTGAGCTGTACCTACCTCGTCAGTTTCACCAGTAGCTTCCTTTTGATTTGCATCCTCATGTTATTGTCTTATACCTTCTAGCACATTCTGAACTTGTTTTAGTAATGACAATCATCTGCGTCACATGCATTAGCATTTTTTCTTTCATGGTGCAGAGAGAAAGATTATAAGAGCATTATTAAATCTATTTTCATGCTATTTTACACATTTTGTCATGATGCTGAGAGAAAATGTTTCTGTTTTAGAGCTCAGGGATTCTTGAAAGACGGGAAAAATCGCAACTTTTTCCCCACAAATATTTGTCTTAAAGGGATACTTTGGGATTTTTGAAAAAATACCCTTTATCTTCTTCCCCAAAGTTAGATGAACTCGTGGATGCTGTTTTTATGCCCATGTGTCCAGTATGAAGGACGTTAAGAGGTAGTTTTTACTAGCATGTTAGCAGATACCGATAGACTTCCAATCATTGCGCAATAAAAACATAACCATTCTATCAGTTATTTCAGCACCTGACGGAGTTGATGTTAGATAAAAATCTGACAGAGTTGATGTTTTACGGAGTTGACAAAAATTGAAATTGTCTTCCTATTTCAAGTGGTTTGTATACACAGAAGCAATTTTGTTTTTCCTCAGTTGCTTTACGACTCTAAAACCTAATTAAATGTAACATATTTGAACCAAAATTCATATTCTATCTTAATCTATTAGGCAGAAGGAGTTGACAGTTTATGGTTGGGACCATGGAGATTCCAATATTGTTTGTTTAAATCTATCAAAAGTAGAGAACTTTACAGACCATTAGTGATCTTGTGGCACTACATGTAATGAGGACATGAATAAGGGGTCCTTATGGTATAGCTGGCCCTGCTCATTCCTGATTAATTTAGCATTTTAAACAAATCTGACAGAGTTGACCAAATCTCCAGACACGTCTTTTAGGAATCGCAGTTTTGAGAGAAATATTATTTAAAGTCACAGAGGGCTATTGCAAGAAACTACATAAGATCATTTCCCAGTTAATATCCATTATTGCCATTTTTCGTTCATTTTAAACACTTTTTTGGAGAGTTTGAAATTGAGATCCTTTGCTCCAGAAAAGGGCATTTCCAGGCGTAGAGCCGACATGGAAATTAATCATATTTAAAAACTAATATTTTCCCTTATAGCATTCCTCTAAATGTACATTTTAAGTTCAAATAATGCAACAAAAATGTATTTTTTTTACTATAAAAATAAAGTTTCCTTGCCGAACAAGGGTTGTCCCGACTTTCAAGAATCTCTGAGCTAATTTCCTGCTATTCTACACATTTTGCCATGAGACTGAGAGCACATTTTGCAGTTTTAAAGCTAATTTACTGTAATTCTAAACATTTATTTCATGGCTTATGATGTGTTCATATTAGAGGTCGACCGATTATGATATTTCAACACTGATACCGATTATTGGAGGACCAAAAAAAGCCGATACCGATTAATCGGGCGATATTTTTTTTTTTTTTTTTTATTAAAAAAGAAATATATTTGTAATAATGACAATTACAACAATACTGAATGAACACTTATTTTAACTTAATATAATACATCAATAAAATCAATTTAGCCTCAAATAAATAATGAAACATGTTCAATATGGTTTAAATAATGCAAAAACAAAGTGTTGGAGAAGAAAGTAAAAGTGCAATATGTGCCATGTAAAAAAGCTAACGTTTAAGTTCCTTGCTCAGAACATGAGAACATATGAAAGCTGGTGGTTCCTTTTAAAATGAGTCTTCAATATTCCCAGGTAAGAAGTTTTAGGTTGTAGTTATTATAGGACTATTTCTCTCTATACCATTTGTATTTCATATACCTTTGATTTTTGGATGTTCTTATATGTTCTTATAGGCACTTTAGTATTGCCAGTGTAACAGTGTAACAGTATAGCTTCCGTCCCTTCCGTCCCAGGAACACATCGACAACAGCCACCCTCGAAGCATCGTTACCCATCACTCCACAAAAGGGGAACAACTACACCAACTCTCAGAGCGAGTGACGTCACCGATTGAAACGCTATTAGCGCGCACCCTGCTAACTAGCTAGCCATTTCACATTGGTTACACCAGCCTAATCTCGGGAGTTCATAGGCTTGAAGTCATAAACAGCTCAATGCTTGAAGAATTGCGAAGAGCTGCTAGCAAACGCACGAAAGTGCTGTTTGAATGAATGCTTACGAGCCTGATGCTGCCTACCATCGCTCAGTCAGACTGCTCTATCAAATCATAGACTTAATTATAACATAATAACACACAGAAATACGAGCCTTTGGTCATTAATATGGTGGAATCCGGAAACTATCATTTCAAAAACAAAACGTTTATTCTTTCAGTGAAATACAGAACCGTTCCGTATTTTATCTAACGGGTGGCATCCCTAGGTCTAAATATTGCTGTTACATTGTACAACCTTCAATGTTATGTCATAATTATGTACAATTCTGGCAAATTAATTACGGTCTTCCTTAGGAATAAATGGACTTCACACAGTTCCAACGAGCCAGGCGGCCCAAACTGCTGCCTATACCCTGACTGCTTGCACGGAACGCAAGAGAAGTGACACAATTTCCCTAATTATAAGAAATTCATGTTAGCAGGCAATATTAACTAAATATGCAGGTTTAAAAATATATACTTGTGTATTGATTTTAAAGAAAAACATTGATGTTTATGGTTAGGTGCAATGACAGTGCTAAATCATCACCCGTTTGGCGAAGTAGGCTGTGATTCGATGAGAAAGTAACAGGCACAGCATCGATTATATGCAACGCAGAACACGCTAGATAAACTAGTAATATCATCAACCATGTGTAGTTAACTAGTGATTATGTGAAGATTGATTGTTTTTTATAAGTTTAATGCTAGCTAGCAACTTACCTTGGCTTCTTGCTGCCCTCGCGTAACAGGTAGTCAGCCTGCGACGCAGGCTCCTCGTGGAGTGCAATGTAAGGCAGGTGTTAGAGCGTTGGACTAACAAGGTAAAAATCTGTCGTTCTGCCCCTGAACAAGGCAGTTAACCCACCGTTCCTAGGCCGTCATTGAAAATAAGAATGTGTTCTTAATTGACTTGCCTAGTTAAATAAAGGTGTAAAAAAAAAAAAAAAAAAACGATTTCCGATTGTTATGAAAACTTGAAATCGGCCCTATTAATCGGTCATTCCGATTAATCGGTCGACCTCTAGTTCATATGCTATCTGGGGGGCCCGACCTCTGGAGGGATCCCAACCCCCTCAATAAGGGTTGGAGGCCCCCAAAGCTCGTGGGAGTGTGTGCTATGTCAGTGGTCACATGGTGTTCCTCGATGAGAGATAAGATGGCCGCCGGTATCATTTTCAGGGCACTCCAACATTCCTCACATACTGTAACTGAACCTGTCCCTCTAATTAACATCACCTCATCTGCCCAGACAAAACGACTGTGGGTATGTATGCGTGTGTGTAGGTGTGGGTGTGTTTGAAAGAAAATGGCTGTGTCCCAATACTGTTAACATGCATCTGTTCCTTCCTCCCTTCCTTAAGGGCCATATCTTAATATTCCACATTGTTTAACCCAGGTAAAGAATGCAGAGCAGACTTTGAATGAATCTTTGTCTGGATGCATTTCTAAAGAATTGGGAAGGGCAATATTTGAGCGTGTTAATGTAACATGTCATGGCTGGCATAATCTGAGCATAGGAGAGAGGCTCATTTAGATGTCAATGCTTCTAAACTCAGCAAAAAAAGAAACGTCCCTTTTTCAGGACCATGTTTTTCAAAGATAATTCGTAAAAATCCAAATAACTTCACAGATCTTCATTGTAAAGGGTTTAATCACTGTTTCCCATGCTTGTTCAATGAACCATAAACAATTAATGAACATGCACCCGTGGAACGGTCGTTAAGACACTAACAGCTTACAGACGGTAGGCAATTAAGGTCACAGGTATGAAAATTTAGGACACTTAAGAGGCCTTTCTACTGACTCTGAAAAACACAGAAAGAAAGATGCCCAGGATCCCTGCCCATCTGCGTGAACATGCCTTAGGCATGCTGCAAGGAGGCATGAGGACTGCAGATGTGGCCAGGGCAATAAATTGCAATGTCCGTACTGTGAGACGCCTAAGACAGCGCTACAGGGAGACAGGACGGACAGCTGATCATCCTCGCAGTGGCAGACCACGTGTAACAACACCTGCACAGGATCGGTACATCCGAACATCACACCTGCGGGACAGGTACAGGATGGCAACAACAACTGCCCGAGTTACACCAGGAACGCACAGTCCCTCCATCAGTGCTCAGACTGTCCGCAATAGGCTGAGAGAGGCTGGACTGAGGGCTTGTAGGCCTGTTGTAAGGCAGGTCCTCACCAGACATCACCGGCAACAACGTCACCTATGGGCACAAACCCACCGTCGCTGGACCAGACAGGACTGGCAAAAAGTGCTCTTCACTGACGAGTCGCGGTTTTGTCTCACCAGAGGTGATGGTCGGATTCGCGTTTATCGTCGAAGAAATGAGCGTTACACCGAGGCCTGTACTCTGGAGTGGGATCGATTTAGAGGTGGAGGGTCCGTCATCATGTTCTGGGACAGTGTGTCACAGCATCATAGGACTGAGCTTGTTGTCATTGCAGGCAATCTCAACGCTGTGCGTTACAGGGAAGACATCCTCCTCCCTAATGTGGTACACTTCCTGCAGGCTCATCCTGACATGTCCCTCCAGTATGACAATGCCACCAGCTATACTGCTCATTCTGTGCGTGATTTCCTGCAAGACAGGAATGTTAATGTTTTGCCATGGCCAGCGAAGAGCCCGGATCTCAATCCCATTGAGCACGTCTGGGACCTGTTGGATCGGAGGGTGAGGGCTAGGGCCATTCCCCCCCAGAAATGTCCGGGAACTTACAGGTACCTTGGTGGAACTGTGGGGTAACATCTCACAGCAAGAACTAGCAAATCTGGTGCAGTCCATGAGGAGGAGATGCACTGCAGTACTCAATGCAGCTGGTGGCCACACCAGATACTGACTGTTACTTTTGATTTTGACCCCCCCCCCCTTTGTTCAGGGACACATTATTCCATTCCTGTTAGTCAAATGTCTGTGGAACTTGTTCAGTTTATGTCTCAGTTGTTGAATCTTGTTATGTTCATACAAATACTTACACATGTTAAGTTTGCTGAAAATAAACGCAATTGACAGTGAGTGGACATTTATTTAGTTTACATTTTTGGAGGTTTGTCCATAAATCTGCTCAAACCAACTCTTGTCCGGTCCAGATGTGGCCTTGGATGTGGCATTGGGTGTGGCCTTGGATGTGGCTTCGGATGTGGCCTTGTTCTTGCGCTGGCTCTTGCTTAGGTTGGAGTATCCTGTAAAACAGGTTTGGTTGGTATCCGAGAGAGCAAAGGCGTCTTGATCCCTGACAGATTTGTGTTGTTGAATGGTGAAAGGCAAAGGGAAAAGGAGAGGGTAGAAGGCTAGGGAGTGCTACATGGTGATACAGTTAAATTTGAAAAGTAGAATTGAATGAAGGTCTTTGGTTTGTCAATAGGAAAACAAGGAGGATGAATGATCAAATTCTCTTCAAATAGTTATGTAAGTAAACCTACCTGGTTTTGGGCAGATAGTCAGTATCTGGTCGAGGTAGTAGAGATTGCAATATACATTGACTGGACACAAATAGCCGTCCCAGTACCTTGTCATATTGATACAATCCACTAGGTGACTCTCCAGGGCTGAGGACGTCTGCATGGATGTCTTGAATGGGTATTGACACCATTTGCTCCTTACATAGACAACCAAACATATAACCATGAAAGACAACTGTCGGTGTTAAGACATTGTTTGTGTATCTTTTTTTTGTCAGGTCATAAATAATTATATATACTAGCTATTGTCACGGGTTGTGAAGGATCATATCTAACCTAGATGATGTGAAATGTTTGGCCATTGTCAAAGCTGGAAACCATAACCTAGACTGAATTGCATCTCTCTCTCTCTCTCTCAGGATCGCTGCGCAGCGCAGCTGGCTCGTGTGGAGCGTACCGACTTCCTGTACCCCATGTTCATTGGGGAGGTGGCTCATGTCAGCGCCGAGATCACCTACGCCTCCAAACACTCCGTGGAGGTACAGGTCCACGTGATGTCAGAGAACATCCTCACAGGTAACCATAGCGACAGTCCATTATGCGTACCTCTTCCAATAAAACGTCAAGTGTACCCTCCTTCATGTCGATGAATGTCATCGGATATTCAAATGTAACACTTGCTGTCTGAGATTGTGGCTGGCAACAACACTTTTGGATGACCAATTAGCCAGATACTGTACTTTGGAATTGGCTCTGGGTGGGTTAACGAATGACCTCATTGTGTTTGGCGGTGGTCGGTCACTAGGGGGCAGCACAGCGTAAGTCAAAGAACAAAATGGAAAGAAAATGCTTCCTATTGTGTACTCTAGGACCCAAAATGAGAGCTTGACATTAATGTTGCTTCCATTGACAGTTTACTTCTATGATGTCATATATGTGCTTAGTCGTGAAGGGTATGGTTTTGTACCAGAATAATGTTACCCCGCTGACATCATCTGCACAGTACAGTCAAATGCTTGAGAATGGAAAGACTTGGTGTTTACACATGTTGACATTTTGGTGTAGCTATTCAACTTGGTATGTTGGTGCTCCAATGGTGTGAGTGCAGTTATCGTCTTCGTATCTCATGGTTACTCCTCAATGAGCTGCACACATCAGTCCCCTGCCTGGTCCCCAATTCCGGATTTTGCATTATGTGTGGACTAGCTACTATGTATTGGGACATTAGCTGTAAATCCACATTAGCTGTATATCCACATTCATGTGCGTGTTGTTGTATGTATGTATGTATGTATGTATGTAATCTTGGGCTGGGTGCACATGCACTGTAGACAAATATAGACTCCAGTTAGAGGTTGGATATTGGAAGGTACACACACGGCTAAAATGCACACACACCACACACTTATGATTCAGGTACACACACACACACACACACACACACACACACACACACACACACACACACACACACACACACACACACAGACTCCCCGTGGATGAAGGGAGCGAACAGCACAGTGGCACGGCCTGACATGCTCTTCTGAACCTGAAATGTCAGCTGACATGACAATGCTGCGAATGACTGTCCGAGCAGTACTCTGATCATATCTGTGACCTCAACAGAAAGCAGCAGGAGACAATCCAATGCGCGTCTTGGCCCAAAAGGCTGTGGCCATTAATTGTCTTTGAAGTAAACACACAGAATAGTCATGTATGTTATGAATGTTGGTTTGTTTTGTTTGGATCCTAGCATCGCCACAATGAATACACTGGACATTCCCACTAGCATGCTAAGCTAAAATAATGTACATTTGTGTGTTTTAGTTAAAAGTAGACTCAGCGAAATGAGGCAGATGCAAAAAGTAAACAGCATAGTGGGTCAATTTCCGCAACAACTAAGAGCGTTGAAGCGCGAGGCTCAACTTCTCCACTGTTTTGATCCCCTGGGTACCACGCTGTGTACAGCCTGAAGTGAACCTGTGCACATGCGCAGATACTGTGTGTGACTGTGTGAGAGTGAAGTCTTGCATCTCGCTCATCTCAATATCTGCGGTGCTGCTCATGGCAATGTCATTTCACTGAGTTTACCTTTAAGATCAATAATGGATCAGAGGAAAGAGTGTGTGAGAGAGAGAAAGGGGGATGAGAGAGAGAGAGAGAAAGGGGGATGAAAGAGAGAGCGAGAGAGAGAAAGGGTGGATGAGAGCGAGAGAGAGAGAGAGAGCGAGAGAAAGAGAAAGGGGGATGAGAGAGAGAGAGAGAGAGAAAAAGGGGATGAGAGAGAGAGAGAGAAAGGGGGATGAGAGAGAGCGAGAGAGAGAGAGAAAGGGGGGATGAGAGAGAGAGCAAGAGAGAGGGGGATGAGAAGAGGAAACAAAAGTGTGATCCCCCAGGCGGCCGTTGCCACAGCAACAATGTTTCTCCGTGTGGCAGGAGCAGGTTGGGAGACGCGGGGGCAGGGCGATGAGGATGACAGGTGGAGAGAGAGGAGCTAGCTGATGCTGCTGCTGCTGCAGCTCCACACAGGCACAGCCAAAGACACCCTTCAGTCAGGGTCCTTCCTGAGGGGAGGGACTATAACTAGACATGGGGAAGTCTATTAGGTCTGTCCTATGAAATACAATGGACTGGAGTGGGCATTTTAACAAGATTGCTCTTGTTCATTTCCATTCATTCTGTATCCTACTCACTTTGTCCACTAAATAGTATAGAAGTATGACATTCTGAACACAAACAAATGCTAGCAATGTTTAGGATAGCAGGGTATCTCCCTTTTGGCATGGGACATATTCTCCCTGTGTGTGTGTGCGTGCGTGCATGTGTGTGTATGTATATAGGTGTGTATGTTTGTGTGTGTGTGTGTGCATGTATGTGGGTTTGTGTATGCATGTGTGTTAATTTGTGTGTTTGTGTATGTGTGCCACTATGTGTGTGCTGTGTCAGTGTTTGGCCCTTTAAAGGCTCCTGCAGGCCCTAGGGGAAGAGAAGCTAACGGGAGCAGACATTATTTGCTTCTGTCCTTTCCACTCAGTGTCAGGCGTCACAAACAGCGGCCCAGTCGGCTACAGACGCCGTGTGTGTGTGTGTGTGTGTGTGTGTGTGTGTGTGTGTGTGTGTGTGTGTGTGTGTGTGTGTGTGTGTGTGTGTGTGTGTGTGTGTGTGTGTGTGTGTGTGTGTGTGTGTGTGTGTGTGTGTGAGTGTGTACCAGGGCTTCTGTGGATACACACTTGCCTCTTTATTGCTTCTACATCTGTGGCTGTTTTCACCAAGTGACATTTGAGATTTCGCCCTCTTGTGCCTCTTTTTTGACCATAGCCTCCCAAGCCTACTGGTTTACCTTGTACAGACCAGTTATAATTCCACAGTCCTATTCACTGATAGACGTGTTGTGGTAAGGGTTTGATGGTTTTGTATATTCATAGAAAACTAGCCTCTATACTCTTCTTCCCTGGGTGACGGATGGACGGCTGGGTACTGGGTTGTGTGTGTTAATGTAAATGTGTGACTGTTTTTTCTGGTGTGTGTATGTGGTGTGTGAAGGTGTGTGTATGTATGTCTGCACGCGTGTTAATGTAAATGTGTGTGTGTTGGTACATATATGTACTGTATGTGTGAGGGGTGTGTGTGTGTGTGTGTTTGTGTGGTCACATGACCGGGCTCCCAGGTTCCTCACAAGCAGTCAGTGTGCATCTCGTCAGCGTGGCCTCACTCACACTCCCCCAGGGGAACTCTGGGTACTGTGTGCACAAGCCGTGATGATTTTCCCCGCAGGGTGGACCATCCACACACGCACACACACACACACACACACACACACACACACACACATACACACACACACACACACACACACACACACACACACACACACACACACACACACACACACCACACACACACACACACACACACACACACACACACACACACACACACACACACACACACACTTTAAATACTTTACTTGAATCCACAAATCACATTACATCAAGAAAGATTTAAACACGTCAAAGGTATTGAATACAAGGACACTTAAGGATACAAAAAAAAAAAACACTTTCTCCACACAGCTAGGCAGCCTATAATGGCTGAAACAGAGAAGTACCTTACCAGTTGCTTTGCTTCTGTCTTAGACAGGCCGGCAATCTGAAGGCCACGTACCGTAAGCCTATGTACCTGGCCAAGACTGCCAAATATCAGTGCCACCAACTTGCAAGTATATCCAAGGCTGTCCAAGCGTGATAGAGGGGCTGGGGCTCCAAGCATGATAGAGGGGCTTTAAGAAGCCTTTCAGCAAAGGCCTGCTTCATGTAACAATCAAATGAGCAGCCCACTTCCAAAATGAGCACCTCCCTCTGGCCTTCACCCACAACAACACTATCTGGCGTATTTGGAACACAGGAAAACACATTATCATCAACATCAAACACACACACACACACACACACACACACACACACACATAAAATTGAGCATAATTGTCTCGCATATAAACAGTCACATCGCAGTCATCCATAGGGAGCAGAGATTTACACTACTGCTCACTGAAGTTTTCACATCAGATGTAGCCTATCCACTATCAACTCTATAGGATCTTTGGCAAAATTCTCAGGCAATAAGACTAAACACAATTCCTCTTGTGCTCTGAGAAATACATTGTTGTGTGAATCATTGAGCATCAATCAAATAAGCAAATGTTTACTCCATTCAAAAAGCCGTTACTTTAGTTTAAAGTACACTGTATGATGACTAAATTTAATCCCGCCCTAAAGTATATTTATAGTCTATCTTCCCCACCTGTTCTGTTCAGCAGGCCGGCAGTTCTGCATTGGTTTTAGCTTGGCTCACTTCTATGGAAAGTCTGTGGTTTTGAACATCGGATCAAGTGTTAAACAATCCCTGCTGTCCTGTCTTTGTACTTGGAACACATTGTTCTGAAGAGCCAGTAAAATATGGATTATGTTGGGATGGGAGGGATAGAAAGAAAGATCTTGGGGCCATCTCTTCTGGGGTTTGGATTCGGAGTGTTTAAAGTCACTAGGAATGGAAGAATGGGATGAAGGGTTGACTAGGGAAGGGGATGTGAATGTACTTTGTGCTTCAGACTAGTCAAGAATAGTCTCCTCACTAAGTGAACTCCGCATACAAATGTTGTTTGAATTAGGCCAGTCGGGGAGCAAATTTCTCTTCTTAGATTTAGCAACATTTGAACATCTCTTCCCCTTCAACCCTCCAAAACAAAAACAAACAAGAGTTTGTTTATTCCAAGGATTTGAATGACTTTGGTAGCAAGCAGGACTACGTAACACCGAAATCAGCTTTTAGGGAGTGGTAATGAGGTGCCCAATAATGGTTGCATTTTGAGATTAACTGTGTGGGTGAATTTAGCGTGTATTGATGGTTTAACGAGAGATCAGCTGGCGATATTCTGGTGGCCATCGATGGTTGCAATAGGCCCGTCAAGACTACGACGCCATATCAAACATTCACTTATGCAATATTATCCGTTTCAAATTCTGAGCCAGTGATCTGATAGCATTGCACTCCTCTCCCCATCGGTTCGAAAGGTCATGAATTGGAGTGGGAATCGCTTTCATTCGGATTCTTCCCTCATCCCTTCCCCTCCCACCCTCTCCCCTACATTTCAATGAGGAGGTCCAGTAGAGCTATTTATAGCCTAGTGTCAGTCTTGGTGAGCTGAGGATATGTAAATAAACCTCTGCTTCCTCATATGTGAGGGACTTCCTAGGTGGGAGAGAGCAGTGAGCTAACGAGGCCGGGTGAAGCACGCCCGATTCTGCGCATGGTTGGCATGGCAACGCCATCTGTCTTCACAGCTATAACTTGGGCGTGAATGCAAATCCCAAATGCAGTCTTTGTTGTCACAATTCCTCTTCCATTCAGAAGCTGCGCTACATTTTTACAGCCTACTACTATGTGGTGTGCCGACCAAGGCTACATACAGCGTGTAATAATGTGTGATGCTTGTTCCATTGTCAGCTACTAAGTCTCTGTTTAGACAGGCAGCCCAATTCTGATATTTTTCCACTAATTGGTATTTTGACCAATCACATCTGATCTTTTCACATCAGATCTTTTTCAGAGCTGATCTGATTGGTCAAAAGACCTTTTAGTGAAAAAAAACATCATAATTAGGCTGCCTGGCTAAACCAAAGATGTATATATACACTAGATGACCGATAGGGGGAGCTGTGTTAAAGCCACCCTGCCTCCATCTTGGCATCCCCACCAGTGTAAAACATATTTTAAAAGCTATAGAAAGGCATTTATTAATGTCTACATTCGTTTTTTGCCACATTTATTATATTACAGGCACCTTAAACGCATACTTTCAATTATATTGTGGGAACTAAATAAAAGAATAACATTTTTCAATTAAGTAATACTTAAATACATGTAATTTTGTAATTTTTTAATTTTTTAAAAATACTGTAGAGTTCTATTAATTCCTATGGAGGACTGGTCCTATATGGGAGTGCCAATATGGTCGACCGGTGGCTTCAAAGCCTCTCATTGGTCAATACATAGCATCAGCAATCCAGGGTTTATATACATCATTGGTCTGAACGCAGTCTAACGCCTCGATCACACCGGTAGCGTTGTTGCGCAAAATGGTACGCAGCATCAACAAAAGTTCAACATTCACCTTCTGCTACCATTTCTGTCAAATCGTCTACGCATACAGTTTGACGCAGACGTTAGATAAATCCAACGTATACAACACACAGAACGCACTGCAACTGCCTCTGCAAGGCTGCAAGGCAAACGCAGCATTCCATTGGAAATGAATGTACTTTTGGTGTACCAAAATACAATGATGCTGTCGGTGTCATCGAGGCGTAAGGAACACAATGGTGACAGAGGATATTATTGTTACACTGAACAAAAATATAAATGCAACATGCAACAATTTCAAAGATTTTACTGAGTTACAGTTCATATAAGGAAATCAGCCAATTGAAATAAATTCACATGACTGGGAATACAGATATGCATCTGTTGGTCACAGATACCTTTAAAAAAAGGTTAGGGGTGTGGATCAGAAAACAAGTCAGTATCTGGTGAATATTATTTGCCTCATGCAGCGCGACACATTTCCTTTGCATAAAGTTGATCAGGCATGTTGATTGTGGCCTGTGAATGTTGTTCCACTCCTCTTCAATGGCTGTGCAAAGTTGTTGGATATTGTGGGAACACGCTGTCGTACACATGGATCCAGAGCATCCCAAACATACTCAATTGGTGACGTGTCTGGTGAGTATGCAGGCCATGGAAGAACTGGGACATTTTCAGCCTCCAGGAATTGTGTACAGATCCTTACGACGTGGGGCTGTGCATTATCATGCTGAAACATGAGCAGTGGCGTAAAAAGTACCCTATTGTCATACAGTAAAAGTAAACATACCTTAATAGAAAATGAAAGTTGCCCAGTACAAAAAAAGTGAAAGTTGCCCAGTACAATCCTACTTGAGTAAAAGTATTTGGTTTTAAATCTACTTAAGTATCAAAAGTAGAAGTAAAAGTATAAATCATTTCTAATTCATTATATTAATCAAACCAGACGGCACAGTGTTCATGTTTTAATTTACGGGTAGCCAGGGGCACGCGCCAACACTCACACATCATTTATAAATTAAGCAAGTGTTTAGTTAGTCCGCCAGATCAGAGGCAGTAAGGATGATCAGGGATGTTATGTTGATAAGTGTGTGAATTAGACCATTTTCCTGTCCTGCTAAGCATTCAAAATGTAACGAGTACTTTTGGGTGTCAGGGAAAATGTATGGAGTAAAAAGTACATCATTTTCATTAGGTATGTAGTGAAGTAAAAGTTGTCAAACAGATAAATAGTAAAGTAAAGTACAGATACCCCCAAAAAACTACTAAGTAGTACTTTCAAGTATTTTTACTTAAGTACTTTACACCACTGAACATGAGGTGATGGTGGGGGATGAATGGCATGACAATGGGCCTCAGGATCTGGTCATGGTATCTCTATGCATTCAAAATGCCATCGATAAAATGCAATTGTGTTCATTGTCTGTAGCTTATGCCTGCCCATACCATAACCCCAGCACCACCATGGGGCACACGACGCCATACATGCTGTCTGCTATGTGCCTGGTACAGTCGAAACCGGGATTTATCCGTGAAGAGCACACTTCTACAGCGTGCTAGTCGCCATCGAAGGTGAGCATTTGCCCACTGAAGTCTGTTACAATGCCAAACTGTAGTCAGGTCAAGACCCTGATGAGTACGACGAGCACGCAGATGAGCTTCCCTGAGACGGTTTCTGACAGTTTGTGCAGAAATTCTTCGTTTGTGCAAACCCACAGTTTCATCAGCTATCCAGGTGGCTGGTTGGTATCAGACGATCCTGCAGGTGAAGAAACCGGATGTGGAGGTCCTGGACTGGTGTCGTTACACGTGGTCTATGGTTGTGAGGCCGATTGGACGTACTGCCAAATTCTCTAAAATAACGTTGGTGGCGGCTTATGATAGAGAAATTAACATTAAATTCTCTGGCAACAGCTCTGGTGGACATTCCTGCAGTCTGCATGCCAATTGCACACTCCCTCAAAACTTGAGACATCTGTGACATTGTGTTGTGTGACAAAACTGCACATTTTAGAGTGGCCTTTTATTCAAGGTGCACCTGTGTAATGATCATGCTCTTTAATTAGCTTTTTGATATGCCACACCTGTCAGGTGGATGGATTATCTTGGCAAATGAGAAATGCTCACTAACAGGGATGTAAACAAATTTGTGCACAACATTTGAGAGAGAAATACGCTTTTTGTGCGTATGGAACATTTCAGGGATCCTTTATTTCAGCTCGTGAAGCATGGGACCTTTACATGTTGCTTTTCTATTTTTGTTCAGTATATAAGATGATGGGAATTAGTAGAACATAATTTGTTTCAGTGTGATGTAGTGCACAATATGCAGCACAGTTCATATCTATGCTCTCTATATCTAGACAGATCACATGAGCAGTCCTAGATATGACATCATTATGCAATTGGGATGTCGTCATCACAACAGTCTGGGTGATAATAATGAAGCCTCCCTGTATGTCAGTGTACTACTGCTTCTGCTAAGAGGTCCTGGTTTTTATGGCACAGGTGTGCACTTGCCCCTGATAACGCATTAAAGATAATGATCAACTTTATGGGTAAAGCGCTTTTCAAACGTTACGCTCAAAGTGCTACATATAAAGGTCATAAATCATAATGTTAATAATCCACAAGACATTCTGCTCTTCTGTTGCACTCTGCATATGAGTTCCCTGATCAGATTGAATACCGACCTGAGTTAATTAGGTTGCATGACCAGGAGCGATGTGATATGAAGAGTGGGATTTCTTGATCTTTGCATACCTCACCTACAATTTCCTCTGTGCATCTGTTGTGTACAACAAAAAGTCCCCCCCCCACACACACACACACATGCATACACACACACACACCCAAAACACACTCGCAGTTAGTTAGCGAAGAACTGAAAATACCTCGTCAAGAAGGAGCTGATATCGCCATGACAACACCACAGCCTGACGACGGGAAGCGGTGCAATTTGATACCTAAATATTTTTGTGTCGAGACACTTGAGAGATCGACGCACTTAACTTTCTCATTCATTTCTCGCTGGTTTCATTTCAACCAATGGGATTTGGGGACCCTGGCTGTGCAGGTCACATAGGGTTTGGTCATACCTGGGATGAAACAAGGTTTCTGCAGAGTCTCATAGGTTTCCTCTGTTTGTCTTTTGAAAGAATACAAGTGTTGTCTCACTTTCAGCAAGTGCCACGTGTTTCCTCTGCAAAAATACCAGGAAAGGGAAGAAAACTGACATTCAGCCAAAGAATTTACAAAGGTTGCTGTAGTAGGCCTTTCGAGTGGTGCAGCGGTCTAAGGCACTGCATCGCAGTGTTGTGGCGTCACTACAGCCTGGGCTGTGTCACAACTCCCATAGGGCAGTGCACAATTGGCCCAGCTTCGTCTGTGTTAGGGGAGGGTTTGGCCGGGGGGGGCTTTACTTGGCTCATCGTGCTCTAGCGACTCCTCTTGGCGGGCCGGGCACCTGCAGGCCGACTTCAGTGGTCAGTTGAGCGGTGTTTCCTCCGACACATTGGTGCAGCTGGCGGGGGTTAAGAAGCGCGGCTTGGCGGGTCATGCTTCGGAGGACGCATGACTCGACCTTCGCCTCTCCTGAGCCCGTTGTGGAGTTGCACGGATGAGACAAAATTGTAATCATGGAATTGGGGAGAAAAAGGGCTACCTAAAAATTTCACCCCAAAAAAGGTTGCTGTAGTGCTAGCCTTTACTAGCAGTCAAACACTGAATTCTTAGATGTCATATCATTTCAAGGAGTCTCTCGTTATTTCTATCATATCCCTGTATGTTTCTAGCATTCCATTTTTAAAAGTGGACTCAGCAATATGACATCCTCACACACAGCGGGGTGACTTCCTGCTTACAGATATCAACATTGACAAACAAATCACTAACAAAAGGAGGGCGCTAATTAAAAAGAGCCAGTAGGCTGTCTTGGCAGATTTTAGTCTTATTGTTGATATTGTGTTTGATAATGTCATATTGCTGACTGTACCTTTCAGTCGCTGCGGATCTTTGAAGAACTAGGAGGGCATGAAATGCTATGTCATAGTAAACTCATGTTCACATTCACAGGTGCCACAAAGATGACCAACCGGGCTGCACTCTGGTATGTCCCCTTCTCTCTGAAAAACGTGGACAATGTCACAGAGGTGCCTCCCATCAAGGTAGGTCAATGCACAGAGAAGGATGAAGTTGACCCTAGACACTGATCTATAGTTAGTTTAGCATTTCCCTCACATGATGGTTACTGTGTGCGTGTCCCTTCTAGTATGCTAGCCCCGGGCAGGAGGAGGAGGGGAAGAAGCGCTACGAAGCTCAGAAGATGGAGAGACTAGAGACGAAGGAGAGGAACGGAGAGCTGCTCATGCCTGTGTCTGCCCCAGGTAAACACCACTTACCCCGATTGCTGACCTCTGACCTCTAGGACTTATGGGATTTATCTCCTCTATACGATCTAAACCCTAAGGGTTGGATAGAGGGCACACCCTATGTCTAAATCGGTGCAGTAGCATTGATATCACCCATGAGAAGAAAGTCTGTTTAGCCTAGGGGTTAAGCGCTTTGGGTTAGTAAAAAGGGACACATGCAAAGGTTGCTGGTTTGAATCACCGAGCCCACAAGGTGAAAATCTGTGGATGTGTCCTTGAGCAAGGCACTTAGCCCTAATTGCGCCTGTAAGTTGCTCTGGATAAGAGCATCTGCTCAATGACAAAAATGTAAAATTGCTGTGTTTGAGAACCGTGTTTGAATTCCCCCTAGTTGTAAACTAAATGAGTGTAAAAGTGTGATGGCTCAGTTGGTTTGGCCATGGTGCTTCTGCCTCTCTTGTCACAAAGTAGTTACCAGTTGTATTTGATGTAGGCACCAGAAAGTATACATTTTATCACATAAATCACTCTTACCCTAGTAAATAAGTGAAGATCAGTTGAAGTGCCAGCTTAAACCGAAGTAGTACAAAGTATGGTATAATTTCGATAGTGTGTGTATTACTGGTGAACAGCTGATCTGACAGTAAAATAGTGGGTAAAATAGCATGTTGTTTTTCTTTCTCCATCTAATTTTGATTTTCCTGGTTCGTTCGACCTGCTGCACAGACAGAACAACAAAAGGTATGTCTGTATGGATTTTCAAAAGACTGCATGCATGTCAGCACTGTCACGTCCTGACCAGTATAAGGGGTTATTTGTTATTGTAGTTTGGTCAGGACGTGGCAGGGGGTGTTTGTTTTATGTGGTTCGGGGTTTGTTGGGATATGTATTTATGTAAGAGGGGTGTTTGTTTTATGTGGTCCGGGGTTTTGGGGTATTGTTCTATGTTTTATATTTCTATGGGTTTTCTATGTTGTGTATTTCTTTGTTGGCCTGGTATGGCTCTCAATCAGGAACAGCTGTACATCGTTGTTGCTGATTGGGAGTCATACTTAGGTAGCCCTGTTTTCACCTGTTTTTTGTGGGTAGTTGTTTTTGCACTGCTGTGTTTAGCCTGCAAGACTGTTTGTGCGTTCGTTCGTGGTCTTGTTTTGTGATTAAGTGTTCAATAAAAGTAAATATGAGCACTCAACCCGCTGCGCCTTGGTCCACTTCATACGACGCCAGTTACAGAACTTCCCACCCCCAACGGACCAAGCAGCGGGCCCAGGAGGAGCAAGGACCCTGGGCCAGGGAGAGAAGGGAGTGGAGGACATCTTGGACATGAGAGGAGGTAATGGCAGGGGACAAGACCCTGCCATGGAAACAGGTGGAGACAGCGAGGGAGGAACGGCGAAAGTGGAGCGAAGAGCGGGCCCAACGAAGGAAGCACGAGAGGCCCCCCCCCCAATAATTTTTTTGGGGGGGGGCAAACGGGTAGTTTGGCTGGGCCAAGGGTGAGCCCTAAGCCAACTCCCCGTGCTTATTATGGGGAGCATATGGAGTGGAGAGCACCAGTATATGCAGAAGTGCGCACGATCTTGCCCGTGCGCATGCACAGTCTGGTGCAAGCGATCCCAGCCCCTCGCAAGTGCCGTGCTAGAGTGGGCATCCAGCCTGGAAGGAGGATGCCGGCGCAGCACATCTGGCCACCAGTGCGCCTCCTAGGCCCAGGCTACCCTACGCCTGCTCTACGCACGGCAACCATCAGGCCTCTGCACAGCCCAGTTCACCCTGTGCCAGCACTCCGCTTGTGCAGGGCTGCTATTACCATCCAGCCAGGGCGGGTTGTGCAGGAGGTGCGCTCCAGACCTCCAGTGCTTACCCATGGCCTGGTGTATCCAGTTCCTGCTCCTCGTACTAGCCCTGAGGTGCGTGTCTCTCGGCTGGCGCCTCTAAAGCCAGCACCACGCACCAGGCCTCCAGTGCGTCAGCCCAGTCCAACTCATCCAGTTCCTTCCCCTCCCACTAGCCTTGGGGTGCGTGTCTCCAGTCTGGTACCTCCACTACCAGCCCCACGCACCAGGCCTCCAGTGCGTCAGCCCAGTCCAGCTCGTCCTGCTCCTCGCACTAGCCCTGTGGTGCGTGGCCCTAGGCTGGCGCTTCCTAAGCCAGCCCCACGCATCAGGCCTTCAGTGCGCAGTCCCCGTCCAGAGTGTCCGGCGACAGTGCCTCGTCCAGAGTGTCCGGCGACAGTGCCTCGTCCAGAGTGTCCGGCGACAGTGCCTCGTCCAGAGTGTCCGGCGACAGTGCCTCGTCCAGAGTGTCCGGCGACAGTGCCTCGTCCAGAGTGTGCGGCGACAGTGCCTCGTCCAGAGTGTCCGGCGACAGTGCCCCGTAGAGAGAGGGCCCACAGTCCGGAGCCAGCAGAGACGGCCCACAGTCCGGAGCCGAGAGAGACGGCCCACAGTCCGGAGCCGGCGCAGCGAGAGTCGCCCTACAGTCCGGAATCGGCGCAGCGAGAGTCGCCCTACAGTCCGGAATCGGCGCAGCCAGCAACGCGCATCAGTCTGAGGTCTCCAGCGACGCGCATCAGCCCGAGGTCTTCAGCGATGCGCCATAGCCCAGAGACTTCGGGAAGGGTAACATTTAATAATTATTTAGTGGGGGTGGACAGGTTAGGTGGGGGAGTAAGGCCAGAGCCTGAGCCACCTCCAGAGTAGGTGGGTTGGGGAGGGGGGGGGGGGGGGGTGTAGCACAAGAACCGTCGGTGACGGTGGCCACCCTCCCTTTAGTTTGGGTTTATTTTTTATTTTGGGTTTATTTTTGTTTTTTGTGTAGGTACATCCGGGGTCTGCACCTTTGGGGGGGGGGGGTACTGTCACGTCCTGACCAGTATAAGGGGTTATTTGTTATTGTAGTTTGGTCAGGACGTGGCAGGGGGTGTTTGTTTTATGTGTTCCGGGGTTTTGGGGTATTGTTCTATGTTTTGTATTTCTATGGGTTTTCTATGTTGTGTATTTCTTTGTTGGCCTGGTATGGCTCTCAATCAGGAACAGCTGTACATTGTTGTTGCTGATTGGGAGTTATACTTAGGTAGCCCTGTTTTCACCTGTCTTTTGTGGGAAGTTGTTTTTGCACTGCTGTGTTTAGCCTGCAAGACTGTTTGTGCGTTCGTTCGTTTTCTTGTTTTGTGATTAAGTGTTTAATAAAAGTAAATATGAGCACTCAACCCACTGCGCCTTGGTCCACTTCATACGACGCCCGTTACAAGCACAGAGATATTAGGACGGATGGATGGAATTTTTCCATCCTTGAACGCTTCGCAAAGTCTTCCTGGTTATTCCCTGATTATTTTAGTAATACTGAGGCCATTTAACTGTCTCAATACTTATATTTCAACCCTGTTTTTTTTGTGTGTGTGTGTTGCAGAGCCCTATACGGTCGGCTTTAGCCAATCCAGTCTGATCCATCTGGTGGGGCCTTCAGACTGCACGCTGCATGGCTTCGTACATGGAGGTGAGTAAATCCGCTCGATCACTTCTACTGTGTGTGTGTGTGTGTGTCATTCAACAGAGTTTTAAATGGTTTGTAAGTTCCGGATAGATTGTAAGGAAGAGAGAGACAGAGAGGCAGCAGCATCCAGCCAGGATGTCTTATGTAATCACGACAGTGCTAGCATCCTCAGCAGCGTTCTCTGCATAGCGTCCTTAATGAGCCACTCCATGTGAGCGAGGAGGGGAGCATGAAAAGGGCACAAACTGCATTCTAAATGGCCGCCGCCGCTTGTTCCTCATTTGCCTCTTAATTGGACACATTCCTCAGTGGGTCCAAATTAAAAAGTCAGACATTTCACATCAGCCTCTTAACTGTGTCTTCCCCCCCCTCTCTGCCCCCCACGTCTCTGCTCTCTCTCTGTCTCTCTTCTGTCTGCTGTTATCTATCCTTTCCTCTCTTCCCTTGTGTCTCTTTCTCTCTCCTCCTTTCTGTTTATTTCTTCGTTCCCTCTGTAGCGATCAATGCAAATGAATACGGAAATGTAATATTGTCGCACAGCAACAACATTGACCTGACATATTATCACTGTGTCACGTTAACTATCAGTCAGACCTTTTCAAATCTGCTGCTGCTTAAAAAGATTGAAACTTCAAAAGAGTGCAAGTGAATGCAGGTTGTTTTTTTTGTTGCCCAGTATCTGTAAAATCTGATATTCAACACCATCTCTGGCCATCTGTAGAAGGTAAACACAGAACTTTTCCCGTGCGCTGATCTGTATTTCTCTCCGATGGCCATTCTTGTGGTAATGAGCACATCACAGATGAGGAGCAACAAGGTTCCCAAGCCGCCAGTTATCGATCGCTCATCATACACAGCTAAAGTCATCATGGGCCATTTTACCCCTCTCTCTCTCTCCCCCTCCCTCCCTCTTTTCATATAATGAAGGTTTTTCTCTTTCATCGTATGTCTGGCAGGATTTCCACGCTAGACAGGCCGGGATGGTCCTATGGAGTGTTGTTGGGAATACCAATAAGCTTGCCTGCTGGGTTGAATAGTACAGTGGTTGAAGCCGCTGCCTGATGCAGGGTTTTAAAGTTAGTACATGTGCTGGGAAAGCCTTGGAACACTGTGTGTGTGTGTGTTTTTGTCTGAAGAATCGTGTTGCTTTCTGAACAATATAAACCATTAAAGACAAAAAAAAGATATGATTTTGATTGCGCAGCATCTTTAATGACTGATTTCTAATGACTCAGGAGATTAATCCAGGGCAGATGAATCACCAATGATTTTAGTGAAAGTGAATAGATGGATGGGGAGCACAAGGCTCTCAGGCAGTGAGAGGGGGGCCTAAGGGGTCCATCCATGACAGAGTGGAGTCTGGACTTCAGAAGTCCTTCAAACTAGGCCAGCCCAGGGAGCCGTGACTGTGTCTCCCCCTCACAGCCAAACTGGATGTCACAGCCACAGTTTACATGGTCAAGGACAAGTGCCTCATCAAAAGGTTTTTCTGAGTAGGCGGACACTGCCCCTAGACCTAGATGCTGATCTTAGATCAGCTAATGGATTAAGTTAGGAATTGGGTAGAGGAAGCTGATCCTGTGCTTAAGAACAACTTCCATCTGCAGTCCACAGCCTGGACTCCCCACACTAGAGTGCTGCTGAATTCTGTTTCGCCAAAGTGTGTATCCATTCACTCCCAACCTCATAGGTTTAAAAGAAATGGACTGGTGTAAATAAGGTGAACATTTCCTCTCTAGCCCATGCTCAGACCAATCCAATGCTTTCAAATACTTGAGGGCTAACTCAGCTGGTGTGAGAGGAAAGAAAGAGGATATCTCTCCCTGCCAACCATCATTCATTCTCTTTCTTTCTCTCTCTCTCTCTCCCTCTCTCGCTCTCTCTTGCGCTCTCTCTCGCTCTCTCTCACTAGCTCACTCCTTGTGGTGTTAGGAAGCTTTCCACGTGTTTCCATGGAAACAGCTGTTGACTGCCATAGGCTGTGAGATCATGGCAGTCTGATTAAACAATAGACAAATAAATGGAAAAACATGGGTGATTCAAAGGCTTTGTCGTTTCATTTCAGAATTGTTTGGCATGTTGTAGCATTCATCAATCAGATGTAGTCCTGCTGTCTAACGGGGCCATGGTGTGTGTGTGTGTGTGTGTGTGTGAGTGAGTATATATATATGAGTGTGTGTGTGTGTGCTTATCAATCAATCAAATTCTCCTTCAATTCAAGCTAACTAACAAAACACATTGACCTGACGCATCACCAACATGACGCGTGCACACACAAACTGTCATTTACGACGCATCACCAACATGACGCGTGCACACACAAACTGTCATTTACTGTAAGTGTTAATCAACTTAACACCAGCCTTGGCTTGTTTTGAGTACTAGAGTCAGTCTGTCTGTTATAAAAGTGTCTCTTAAATATTCAGAATGTAAATAAACAATCATTTATATGTATATATTTGTTGGTTAAATCACTGTTAACACATATATCCAAGCCTTGTTTGTCCCTCCTTTTTGCTCTCCATATCCCCCTGAAACTTTGAAGCCATTTCTAGTATCGTGACACTGTTTCCTGCCAGCCCTTGATCAGCCGAAGCAATTTTTATGGTAACCATGACAGCGCCCACTTGCTATTTGTAGAATACAGCACCCACTTGTTATCTGTGCCCAGTGGGAAGTTGTTTATGCAGGAAACAGCTGCAAACTCTAAAACAGCGGACAAATATACATAAAATATGTGGCTTTTCAGGACCTCGGGAGCTACTTGCGAAAACATTAACGGGACCTGTTTCTATGGTAACACCTCATTAGGAGGCAGGTTGAGCCATTTGATTATAGCACTCGCTGCGGAGAGAACGAGAAACACAGAGAGAGAGAGAGAGAGAGAAAGAGAGAGATTTTATTTACCCCCATCCGTAGGGGAGTGCTGTTTTTTTTTTTTATAACTACGCATCCTGGGGAGGTCATGAGTGTGGGCACGGCTGATGGGAGACGAGCGAACACCTTGGCGCTGCCCAGATCTCCCTTTGTTATCTTAAAGCCTGGGTTTCAACTCAGAGAATGCTATTCTGTTCTTCTGAAATAGACTACATTTTCTTCATATCATGCTTCTTTAGACCTGTCTTAAAAAAAATTATGGATTTATTGTGAAGGTGCAGGCTATATGGATATATTAGACTTTTTAAAATGTAGATGTTCCTAAGGTCTATATCAGTAGCTTGTAGGCTATGTGTGGAAGCCAGGAGATGTTAAATGTGTTTGTTAATTAACGGTCAATTACCGTGAGGCCGACCAGTTATTTGCTTGACAATCACCGGCTGACGAAATTTTGTGACCGCCACAGCCCCAGTCGGAGGTCAATCCAAAGAGAGGCCAGTCGTATCTCAACAAGCTCCGCCCCCCTTCTCATCAGTTGCCATATTTTGAAATATACAGTCGAGACACTGACCTCTTACGCATTCCCTCCCTTGAGCAAGGCAGTTAACCCCAAATAACAACTGCTTCCCAGGCGCCGATGACGTGGATGTCGATTAAGGCAGCCCCTGCTCCTCTCTGATTCAAAGGGGTTGGGTTAAATGCGGAAGACATATTTTGGTTGAATGCATTCACTTGTGCAGCTGATTAGGTATCCCCCCTTTCCCTTTTCATTTTAGATGGGTTTTCTCTCCATTTGAAAGATATTTCCTGTCGGGTGGTTTGTGGAGGAGGTATAAACTCATGATGTGTCTCCAGGCGCAGGGCTTTTTCAAGCTAAATGATGGGAGGTGCTAGTGTTATCCATTAGCATGAGTGATAACATAACAGTGTTAGCCATTAGCATTAGTGATAACGTAACATAGTGTTAGCCATTAGCATTAGTGATAGCATAACATAGTGTTAGCCATTAGCATTAGTGATAGATTAGTGATAACATAACATAGTGTTAGCCATTAGCATTAGTGATAACATAACATAGTGTTAGACATTAGCATTAGTGATAACATAACATAGTGTTAGCCATTAGCATGAGTGACAACATAATATAGTGTTAGACATTAGCATGAGTGATAACATACCATAGTGTTAGCAATTAGCATGAGTGATAACATAACATAGTGTTAGCCATTCGCATTAGTGATAACATAACATAGTGTTAGCCATTAGCATGAGTGATAACATAACATAGTGTTAGCCATTAGCATGAGTGATAACATAATATAGTGTTAGTAAATTAGATATATTTCGGCATAGGAAGAAATACCAGGGAATAACAAACACCATGACATAAAACTGCCATATAGAGCGTATAATCCCATTTGCAGCATCTCTTGACTACAACAGATTTGACTTCGCCATTTTGAATTCCTTGATAACACTGTCATTTCCAGGACTGTAACGTTCTAATAAATGTTGATTAAAGGCAGAGAGAGACTTCATTGCCTAAAGCCAAAGGCACCAATACATGTAGGAAAATAAACAGTGCGTATTTTGAGAGAAAAACACAAAGTTTGTTCTTGTTTACATCCAGTTCTGTTTACATTCAGTTCTGATTAATGGCTCACAAGAGGGTCTCTAGGAAGTGGTAGCAGTGAACAGCAGCAGCAGGGCGGCTGCATGCACAGACACGACTCCCGACAGCTCCTGAATATATGCGAGTGGCATTTCCCTAGACCCAGGGGAAATTCAATCCGAGGTGAGATCCCATCAATTTTCACGTGGGGCTGAGAGGGGAAAAAAACAATGCAGTGTCTCATGATGCTTCATCACACACACGGTCATTGAAAATGATCCTACACCGATGGATAATAACTTCCCCTGTCCACACACTGAGAGCACGCTGGCTGCTGTCACCTTTTTAGATGCACAACCACATCAAATGGGAGAAACAAGGGAAAAAAGGAAGCCGGGCAGGGACTTTTTTTTTCAGAGGGCAGCTTCCTGCTGTCTTCCATTGTGAAGATTAGGGAGGTGAGAACGTAAAGGATGTGATTGCCTCCCCTGTAAATGGCCTTCCACATACTGTCTATTTTTATGACATGTATTGAGGCCCCTTCTTGGTCAGGTCTGCCTTGATAAAGATGTCCTTCCTCAATGGGACTTCCTGGTTCAAAAAAGGTTAAATATAATTGAAAAAATGGGTTACTTTCACACCTGTATGCCATCAAACCTATTCCAGAGCCATAGCACTGGTCTAGTATACACTTTGGAGGTAGCCGTGTTGCCTATAGGCTCAACCCATGCAAGATTATTGTTTTTTTACCGTTCCAAAACGACCATTAAGCCCCATTCATGACTATCTACAGTATGTCTGCGCAACGTGCAACCTCATGCAGGCAAGTTAAAGCACACTGCAGCACACCAGCAGGCTGTTAGACGTATCAACCGAATAAAATTAGTTCTCTCAGCTTTAACATTCCCATATGAACAGCTGCATGAAACACTTTTCAGACCTCAAAGTTGTAGCATAGATAATAGTGAGCCAAAACCTATCTTTGTATTTTTGCTGAACTTATAGCTCTCTTTGATCTCCAGCACCTGCTCAAAGCCACTGGATGTGTTATGTTTCTATCTTATGGCTACTATCCTAGAACCCCATGCTTACATTTCCTCAGCAAGAGAAGAATTGATAGTGACAGGCATTCATGTCTGGTACTGTATTACATAAGCAATCTCAAATGTGACTTTGCATCTTTCCCAGCACTTAAGATGCTACCAGCATATAATGACTACATTTAGCCTCGTCTAAATGTCTGGTACTTCGCAGAGAAACTGAGCTGTGCCGTCTCACTTCTCATGTAGAACCAGGCTACGTAATACATTCTGATTGCAAGAAACAACCTTGAAGTTCTGATCGTTGTAACTAGGCCTTCATCAGAACTGCGTGTGTGTGTCTGTGTGTGTGTCTGTGTGTGTGTGCTTGCATGTGTGTAGGTGTTTGTAGGTATGCGTGTCTAGGTCTGTGCGCGCGTGCATCAGTAGGTGTGAATTGGCCATTTATTGTCATAGAGCTCTCTGGCACAGGGGAAACGTATCAAGAGTTCTGCAGAGTTTTCTATCTTCCTGTCAGCGCTGACACCTCTGGTCCGCATCAATCTCTGGCTGTGGCCATGAAGGGCATGATTGGACAGTCTGCCAGCCCTCATACATCACATCCTGTCTCCTCACAGGAAATCCATCCCCCTTCCCCTTATCTCGGTGCACTCTCAGCCGACAGCAATCTGGTATCATCAGCAATGGATGTACAGTACAACCCCTCCTAACTCTCTATTTTGCTGTAAATCTCTTTTTCTCTATCGCTCTCTCTCTTTCTCACTTTCTCTCTCCTCTTTTTCACTTTCTCTCTCGCTCTCTCTGTCTATGCAACAGAGATGCACACCACTGATTTTGAGGCTCCAAATCGATATCAGAGATCATGCATTTGATTAGAATGGACTGAAACAAATGCAGTTTGACATTCCTTGTGCCTCCTCTTCATGAGCTAACTGTCGATACATTGTGAAAAAGGGGAAAAAAATTGATTAAATAGTCTGAAAAATAGACTGCAAAGTAGGTCATGTTCTCATGGCCCTGAAACTGATCAATGCTGAATATGAAAGACAGAATACTTTTATTGATATACTGTGGGGGAAATTATATTAGAGGAAAGATTTGATTTAATGACAACATAGGAGTCACATGCTATCTGGTCTCCCCAGGTGTGACAATGAAACTGATGGACGAGGTGGCCGGAATCGTGGCGGCCCGACACTGCAAGACCAACATAGTCACTGCCTCTGTGGATGCCATCAACTTCCATCGCAAGATCATGAAAGGTAAGGAAATGGTAAACGGACTGTTATCCGTACGGGTGTCCCTCAGATCTTAGTCCTTGGTCCCCTCCAATTTACTATAAGCAATGAAGAACAAAATGTGTCAATACTAAATAATATACAGTACATACTGCATAATTACAGGTAATTCACTTCATTGGAGATTTATTTACAGCTTTATATTAAATATATTTTATTTAATCACACATGTTTATTAACATAGTAGTAACCGCAGTAACCAAGCTGCTTGGCGATGGTCTTGTAGCCCATTCCAGTCTTGTGTAGGTCTACGATCTTGTCCCTGACATCCTTGGAGAGCTCTTTGGTCTTGGCCATGGTGGAGAGTTTGGAATCTGATTGATTGATTGCTTCTGTGGACAGGTGTCTTTTTTACAGGTAACAAGCTGCAGTTAGGAGCACTCCCTTTTAAGGATGTGCTCCTAATCTCAGCTCGTTACCTGTATAAAAGACACCTGGGAGCCAGAAATCTTTATGATTGTGAGGGGGTCAAATACGTATTTCCCTCATTAAAATGCAAATCAATTTATAACATTTCTGACATGCGTTTTTCTGGATAATTTTGTTGTTATTCTGTCTCTCACTGTTCAAATAAACCTACCATTCAAATTATAGACTGATCCTGTCACATCCTGACCAGTAAAGGGGTTATTTGTTATTATAGTTTGGTCAGGACGTGGCAGGGGGTATTTGTTTTATATGGTTCGGGGTGTGTATGTAGAGGGGTGTTTGGTTTATGTATTCTGAGGTTTTTGTCATTGGTCTATGTTAGTGTATTTCTATGATCTGTCTAGTCATTTCTATTTCTATGTTTAGGTAATTAGGGTTGGGGCCTTCAATTGGAGGCAGCTGTCTATCGTTGCCTCTGATTGAAGGTCCTATAAATAGGAATGTGTTTGTCATGGGATTTGTGGGAGGTTGTTCTTTGCATAGCTGTGTGTTGCCTGCAAGACTGGTTGTCCGTCCGTCCGTCCGTCCGTCCGTCCGTCCGTCCGTCCGTCCGTCCGTCCGTCCGTTTGTCTTGTTTTGTTTATTAAGTGTTCACATTAAAAGTTAAATATGAGCACTCAACCCGCTGCGCCTTGGTCCATCCATTACGACGACCGTTACAGATCCTTTCTTTGTCAGTGGGCAAATGTACAAAATCAGCAGAGGATCAAATACTTTTTTCCCCCACTGTAGGCTAACCTGCTAACTGATGATTAACAGCTTCAGAACACACCATTACCTGAGAATGTGTCAAATTCAACTGCCTTCAATTTCAACATTTGACAAGCAGCATGTTGCATGTGGATTAGCTAACCTGTGTCACATTTGAGTTTATCATTACCAGCCACTTTTGTTGTGCACCGTATCTGGAAAAAAACATGGTATTTTACCTTATTTCCCATTTACATTATTCCTGACTAGGCTAATATTGTTTATTGCTCTAGTGAGAGGATATAAATCATTGATGACAATCCATTACTTCCTGTTCCCTTACCTGGATGTCAATACAGTGAATAATTGATTCTCTGCTTGAGCCATAATACTCTCAGATTAGCAAGTGCAATAGGAGCCTCCACACAGAATGTTGATGTACTGTTGATCTTGGGTGAAGACCATTATCAATAAACCCGGCAGAGGGACACATCCATTTCTGAAAAATTGACATTCTATCTGCATAATTTGACCGTGACACTGTTGACCCATATGCCATGTCACAGTCTTGGCTCAACAGCAATTACCCATCTGAAACTCCAGACCTACCTTAGTCTATCTGTGTGATGGGAACTTGACAGAGCTTTTACAATTTGTGATTCTTTTATAAACAGTGTTTAACTTGAAACCCATACAACTCTTGTCAGTGTTATCATTCCAGGGTTTATTTGGTTGTTTAGTTGTACAGGCTCATGCTTTTAGAGATGGGTTTTGTTCTCAACAAAAGTTTCTTCATCATGTATCTCATGGAAGCCATGTTACTTGATGAGGTGCATTTGATGAGGGGCGGCAGGTAGCCTAGTGGTTAGAGCGTTGGGCCAGTAACCGGAAGGTTGCTGGATCGAATCCCCTAGCTGACAAGGTAAAAATCTGTCGTTCTTCCCCTGAACAAGGAAGTTCACCCGCTGTTCACCGGTAGCCTGTTATTGTAAATAAGAATTTGTTCTTAACTGACTTGCCTAGTAAAATAAATACAAATTTGATGTCCTGGATGGAAGGAGCTGACAGTTGGTTATGTACTAGCCCTTAGAAGCTAAGCAATTGGCTGAATGTCTTGCCATGATTTGGAAAACCGTGGACATAGCCGTTGGAGGCTGAGCAATGAGCACTAAAGTTGTTGTGTTATGACATGATCCAGATACACAGTGCTGTATTTATTCCAGTGATGCCAGTGTTATGGTTGTCATCAAGCACGGTGTTCCCATCCCACGATGTGGGGATCAGTAGGACACCGCCATAGAGGTATGTGGTCTGTTAGCATTAAGAGAGTAGTCGAAATGGTGCCTCTCTGCATCTCATCCATCAACAGTGGACAGACCCACTTAGACCTCTCAGATAGACACCTCATAAAAAAATGCAATCAATACTGTCACTGACTCAGCTGCCTTTACAGCATCCTGCGTAAACCAATGTGTTCGGACCGTGTGATCGCTGTTGAATACACGCACAGGATGCAACCGTTTGTCTTTTTAGAGAACATAACAGGATGCTAGCGCATCAGGAATATATCGTAGTTCAGCACAGAATGCTGGTCATGTCTTTAACCTGTCAACCCACACAAGGTAGGGGGGTGTTTCCGCTTATTGGCGATGGAAAAATACTGTATAAACCGGCATGCTTTCAGCTGATTGGTTTATGAGTTGTGGGTGGTCCCACCAATGTCTAACACATGTTCCCTTGGCCTACGCTCTGCACCCACACAATTAATGATGTGTTTATACAGGACTTTGACTTATGGTGTACAATGTTTTTGGTCCGCGAAACAGCACTGAACTCCGTTGCAAAAACCCCATAATACTCAAACGTTTGTAGCAGGAATTATCTTGTATTTTTTACTATGTCAGTGTCAAGGCTGTGAATATATATGTGTTACTTGCGATGTATGCGTTACCTGCTCGTTTGTAATTGCAATGTACAGTATATAGGTCATATGAGACCTGAAGATTCCCTTGACACATTGGGGCGTGCAGGCTTACCTTCCTAGCAGGAGGTGGGAGATGGGTGAGAGTAAGTGACTTGTTCTCTACGTAGTCAGTTTCCTGGTCTGATATATCCCATCTGGCAGTCCGTTTTGCGGCTGTAGAGGAGTTTGAGGCAGCGGTTCAATTTGTTTCTCTGCACCTCATCCATCACAGAGAGAGAGAGAGAGAGAGAGAGAGAGAGAGAGAGAGAGAGAGAGAGAGAGAGAGAGAGAGAGAGAGAGAGAGAGAGAGAGAGAGAGAGAGAGAGAGAGAGAGAGAGAGAGAGAGAGAGAGAGAGAGAGAGAGAGAGAGAGAGAGAGAGAGAGAGAGAGAGAGAGAGAGAGAGAGAGAGAGAGAGAGAGAGAGAGAGAGAGAGAGAGAGAGAGAGAGAGAGAGAGAGAGAGAGAGAGAGAGAGAGAGAGAGAGAGAGAGAGAGAGAGAGAGAGAGAGAGAGAGAGAGAGAGAGAGAGAGAGAGAGAGAGAGAGAGAGAGAGAGAGAGAGAGAGAGAGAGAGAGAGAGATGCTGCATAGGGAAGACAGATCAAATTCAATAAGGTAAATGGTGGATTTAAAGAACCCTCTCACTACCATGTATCACATAGATTGACTGAGCCCTTAATGTGGCCCCTAGTTGCCTTTTCACCTCATTTAACACCTGATATATGTAACAAAAGGCTAATCTCAATAGGTAGTCCAGGTAAATCATGACATCACCAAGTGGGGGAGGGGCCTTTCCTGTTTTGTTCTCTATTGCCCCTCTATTGTTCCTCAAGCAAGGGTGATGACATCAGGGATTCCCATCAGACCAACTCCCTGAATGCCTTACTCCTGGTTTGAAGTTGTGTCTAACCCTTTTGTGTTTGTACTTTACTGTATTTATACTTGGGATATTGCTTTTCAACAGAAAAAGTTCAAAAATCGCTGGAGGAAGTCTTTAAACAAGTAGCAGTGCACTCTTCCACACAGCGACGAGACTACAACCTACTTTTCTCTGTAAATGGAAACTAATGGTTTAATCCCATGAGAGTCTAAGTCCTGTCTAAACCGGGGATGGGGGAACTACTAAGCTAATCTCAGCAAAAAAAGAAACGTCCCTTTTTCAGGACCCTGTCTTTCAAAGATCATTCGTAAAAATCCAAATAACTTCACAGATCTTCATTGTAAAGGGTTTAAACACTGTTTCCCATGCTTGTTCAATGAACCATAAACAATTAATGAACATGCACCCGTGGAACAGTTGTTAAGACACTAACAGCTTACAGATGGTAGGCAATTAAGATCACAGGTATGAAAACTTAGGACACTAAAGAGGCCTTTCTACTGACTCTGAAAAACACCAAAAGAAAGATGCTCAGGGTCCCTGCTCATCTGTGTGAACGTGCCTTAGGCATGCTGCAAGGAAGCATGAGGACTGCAGATGTGGCCAGGGCAATAAATTGCAATGTCCGTACTGTGAGACGCCTAAGACAGCGCTACAGGGAGACAGGACGGACAGCTGATCGTCCTCGCAGTGGCAGACCACGTGTAACAACACCTGCACAGGATCGGTACATCCGAACATCACACTTGCGGGACAGGTACAGGATGGCAACAACAACTGCCCGAGTTACACCAGGAATGCACAATCCCTCCATCAGTGCTCAGACTGTCCGCAATAGGCTGAGAGAGGCTGGACTGAGGGCTTGTAGGCCTGTTGTAAGGCAGGTCCTCACCAGACTTCACCGGCAACAACGTCACCTATGGGCACAAACCCACCGTCGCTGGACCAGACAGGACTGGCAAAAAGTGCTCTTCACTGACGAGTCACGGTTTTGTCTCACCAGAGGTGATGGTCGGATTCGCGTTTATCATCGAAGAAATGAGCGTTACACCGAGGCCTGTACTCTGGAGCGGGATCGATTTGGAGGTGGAGGGTCCGTCATGTTCTGGGACGGTGTGTCACAGCATCATAGGATTGAGCTTGTTGTCATTGCAGGCAATCTCAACGCTGTGCGTTACAGGGAAGACATCCTCCTCCCTCATGTGGTACCCTTCCTGCAGGCTCATCCTGACATGACCCTCTAGCATGACAATGCCACCAGCCATACTGCTCGTTCTGTGCGTGATTTCTTGAAAGACAGGAATGTTAGTGTTTTGCCATGGCCTGCGAAGAGCCCGGATCTCAATCCCATTGAGCACGTCTGGGACCTGTTGGATCGGAGGGTGAGGGCTAGGGCCATTCCCCCCAGAAATGTCTGGGAACTTACAGGTGCCTTGGTGGAACTGTGGGGTAACATCTCACAGCAAGAACTGGCAAATCTGGTGCAGGCCATGAGGATAGGGGTGCAGTACTGCAGTACTTAATGTAGTTGGTGGCCACACCAGATACTGACTGTTACTTTTGATTTTTACCCCCCCCCTTTGTTCAGGGACACATTATTCCATTCCTCTTAGTCTGTGGAACTTGTTCAGTTTATGTCTCAGTTGTTGAATCTTGTTATGTTCATACAAATATTTACTCATGTTAAGTTTGCTGAAAATAAACGCAGTTGACAGTGAGAGGACGTTTGTTTTTTTGATGAGTTTATATGGAATTGTTTTAAGAAGGTCGTACCAAGGATTATTTTGCTATTTGATTTAGAATTTTAACACCACTTGAATTATAAAAAAATATCAAAAAAAGTATTTGATGTTATACAAGTGCATTGAATAACAAATTCACTACATGGAACAACAGATAGTCCCTCCCAAAAAATCTAAAGGAAGTTTGTTCTAAAGTGTCTATCCTATATCTGAGAGATATAAGAAAGATCAGGAAACATTATTATTTAAATTTTTTACATGTATTTAACCTCTTATTTTTTTCACTAAACAGTCTCCTTCTATAATGCCATTCATTTTTTAGAATGGTACCGGGGGACCTTGAGACGAGTCTTTTGAGGTCTACAACCGACATGTTCATGAGAGTCTCACCTTTACACATAGGGGTCATATTAGTGTTTAGGCTAAACTGTTCGGACGCTACAGACAATTTTGTGAGGAGGACGATTTTTGGGTAGTATCATGGTCTGACAAATACCGCTCTAACTCTGTGACCTTTCACCTCAGATGCGGAACTGTTACATCGGCGGATGCGGTGGATTGAGACGCAGATATCTCTGACTTAAACAGAGAGATCGTGACGGGGATGTTTTTATGACGCTAATTCGATTTCTGCAGGGGCGCGGACATTGATCTTAGGGGGTTGACGGGTTTCATTGGGCTATTACTGTTCTACTTTTGTGTTTGTCTCACTGTTTCTGTACTGACTAGAATCAGGACCATTTGAAAGATCTAGGGTGAGTGTGTTTACCACTTGAGACCAGTACTAGACCCAAAGCAAAAACCATCAGAACTCGGGGTGCCGAGTTGAGCCCCCTGACTGTATAGACTGTATTTTCAGTAGTTCAGGCATTACAGGAGAGGCATGTCTCGTAAGGCTGTCTCTCTCATCTGGCCGAGTGAAATGGAAAAATAAAAGAGGTGAAATTGTGATGAGATCCAGAGTTGATAAGATCAAAGCGAGCAGACGTGAGGGAAACTTTGGATGACGAGTGTGGTTCCTGGCACGGTTGACGCACGTCTGTGCAAAGTCTCTGGACTCAGTGCCAGCGGCAGATGCACTTTCTAGATATACTGCCTGTTTGGCCTTTCAGGTTCACGTCCACATTTTTTGTATGTTTTCCGTTCAGTTTTATTGTGAATATGCCTAGGTTTTAGAACATTTGATGAGTTATTTTGAATGCAGCCATGTTGCAGATGCATTGAAATGTTAATTAAAAAATAATGACTTTAAAAACTTTGAACAATAAAAACTATGTTTTTCTTCTTAATACAAAGTGGTCAACTAATATTTTTTTTTACAGCACCGATTATATTCAGTGTCTATGTTCTCAACAAAGACCATTAGCAAAACCAACCAGATGTAAACTCACACTTAGTTGTCGTCTTGTGCCGGAGGATATGCTGCTGTGAGAACTTTGTTGTTGTTAAACATTGTTGGCTGAGATAAAAGTGAACAAGGATGAAAAACAAATAAGTCTTAATTATTCCCTGGGTGGATGGAACGTTAAACAAGTTGAGTTGTTCAGTGCTTAGAAATAAAGATGTGTTCTTTCTTTTCGTGATATCTTTCACTCAGAGGCACAGGCACCAGATATTGTGTTGTAAAAGTCATTGAATGACTTTGTAATAAACATGTAACGAGAAGCCCGTGCTGTTGTTTTTCGGTCTTGCAAAGCCAAATTCTAAACTGTTGCCTGGCATCTTGGAACCTTAAACTTGTAATTCCTGTGCCTACACATAGAACCAAAAACGCTTGACTTTAGTCTCTCGTAAATCTGAACTGGAACGCGGGTTCGGAGGTCTAATTCACTTCCAGAACCCCGTACTTTAGCCAACTCCTCTGACTATTATTGTCATACCATTGGCAACATTTTACTTGTAGTAATGCACAGCATGGGCTAAATCGCTGTAATACTGACAAATCCTCTAGCCGCAGGATGTCTCAACTTCTCTTTGAACAATGTCCACAAGAAGGTGGCGATTATTTATGTAGATATCACGTCAAATTTGCTATGTGTGGTAATTGCAGGCTGCTGTATTCCTGTTATGTTAAAGGGTTGATAAAATGTTCCCTCTTCGTCCCCAGGCTGTGTGGTAACTGTCTCGGGAAGGGCGACATTCGCCAGTAACAAGTCTATGGAGATCGAGGTGTTTGTGGACGCCGATCCTCTGATAGAGGCTGAGAAGGGGAAGTACCGGGCCGTCACAGCCTTCTTCACCTACATCTCACTGGACAAGCAGGGCAAGCCTCTACCCATCCCCCCAATGAAGGTACCATATAAATATAATTCTTCGAAAAAGTGAATTGACTCCAACCCCATTGCTTGGTGCCTACCATAGATATAGAATTATATTCTAGGAATTATATTTCTATGGTAGACACTAAACAGCAGGGTTGGAGTCAATTCCATTTGGAATTGAGTCTGTTCAAGAAGTGAATTGAAATAAAATTCATGAATTTCCAATGGGCTAAGATTTTGTTTGTGTGCAGTCAGGAGAATTTCAGCCAACAGCTGCAAACTGAAATATGCATTGTCTTGTGTAAGTGACCAATTTGGTTTATCACACCAATTGAAGACTTTCAGCCAACAAGTCCAGGGCCTGTATTCATAAAGCGTCTCTACAGTAGGAGTACTGATCTAGGATCAGGTGCCCCCTATCCTTGTAATCATATTCATTGTGATCTAAAAGGTGAAACTGATCATAAATCAGTACTCCTGTTTGAGACGCTTAATGAATACGGGCCCAGGAGAGTGTGACAGTACATCTAAGGAGCTAATAGGGTCATTCTTGAATTGCGGTAGCATTTGCGTCCCTCGCCTTTGCAACCATGAAAAACAATTTAATATGACAAATAGTTACACATCGTACATGTTTTTGTTTACATTGGTCTGTTTATCAACGATAAAACGTAATGCAAGTCATTTATACAGCAAAACTTTCTGTTTATGCATTGTTTAAAGCTAGAATCCTTAATTGGTGAAACGGCCACGTCCGTTTGGGATATTATACAACAACAAAGAAGTTAATGCCATCAACAAACACCGTTTTCTTCCCCTCTGACATCACTGCACGCGCGATAGAACAGCACAATATGATGGACTGCAATTTTTACCTCGATGCCTGACGCTCCCCACCTCTGCTTCGTCAACAAAACAATAACAACGGCCATGGGGCGGACTGTAGCGCTGTTTTCCCCTACTGCGGGTTCCATCTTTAAAGTACTTAGAGTAAGCAAATTTGCTTGTCCCAGTAGTGACCCAGTAGAGATGTAGTTACATGTTTCGGGGATTTTGAGATCTGTTGAGATTTAGATATCTATAATTTTTTTATGATAGAAAGTAAACAAAATACTTGTATATATTGTATAGATCATCAATAAAAAGAAAGACGCCTATTAAAATAACTTGTTTTTACAAATATAATATGTGTCCCGAAGTTTAATGTCATTGGTGTTACCGCCTTGAAAATTACAAAGATTACAAAGATATACAAGGATCTTTAGCATTCCCTCTAGGGGCAAGTTGTTATTGGGGGATGGGTCTATATTAAAGAAAAGTATTAGCTAATCACACCCTTTTAGTCTGTCATACATTTGAGGATTCCATTGATAATTTGATTTTAAAAAAGTGTCACTTACTCAATTTAAATGAAGGGAAATTACATTGTGAGCAAAATTATTAATCATATCACTTTAGTAAATTAGGTTAGATTTGAGCATCTGTGGCCTCCATTTCAGAAAATCCTATTTTACCTAAAATGTATCATTAGTGTAACTGTCAAATGGTGTAATCTCGGTTAACTCAGAACCAAAGTCTTGCGTAATTGGTCAGATGCTCAATTAAGTTCTGGGTCCATACGTGTTTAAGAGAAGAGACCAAACAAGGATCGAAACCTGGAACGAAGAGCTCCACCCTCTCTCTTTGCAAGTTAGGGGTAGGCCAAATGTCCCCTCCCCTTCCGAAATGCAAAAGATGCTAACACCTGGGAAACTAATACTGCTCATTATCGCACACATCCTGTTGTATCATGACAGACCTACGGTACCATTTATGTTTACGTAGTCTGTCCGTGAGAGATTATCAGTGGTGTTAGTACTCCTACTGGTGGCACAATGGTATCATAATGGTAAAAAAATTAATTAAGTCATTAAGCTGCCATATTAGTTGATTTAGAATGGGAAGATGTACCCAAATACATTTTTTTTTAAATGTGTTGTTTAGAAAATTTCTAGAGTTCTTTTTTTGAGGGGGGCCCATGCGCAAATGCCACTGCAATTCAAGAATGATGCAAAAGGCAGATGGAGTACATTGGTTTTTCCTGTCTTATTTCTTTGAAAATAGGCTGGAATGGAAAATGTGCCAGATGAAAGGCTTGCAAATTAGTTTTGATAAAAGCAAAGTGTGGAAATGAATTGATGTGGCGGTGTGTGTGATGCGTTTCTTAGAGCACTGTAGGTAATACAGAGCTTACCCCCCCCCCCCCACACACACACACACACACCTATCCTTAGCCACTCCGCTCTGTGTCGTTCTCTGTCTTGCTTTTACTACCATGCCAAGGGGATTATAATACCACCAGTATACACTCCACCCTTTTGGAAAGGAACACCATCTATCCTACACAGACTGCATCCGTAGCCTAGACACTTCCTAGCTACATCAGAAAGACAGAACTGAACACCCCCCCCCCTTTAGTCTCCCTTCAGTAAGCACACATTTCCATTTCAGACAAACCTCTCTGGCTTTAGCATTGTCCGTTGTGAATTAATCAGCTAGGTTACCATTTTATACGGTATTTCAGATCCTGATCACAAGGCTTTTGTTTTCAGGGAGACCGAAGAGTGGCGTTGAACATTATTGTAATTTCTGGCGCACGCTTGCTTTTAAAACGCTTTTAAAAACGTCCATCTCTTTTAAGAATTAGGCCAAATGAGGCTAGGCTGCCAGTGCGCCTGTACTGAGTCATCACATTACTGGCAAAACTATAACAAACATAACATTGTAGATTTCAGTGGCCCATTATGTACATTTCTCATGATATACTAAAAGTAATACATCAATATCAGTCAATCAGTACAAACAAGAAAGATAATATCGTTGGGGATGAGGGGTCTTAATGAAGACTTTTTATGGCTTGGCCGAGCGCTCCAACGATGGACGGTGTACCCATCCCTACACCATAGATCTGAACATTTCTATTCCTAGCAATCCCACTGAGCCCCAGAGGCTGGCATCACGTGCAAGAGGAAACGTGTAACGTGTATCACTACAGTCAACGCCACGACTGATTTTTAAATGAAATGTTAAATAGAAATATATTACTAAATTCATATGGCCTTCTCCTGGAAGAAGTTGTTTTATTTTCTACGTCTTTGCTATCATAATGGATTTGGCACAATATAAGCTGAAAACCCCAAAAAATCCAACTCATTAAAAGACAAAACAAACTGACAGTTGGTGTGTGTGTGTGTGTGTGTGTGTGTGTGTGTGTGTGTGTGTGTGTGTGTGTGTGTGTGTGTGTGTGTGTGTGTGTGTGTGTGTGTGTGTGTGTGTGTGTGTGTGTGTGTGTGTGTGTGTGTGTGTGTGTGTGTGTCGTGCGTGCGAATTCTGGCCTGTGTGGGTTCTTACTCAGGGCACTGAACCATGTGCAATTTATGCAAAAAGAGTGGAGTTGACTCGGTACTGAAAAAACATCACTACACAGTGTTTTGATTGCCATTCACTCAGGGTCTATAAAAATAATATGAACATTGGCTGAACAAATGTCAATGTCTCCTTCTGTAATTGCACTTGTCACGTTGTGACCGATTTACACATGTTCCAACACTATAAATAGATTACACATGTTCCCAACACTATAAATAGATTACACATGTTCCAACACTATAAATAGATTACACATGTTCCAACACTATAATAGATTACACATGTCCAACACTATAAATAGATTACACATGTTCCAACACTATAAATAGATTACACATGTTCCAACACTATAAATAGATTACACATGTTCCAACACTATAAATAGATTACACATGTTCCAACACTATAAATAGATTACCCATGTTCCAACACTATAAATAGATTACACATGTTCCAACACTATAAATAGATTACACATGTTCCAACACTATAAATAGATTACACATGTTCCAACACTATAAATAGATTACACATGTTCCAACACTATAAATAGATTACACATGTTCCAACACTATAAATAGGATTACACATGTTCCAACACTATAAATAGCCTATCGACAGGCTTCCGCCTGACATTTTTTGGCTCCAGGTCATTTTTGCTCTCTCAAGTGAAAAATCTCTGCCGTCTATTTTTAGCGTTTCCATTTTTAGCTCAGCAGGGAGGGGGGGAGTGTGTGTGTGTGTGTGTGTGTGGGGGGGGGGGGGGGGGGGGGGGGTTAGTTGGGATTGGCTGCTAGTGTCTGTGGATAGGCAGAGGAGGGGAGCGGAGAGGGGGGGAGAATCAGCCTCAGCATCGGTACCCTTGAACATGGCCACAGTAAGAAAATTGTGAAAATGAGTCAAAGTCCACTGACTGTGTGTCCCTGAAGTACGTTGTGTTTCCATGGAGCCAGGAGTGGTATGCCCATGTATTAGGCTCTCTTCTCTGTACAGATGGGAGTGACAGTAGATACTGGGCAAAGAGCAGACTGGACTCATTAGACAGACATTAGATTTTTGCACCTCCCAAGTATGATATGTTATGTTACAAATGCAATAATGGTCTGGGGACTTAAGACAGAAACAAAATGATGGAGGTCGGATGGAGTGGGCATATACCGTGACCGTCTAGCAATCCAAAGGTTACGTGTTGGAGTCGCGTTGGGGACAACTGTAACATTTTAGCTAAACCTTCCCCTAACCCTTTTCCCTTAACTTAATTCACCCTAACCTGCTATGTAAATTATCCTAACCTTTGTTGTTAGTTCTCCTAACCTTTTAAATAAATTCTCCTAACCTTTGTCATTTGTTCAGCTAACCAAAAATGTACCTCCTAAGCAGCCTGGTTTCAGAAAAAGATGTATAATACTATAATACGAATGATAAGTTACTTCATCCAATTCGTATTATATTGTACAACTGATTTTCAATTCATGACGTAACCTAACGTCAAGTAATATATCATACTAAATGGAGGGAACTAATTTACATACCAAATCCTACAAATTTCCCTGAGGCCAGGTTGCAAAGAGATTAAGAAACATTTTGTGATAGAGAGAAAGAGAGCTGGAGGGCGAGAGAGAGAGAGAGAGATGGAGAGAAAGACGGGGAGAAAGAGGAAGGGAAAGATGAAGAGAGAGAGAGAGAAATAGGAAGATGGAGAGAGAGAGAGATGGAGAGGGAGAGAATAAGGATGGAGAGAAAGATTGGGCGAGAGGAAGAGGCGGAGGAAAAGAAGAGAGTGACTTGACAGCCCTGGGTTTTTACTCCTCTTTCTGGCTCCCTCCATCCCTCCCTACCTCACTCCATCCCGCTACAGAGCTGGCATAGTCTCAGCTGGCCCCTTTGACATGAAAACAAGCAGGGTTGTCATGGCAACCTCCGCTAGATCACATGAAGCAGCCTGCAATTATTTTTAGATGCCTCCCGTTGAACATGATCATCATCCGGTTAATGGCTGTGCCCATGTCAGGATTGTACCTCAACAATATTTTCGAAACAATATTTTTTTCCCGTTGATAATATTCTCAAAGATATTTTCTACCACAGCAAGTCCACTGATCAAAGGTAGCGAGAACAAGTCGACATGTAAAATAGATCAATTTTGACGATGTGTGGATTGATGGCATATCATAGCGTATTAGATTCTAGAAGGGAGGGAATAGGGAATGGAAGTTGTTGGGATGAATCCCACCTCTGATTCGAATGAAAAGCCAACAGGGAGGATTTAGATTTTCACACAATGTGTTGTTTCATGTATTCCAAAAGCTTTTAATTGTGCAGCGTGACATCCATGCGAGGGTAGAAAGTCTGTATTTAGGTTTAGAGCTTTGCCACACAGTGTATTTGAAACTAAACACTATTTGGACTACAACAAATGCTAAATTGAATAGTCAAAATGTCAACCTTTATCTCACATAAACACACATACATACACACACACATACAAACACACTATCCTTATGGGGACCAAAACATTTATTCCCATTCAAAATCCTATTTTCCTTAGCCTTAACCCCTACCCCTAAACCTACCCTTAACCTCTAAACCTAAACCTAACCCCCAATCCCTAACCTTAATTCTAATTGTAATCCTCACCCTAAACCTAACCCCTAAAATAGCCTTTTTCCTTGTTGGGCCTGGCGAAATATCCCCACTTGTCCGGATTTTCCTTGTTTTACTATCCTTGTGAGGACTTCTGGTCCCCACAAGAACACTAAAACAAAACACACACACACACACAAACACCTAGGACACCATCCAACCACATACCACTAGTGCAGATGGCTATTATTTTTCTCTTACCGGTTACTTACTGTTTAGAGCCACTGTTCAGGCGAGGGTGGCATTTGGCATGTCACTGATGCCTGTGACTGCTCCAATAACAGGCCATGCCAACACAGCGGAGCCCTCTGGCATTTCTCTGGCACCCTCTGAGCTGGCCTCCCTCCACCCTGTGTGCCAAGTTTATGCCACCGCATCCATCACCACCCTCTCAGTCTGTATACAGCCTTCTCCTGCCCTCCTTTTAGACAGCTAACATACAACTGATCTGTAGGTCTCAGTACTGGGGCTGTGTCTGAAATGGCTCCCTTTTCAATGTATGTTGTGCTGCTTTTGGCAGGTTTGGGAGGGAGGTCATGGGTGGTTTGGGAGGTCATGGGAGTACTGGGACTGGTCTTGCATTTGAAATGGCACCCTATTCCCTATGTAGTGCACTACTTTTGACCAGGGCTCACAATCCCTTTGTATCACAGGATCCCAGCTTGTACCTTTACTGCTTGCCAGATCCAATTACTTTTTATTTAAGCACTCACCCAAGATTGTGTGTTTTCAATTGGTTAATAGTTCATGACGAGTTGGCTGGACTAAGACAGAGTTTTTCCTCGGTCACGTGGTCATCATCTCAATTACTTTTTAAATGTACATTTACTTCATTTAGCAGACACTCTTATCCAAAGCGCTTGTACAGCGGTCTTTAACAGAAAAACAATTTTGCTGTAAATCTGTCTCTCTCGGCTCTCTCTTTCTCCCTCTCTCTCTCTCTGAGTGTCTATCCTTGAGTAACCTCAAGATAATGTCCCATTATGCAGGACCCAGTCGCTCTCAGGCCAGTTACAAAGGCCTAATGCCAGAGGCTAATTGAGCCATTATGGACGCAACAAACCACTTACAGTACAAGACCCCTTTTTGTCTCTGACACTACAGTAGCCTATATTAGTAGTATATACCTTGAAACCCAGCAACAGCAGGCACGTAATGGCTACCCATACAGGACTAGCCATTTCATATCATCGACATACAGTTGAAGTCGGAGGTTTACATACACTTAGGTTGGAGTCATTAAAACTAATTTTTCAACCACTCCCCAAATTTCTTGTTAACAAACTATAGTTTTGGCAAGTCGGTTAGGACATCTACTTTGTGTATGACACAAGTACTTTTTCAACAGTTGTTTACAGACAGATTATTTCACTTATAATTCACTGTATCACAATTCCAGTGGGTCAGAAGTTTACATACACTAAGTTGACTGTGCCTTTAAACAGCTTGGAAAATTCCAGAAATGATGTCATGGCTTTAGAAGCTGCTGATAGGCTAATTGACATCCTTTGAGTCAATTGGAGATGTACCTGTGGATATATTTCAAGGCCTACCTTCAAACTCAGTGCCTCTTTGCTTGACATCATGGGAAAATCAAAAGAAATCAGCCAAGATCTCAGAATTAGTTTTTAGACCTCCACAAGTCTGGTTCATCCTTGGGAGCAATTTCCAAACGCCTGAAAGTATCACCTTCATCTGTAGGTGTACACAAGTATACCACCATGGGACCATGCAGCCATCATACCGCTCAGGAAGGAGACGCGTTCTGTCTCCTAGAGATGAACGTACTTTGGTGCGAAAAGTGCAAAATAATCCCAGAACAACAGCAAAGGACCTTGTGAAGATGCTGGAGGAAACCGGTACAAAAGTATATATATCACAGTAAAACGAGTCCTATATCGACATAACCTGAAAGACCGCTCAGCAAGGAAGAAGCCACTGCTCCAAAACCACCATAAAAAAGTCAGACTACGGTTTGCAACTGCACATGGGGACAAAGATTGTACTTTTTGGAGAAATGTCCTCTGGTCTGATGAAACAAAAATAAAACTCTTTGGCCATAATGATCATCATTATGTTTGGAGGAAAAGGGGGGAGGCTTGCAAGCCGAAGAACACCATCCCAGCGTCATGTTGTGGGGGTGCTTTGCTGCAGGAGGGACTGGTGCACTATACAAAATAGATGACATCACGAGGGAGGAAAATTATGTGGATATATTGAAGCAACATCTCAAGACATCAGTCAGAAAGTCAAAGTTTGGTCGCAAATGGGTCTTCCAAATGGACAATGACCCCAAGCATACTTCCAAAGTTGTGGAAAAATGGCTTAAGGACAACAAAGTCAAGATATTGGAGTGGCCATCACAAAGCCCTGACCTCAATCCCATAGAAAATGTGTGGGCAGAACTGAAAAAGCGTGTGTGAGCAAGGAGGCCTACAAACCTGACTCAGTTACACCAGCTCTGTCAGGAGGAATGGGCCAAAATTCACCCAACTTATTGTGGGAAGCTTGTGGAAGGCTACCCGAAACGTTTGACCCAAGTTAAACAATTTAAAGGCAATGCTACTGTTAGGTTCTTATTTGTCAGAGTAAATAACACACGGACACTAGAGAAGCTTTAACCATTTTTACATTTACATTTTAGTCATTTAGCAGACGCTCTTATCCAGAGCGACTTACAAATTGGTGCATTCACCTATAATATCCAGTGGAACAACCACTTTACAATAGTGCATCTAAATCTTTTAAGGGGGGGGTTAGAAGGATTACTTTATCCTATCCCAGGTATTCCTTGAAGAGGTGGGGTTTCAGGTGTCTCCGGAAGGTGGTGATTGACTCCGCTGTCCTGGCGTCGTGAGGGAGCTTGTTCCACCATTGGGGTGCCAGAGCAGCGAACAGTTTTGACTGGGCTGAGCGGGAACTGTGCTTCCTCAGAGGTAGGGAGGCGAGCAGGCCAGAGGTGGATGAACGGAGTGCCCTTGTTTGGGTGTAGGGCCTGATCAGAGCCTGAAGGTACGGAGGTGCCGTTCCCCTCACAGCTCCGTAGGCAAGCACCATGGTCTTGTAGCGGATGCGAGCTTCGACTGGAAGCCAGTGGAGAGAGCGGAGGAGCGGGGTGACGTGAGAGAACTTGGGAAGGTTGAACACCAGACGGGCTGCGGCGTTCTGGATGAGTTGTAGGGGTTTAATGGCACAGGCAGGGAGCCCAGCCAACAGCGAGTTGCAGTAATCCAGACGGGAGATGACAAGTGCCTGGATTAGGACCTGCGCCGCTTCCTGTGTGAGGCAGGGTCGTACTCTGCGAATGTTGTAGAGCATGAACCTACAGGATCGGGTCACCGCCTTGATGTTGGTGGAGAACGACAGGGTGTTGTCCAGGGTCACGCCAAGGCTCTTAGCACTCTGGGAGGAGGACACAAGGGAGTTGTCAACCGTGATGGCGAGATCATGGAACGGGCAGTCCTTCCCCGGGAGGAAGAGCAGCTCCGTCTTGCCGAGGTTCAGCTTGAGGTGGTGATCCGTCATCCACACTGATATGTCTGCCAGACATGCAGAGATGCGATTCGCCACCTGGTTGTCAGAAGGGGGAAAGGAGAAGATTAATTGTGTGTCATCTGCATAGCAATGATATGAGAGACCATGTGAGGATATGACAGAGCCAAGTGACTTGGTGTATAGCGAGAATAGGAGTGGGCCAAGAACAGAGCCCTGGGGGACACCAGTGGTGAGAGCACGTGGTGCGGAGACAGATTCTCGCCACGCCACCTGGTAGGAGCGACCTGTCAGGTAGGACGCAATCCAAGCGTGCGCGGTGCCGGAGATGCCCAGCTCGGAGAGGGTGGAGAGGAGGATCTGATGGTTCACGGTATCAAAGGCAGCAGATAGGTCTAGAAGGATGAGAGCAGAGGAGAGAGAGTTAGCTTTAGCAGTGCGGAGAGCCTCCGTGACACAGAGAAGAGCAGTCTCAGTTGAATGCCCAGTCTTGAAACCTGACTGATTAGGATCAAGAAGGTCATTCTGAGAGAGATAGCATGAGAGCTGGCCAAGCACGGCGCGTTCAAGAGTTTTGGAGAGAAAGGAAAGAAGGGATACTGGCCTGTAGTTGTTGACATCGGAGGGATCGAGTGTAGGTTTTTTCAGAAGGGGTGCAACTCTCGCTCTCTTGAAGACGGAAGGGACGTAGCCAGCGGTCAAGGATGCGTTGATGAGCGAGGTGAGGTAGGGGAGAAGGTCTCCGGAAATGGTCTGGAGAAGAGAGGAGGGGATAGGGTCAAGTGGGCATGTTGTTGGGCGGCCGGCCGTCACAAGACGCGAGATTTCATCTGGAGAGAGAGAGGAGAAAGAGGTCAAAGCACAGGGTAGGGCAGTGTGAGCAGGACCAGCAGTGTCGTTTGACTTAGCAAACGAGGATCGGATGTCGTCAACCTTCTTTTCAAAATGGTTGACGAAGTCATCCGCAGAGAGGGAGGAGGGGGGGGGGGGGGGGGGGGAGGAGGATTCAGGAGGGAGGAGAAGGTAGCAAAGAGCTTCCTAGGGTTAGAGGCAGATGCTTGGAGTTTAGAGTGGTAGAAAGTGGCTTTAGCAGCAGAGACAGAAGAGGAAAATGTAGAGAGGAGGGAGTGAAAGGATGCCAGGTCCGCAGGGAGGCGAGTTTTCCTCCATTTCCGCTCGGCTGCCCGGAGCCCTGTTCTGTGAGCTCGCAGTGAGTCGTCGAGCCACGGAGCAGGAGGGGAGGACCGAGCCGGCCTGGAGGATAGGGGACAGAGGAAATCAAAGGATGCAGAGAGGGAGGAGAGGAGGGTTGAGGAGGCAGAATCAGGAGATAGGTTGGAGAAGGTTTGAGCAGAGGGAAGAGATGATAGGATGGAAGAGGAGAGAGTAGCGGGAGAGAGAGAGCGAAGGTTTGGACGGCGCAATACCATCCGAGTAGGGGGAGAGTGAGAAGTGTTGGATGAGAGCGAGAGGGAAAAGGATACAAGGTAGTGGTCGGAGACTTGGAGGGGAGTTGCAATGAGATTAGTGGAAGAACAGCATCTAGTAAAGATGAGGTCAAGCGTATTGCCTGCCTTGTGAGTAGGGGGGGAAGGTGAGAGGGTGAGGTCGAAAGAGGAGAGGAGTGGAAAGAAGGAGGCAGAGAGGAATGAGTCGAAGGTAGACGTGGGGAGGTTAAAGTCACCCAGAACTGTGAGAGGTGAGCCATCCTCAGGAAAGGAACTTATCAAGGCGTCAAGCTCATTGATGAACTCTCCAAGGGAACCTGGAGGGCGATAAATGATAAGGATGTTAAGCTTGAAAGGGCTGGTAACTGTGACAGCATGGAATTCAAATGAGGAGATAGACAGATGGGTCAGGGGAGAAAGAGAGAATGTCCACTTGGGAGAGATGAGGATTCCAGTGCCACCACCCCGCTGGCTCGATGCTCTAGGGGTATGCGAGAACACGTAGTCAGACGAGGAGAGAGCAGTAGGAGTAGCAGTGTTATCTGTCTATCTATCTAACCAAGTTTAATTCTTCCCAAAGTTTCTGTACAGCTGTATTCAGACACCAAAACATTTCTCTCCATTACAGTATATACATCCTACTTAAGACACGCCTTCTTTCCAGTCCTTACATCTTATGGTTCAACAGAAAGAGGGTAACAGGATACCAAACCCTTATTACTCCCTTAAGGGAATCTGTCCTCACCCCCTGACCTCAACTCCTCCTTCATCTAATCCACAGATGTCCATCTGTCTCCCCTGTATCAACACGGTGCTCTGCTCCCGTCCCCCAACACATTCCAACACATTCCACAGCTATCTGTCTTTCTACAGAGGCCCAGTCTCTTTCTCCTTTGATTCTATGCTTCTTTCCTATCATTTATTTAATATCTCAATGTTCAAAATGTCGAATCTAACCCCTCCAAATACTAATTGAGTGTATGTAAACTTCTGACCCACTGGGAATGTGATGAAAGAAATAAAAGCTGAAATAAATAATTCTCTCTACTATTATTTTTACATTTCACATTCTTAAAATAAAGTGGTGATCCTAACAGACCTAAGACAGAGAATTGTTACTAGTATTAGATGTCAGGAATTGTGAAGAACGGAGTTTAAATGTATTTGGCTAAGGTGTATGTAAACTTCTGACTTCAACTGTATGTTGTAGTGAACTCATTTTTAAAGTCTACTGTTGAAACAAAAATTGCTGTGTCCTGCAAAAAAAGGGAGGTGAGTGGACCACTGAACTGTGCTTCATGCGATGTAGTTGTTTTCTGTTAGTAAATAAATTGTTGGTTTTGGACAATGCAGTATAAGGTTTTTCACAGTGAAAAGCATTCTCTTTGTTTGCTGTTGCAAGTGAGACTTCAGAGGCAACCGATTTAATGGGGGGATGGAAACTGAGAGGAAGGAAACTGATTTGAAAGTGGTCAGTTAGAGGGAGAGGAAAGAAGTCCTGCAGCGCTGGTAAAATGGAACCGCGCATCTAGCGCTTCCAACTGACTGAACATGGTGTATTGAGGCTGATTTGAGAAGCCATTGAAATTCAATGAGCGCAGCTACGTGGGCAGTTAAGGAAAAGCAAGACAAAGAGGAGATATTGTGGCTGACCACATAGTCCTGTATTTGGAGTTCGTAGCTGAGGAGAGAACTGTCTAAAATTCAGGGATGTTGTTAAAGAATCCTATTCTCTTTCAAAAGGCTGCGTATTTTATGAAAGAATCTGAGAAGGTGTCCAAATGTTGTGTGAAATATATGTGTAACAGACCTTCATTAAGCCAGGCGAGCTCACTCAAGCACAGTATTTGAAGTTATTTCAAATAAGATTTTAACCCAGATCTGATTTTAGATTTTATTTAACCTTGATGTGTAATGATTGCCTTAAACAAAGATACAAACCACAACACAGTAGTGGTTTGGTCTGTCCTATAAAAACATGAATATAGTTAAGCAATAAGGCCAGAGAGGGTGTGATATATGGCCAATATACCAAGGCTAAGGGCTGTTCTTAGGCACGGCGCCACGCGGCGTGCCTGGATACAACCCTTGGCCGTGGTATATTGGCCATATACCACAAACTCCCGAGGTGCCTTATTGCTATAATAAACTGGTTACCAACGTAATTAGAGCAGTAAAAATAAATGTTTTGTCATACCCGTGGTATACGGTCTGATATACCACGGCTGTCAGCCAATCAGCATTCATTTAGCAGTTTACCACTCCTTTTACTACCAGACCAGATTGCTGTCCGTTATAAGTGTTCATAAAACAGATGAATATAATCTGAAAAATATGGGAAATGCAGCTTGAACGTTATAAAGAGGATTGTTGTGACTGAATCATTTTCTAATCGTGACATCTACATGTGTGGGGGTTAAACAGTAGGAGATGGTGGTTCAGCGTTATCATTGGTGATTAGGACAATGCCACCGAGGGAATACCAAACGATGCAGAGACACAGAAAGGATATTTACCCGAGCACTGGCGTGTCTCATGTAGTTATGCAAATGCACATCAATGGGTGCACAAACACTTGCACGCACACACACACACTCACATAGACATGCACACACACACACACGGACGATGATGCATGTCAAATCAAATCAAAGTTTAACATGTACTCTCTCTCTCTCTATCTCTATCTCTCTCTCTCTCTCTCTCACACCTCAGTTTCCCATCCTCCATAATAATTTCCTCACCAATGACAAAACAATAGCGAGACACATTTCACATTTCACGCTGACTGTTATGAGCTACCTTGTTCATTAACAACCGTCAGATCTAGATTTTAATTGGCTTCTCCCATTAGACAAAATGCCACATTATACCTGTTGTGAACTGGAGTGTCCTTTGTTACGTGTGTAATTAAAGACATAAAACCCAGAAAGAGGGAGCGAGGGAGAGAGAGAGCAAGAGGGAGAGAGAGAGGGATAGAGCGAGGGAGGGAGGGAGAGAGAGGGAGGGAGAGAGAGGGAGGGAGAGAGAGAGAGGGAGAGAGAGAGAGGGATCGAGGGAGGGAGGGAGAGAGAAAGAGCGAGGGAGAAAGAGAGAGAGAGAAAGCGAGAGGAGAGAGAGAGGTAAAGATATTACAGTGCAGTGATGTATCCTCCGCTGCATGCAAACAGCTTTAAGATAATACATATAACAAGAAGACATGTGGTGTATAAGATATACCACTTCTCAGACGTTCTTATCATAAACACCTTACTGTAGAGTGAGTTCATACATTATTAGCTTGTGTATGTGATGCCTTGGAGGATTGAACCCACAATCTTTTTTTTTGCCAGTGCTATGCACTTACCAACTGAGCCACACAGGACCAGGTGTATGTATGTGTATGTGTGGTGAGCCATCGTCTTGACAAAAGGTTGTGTTTGTTATATTCCCTAAGTCCTCCCTGCCTTAACTGTTAGTACCTAATCAGCTGGGCTGTGTGCCATGCAGTCTCTCTGACTACACAGCCTCTGCCCCTTCAGCTTAATTCAATTTGTTCAAGACAGGAACTGTTTAGTGCCCTCTGCCCCCCCCCCCCCCCCCCCCCCACCCTCCACGTACACATACACACACATGCGAGCATACACGCACGTACGCACACACAAACACACACACACACACACACACTCATCCAATGCCCAGAGCAACAGGACAGTCAGTGACCCAGGAAGGAGTTCCTTCAAGGTCACATGATGTCATCCTTTGGAAGAAAAAACAGCTGAGGCAAAGACAAATGTTTATTTTAGCTCTCAGATGGCCTCAGTGTTGTAGAGAGTGCTTTAGACATGCACCATGTCCATGTTACACTAACTGCTGGCTAATATAGGATTATGTTTTCCTCTTTATTGCAATACAGATTCACCTTTGCAGTGTGTGTGGTGCAGTAGTCGTGTGAAATAATCTAGAAGTGTAGGTACATGTAAATGTTAAGACACATTTTTATTTATGGATTATGTTAATTGCGTAAATTAAAAAGTAAGTACACCAACATGAGTTTTCCATTCATAAAATGTGTAGGGTAAATTGCCACAGTAAATTTGCCGTGGTAAACTGGGAAATATTTGATTTCAGTTGCACAGAATGATTGTCGAATGGTTAAATCTATGCTTAGTCTGGCTCAATGAGTAGGTTTAATTTATACCAGAGATAGTAAAATCCTGTGGAGGTTGAAAATTCTTGAAAGATTTTGGAGAAAAGCAGGAGTAGAAGTTAACACGGATAAAATCTTTAGAGAGGCGTAGTACAGTGGTCAGTAATGGTTTCAATTGTGATCAGCTGTGCGGGGGATTTGAGCTCATATGGTTTAACGAGAGATCACCTGGAGAAAATACGTTGGCCACCAATGGCTGCAATCGGCCCATAGTGTTTTTTTGAAGAATACCAATATTAACCCAGATTTTTCTAAAGAATCTTATTGTATGTATAATAATAATATTATCGGATCTCAGTGGGCCTCAGAAAGGAAAGGGTTGAGAACCCTGGCGCTACATATTTTTGGTATATTCTCATAGATAGACAGATTTATTTCCCGATTTAAAACAAAATACAACCACATGTGGATAATGCGTTTACAATCATCGAGGATGGCACAAAAAAGTTTGAAAACGTCTTTCCATGTTGATCCTCTTAAATAAATGGTTCAACAGTTAACAAACATAAACATAGTAGTCCTAGGCTACACAGGAGGTCTAGCCTGCTAGCCATACCGTGGTTATTTTCTTTTTTCTTTTTTCATTTCACCTTTATTTAACCAGGTAGGCCAGTTGAGAACAAGTTCTCATTTACAACTGCGACCTGGCCAAGATAAAGCAAAGCAGTGCGACACAAACAACAACACAGAGTTACACATGGAATAAACAAACGTACAGTCAATAACACAATAGAAAAAGTCTATATACAGTGTGTGCAAATGGCGTGAGGAGGTAAGGCAATAAATAGGCCATAGTAGCGAAGTAATTATAATTTAGCAAATTAACACGGGAGTGATAGATGTGCAGATGATGATGTGCAAGTAGAAATACTGGTGTGCAAAAGATCATATAAGTAAATAAGAACAATATGGGGATGAGGTAGGTAGATTGGATGGGCTATTTACAAATGTGCTGTGTACAGTTGCAGCGATCGGTAAGCTGCTCAGATAGCTGATGCTTGGAAGTTAGTGAGGGAGATATAAGACTCCAGCTTCAGTGATTTTTGCAATTCGTTCCAGTCATTGGCAGCAGAGAACTGGAAGGAAAGGCGGCCAAAGGTGATGTTGGCTTTGGGGATGACCAGTGAGATATACCTGCTGGAGTGCGTGCTACAGGTGGGTGTTATTATGGTGACCAGTGAGCTGAGATAAGGCGGAGCTTTACTTAGCAAAGACTTATAGATGACCTGGAGCCAGTGGGCCAGCCGACGAGAGCATACAGGTCGCAGTGGTGCGTGGTATATGGGGCTTTGGTGACAAAACAGATGGCACTGTGATAGACTGCATCCAGTTTGCTGAGTAGAGTGTTGGAGGCTATTTTGTAAATGACATCGCCAAAGTCAAGGATCGGTAGGTTAGTCCGTTTTACGAGGGTATGTTTGGCAGCGTGAGTGAAGGAGGCTTTGTTGCAAAATAGGAAGCCGATTCTAGATTTAATTTGGAATTGGAGATGTTTAATATGAGTCTGGAAGGAGAGTTTACAGTCTAGCCAGACACCTAGGTATTTGTAGTTGTCCACATATTCTAAGTCAGAACCATCCAGAGTAGTGATGCTAGTCAGGCCGGCGAGTGCGGGGCGCGATCGGTTGAAAAGCATGCATTTAGTTTTACTAGCGTTTAAGACCAGTTGGAGGCCACAGAAGGAGTGTTGTATGGCATTGAAGCTCGTTTGGAGGTTTGTTAAGACAGTGTCCAAAGAAGGGCCAGATGTATACAGAATGGTGTCGTCTGCGTAGAGGTGGCTCAGGGATTCACGCGCAGCAAGAACGACATCGATATATACAGAGAAAAGAGTCGGCCCGAGAATTGAACCCTGTGGCACCCCCATAGAGACTACCAGAGGTCCGGACAACAGGCCCTCCGATTTGACACACTGAACTCTATCTGAGAAGTAGTTGGTGAACCAGGCGAGGCAGTCATTTGAGAAAACAAGGCTGTTGAGTCTGCCGTTAAGAATACGGTGATTGACAGAGTCGAAAGCCTTGGTCAGGTCGATGAAGACGGCTGCACAGTAATGTCTCTTATCGATGGCGGTTATGATATCGTTTAGTACCTTGAGCGTGGCTGAGGTGCACCCGTGATCAGCTCGGAAACCGGATTGCACAGCTGAGAAGGTACGGTGGGATTCGAAATGGTCAGTGATCTGTTTGTTAACTTGGCTTTCGAAGACTTTAGAAAGGCAGGGCAGGACGGATATAGGTCTGTAACAGTTTAGGTCTAGAATGTCACCGCCTTTGAAGAGGGGGATGACCGTGGCAGCTTTCCAATCTTTAGGGATCTCAGACAATACGAAAGAGAGGTTGAACAGAATGGTAATAGGGGTTGCAACAATGGTGGCGGATAATTACACATACAGTACCAGTCAAAAGTTTGGATACACCTACTCATTCAAGGGTTTTTCTTTATTTTTACTATTTTCTACATTGTAGAATAATAGTGAAGACATCAAAACTGAAATAACACATATGGAATCATATAGTGACCAAAGAAGTGTTAAACAAATCAAAATATATTTTACATGTTAAATTCTTCAAAGTAGCCACCCTTTGCCTTGATGACAGCTTTGCACACTCTTGGCATTCTCTCAACCATCTTCACCTGGAATGCTTTTCCAACAGTCTTGAAGGAGTTCCCACATTTGCTGAGCACTTGTTGGCTGCTTTTCCTTCACTCTGCGGTCCAACTCATCCCAAACCATTTCAATTGGGTTGAGGTTGGGTGATTGTCGAGACCAGGTCATCTGATGCAGCACTCCATTACTCTCCTTCTTGGTCAAATAGCCGTTACACAGCCTGGAGGTGTGTTGGGTCATTGTCCTGTTGAAAAATTAATTATAGTCCCACTAAGCGCAAACCAGATGGGATGGCATATCACTGCAGAATGCTGTGATAGCCATGCTAGTTAAGTGCGCCTTGAATTCTAAATAAATCACAGACGGTGTCACCAGCAAACACCCCCACACAATCACACCTCCTCCATTCATGGTGGGAATCACACATGCAGAGATCATCCGTTCACCTACTCTGCGTTTCACAAAGACACGGCGGTTGGAACCAAAAATCAAAAATGTGGACTCATCAGACCAAAAGGACAGATTTCCACCGGTCTAATGTCCATTGCTCGTGTTTCTTGGTCCAAGCAAGTCTCCTATTATTATTGGTGTCCTTTAGTAGTGGTTTCTTTGCAGAAATTTGACCACAAAGGCCTGATTCACGCAGTCTACTCTGAACAGTTGATGTTGAGATGTGTCTGTTACTTGAAGTCTGTGATGCATTTATTTGGGCTGCAATTTCTGAGGTGCTGGTAACTCTAATGAACTTATCGTCTGTAGCAGATGTAACTCTTGGTCTTCCTTTCATGTGACGGTCCTCATGAGAGCCAGTTTCATCATAGCGCTTGATGGTTTTTGCGACAGCACTTGAGGAAACTTTCAAAGTTGTTGCAATTTTCCGGATTGACTGACCTTCGTGTCTTAAAGTAATGATGGACTGTCATTTCTCTTTGCTTATTTGAGCTGTTCTTGCCATAATATGGACTTGGTCTTTTACCAAATAGTTTTCTGTATACCACCCCTATCTTGTCACGACACTGATTGGCTCAAACGCATTAAGAATGAAAGATATTCCACAACTTAACTTTTAACAAGGCATACTTGTTAATCGAAATGCATCCCATTCATTAAGTTGGTTGAGAGAATGCCAAGAATGTGCAAAGCTGTCATCAAGGCAAAGGGTGGCTACTTTGAAGAATCTCAAATATAAAATATATTTTGATTTATTTAACACGTTTTTGCTTACAACTTGATTCCATATGTGTTATTTCATAGTTTTGATGTCTTCACTATTATTTTACAATGTAGAAAATAGTCAAAAAAAAAAAAATGAGTAGGTGTGTCCAAACTTTTGACTGTGGCTCAGTTGGTAGAGCATGGTGTGTGCAACGCCAGGGTTGTGGGTTCGATTCCCACGGGGGGCCAGTACAAAAAAAAAATGCATGAAATGTATGCATTCACTACTGTAAGTCGCTCTGGATAAGAGCGTCTGCTAAATGACTTAAATGTAAATGTAAATGTATAACACATAACAAAACAAAGAACAGGAAGACATTGTCATAGCCTGGAGCATTGTATACAGACATCAACAGTTGTTTTCTATTGCTCGATCATTAGCCAGCTTTAGACATTCTTTTTAAATGAAGTTATGGCCGGCGTTGCTTTGAGTTGCTGTGGTAGTTTATTCCACTCAACAGCGCCGGTATATAAAAAGGTGTTTTTACCAGATAGACTCTTACATTTCAATTTGATAGGTACCTGGGAGCTGAGTCAGTAATCATTAAATGGACCGGACCATGTCTTGTCTATTGGATATGACAGTTAGTACAGGGGACAGAATAAGTAGTAGGAGGAAGTGTACAATAAAAGCAAAGGGTTGGCGTTGAACCTGTGTGATGTGAGCCCTGATTCATAAGTTCCAGGGGCAGCGGCTTTGACCACTGGACCACCCCAGGTCACCGCCACCCGCTGATTAATAGTTATGTGAAGATGGGTTTGTCATGGCTAGGACCCTGCAGCTGGATGTGGTGAATCCACAGTGTGCCATAAGGTTGAAATGCCATCTGTCAACAGGTGCCCAAATATGCAGAGTCATGGGAAATTGCACGGTTTTACCCACGGTGTGTTTGTGTGTGTATATGTGTGTGTCTATGTGTGTTTGTGTGAGTGTGTGCACAAGTTTGTGCGCGCATGTGTGTGAGTTCATGCATGTATGTGTGCCAACAGCCATGGTTGCAACTGGTTGTTTCAGGCTGTTAATTGATTTGTATTCAGAGCTTGCAGTGTGAGATTCTATGTGTCGTGACATGAACAGTTAGGGGATACAATTTGAAAGAAGTGCACAGCATATAGGCATTCATAACTTGCACATTGAGTGTGGGCAATGCACTCTACAAATGAAATATGATGACTTATTAGAACTGTTTATAACCCCTGACATGAACGTTTTGTAACACCTTTATGAACTTCATAGTAACCCACACATTTTATTCAACATTACTCACTCATTACACGACCAGTGAACTTGATATTTTATTTTATTTAGCCTTTATTTAACTAGGCAAGTCAGTTAAGAACAAATTCTTATTTACAATGACGGCCTACCCCCGGCCAAACCCTAACCCGGACGACGCTGGGCCAATTGTGCGCCGACCGATGGGACTTCCAATCACAGACAGTTGTGATACAGTCTGGAATCAAACCAGGGTCTGTAGTGATGCCTCTAGCACTGAGATGTAGTGCCTTAGACCGCTGCGCCACTCGGGAGAACATTTTGATACATGGAGAGACAACATATTATAAGATATTATACTGGCTTATACAAACTGAAGTCGCTTCAGTTTCACATAGAAATGATACTGAAATCGCTCCAATAAGTAGTGAGCATAACATCAGAGCCACACAATTTTCCAGTGGAACTCATGCTAGAAATGTTTGGGGAAATATGCTTCAGTACGACTGAGGCATGTGTGATGGGTGCATCCATCCATCAATGTGTCATCCTGGCTTGCCTTGTACACCAGCCTGAGTGAAGTGACAGGATTTGGGTATTGTTGGTGTGTATGTTCACAGCAGACAGGGAATGCAGGGAAATAGGTCACACACACACACACACACACACACACACACACACACACACATTGATAGCGTCCCTGTCACTATACACTGTGAGTGGATGGAAGCAACATCCTAGCGATGAAACAGTACCATGTAAGGATATTTGACATTGCTGTAACATTGTTGTGTTAGTCGTGAGGTTGTCATGAGGTTGCCAGGCAGCTTCATTAACACTGTGCAGCCAGCGACCATGTCTTCCCGTGATGCAGCCAAGTGCAGCGCGGCTGAAGAAAATAGCCCCATGCAACAATAGTGTCGACAGGGGTGTAAAAGACTTGACAGAAGTGAGTGTGGATGTGGCTCAAAGACACGGTGTGTGTATGTGTATGTTGATCTGGGTGAAACTGTACTAAAAATGGCCGCCTTTCTCTTTCCACAGCTTGAAGGAGATGGGGAGCAGAGGCGTTTTGAGGATGGCAAAATGCGATACCTCCAGAATAAGGCAAAGAGACTGGCAGACAAGGAGCGCCAACAATGACACCACAACCCGGAATACTCCATCATCCAACCCACAGCACTTAGATGGAAAACCTCCCTATCTTATTACTAAACCTAAAACTAAAATAGATAGGGTCTGACTTGAAAAAATGTATGACTTGAAAAAATTCATCATACTCTTCTTGACTTTTTAATGTAAGTTTCATTGCTGCGCACCAAAGTGTCTATATGTGTATGTAAAAGAAAGGAGATACGTATGTATCTTTATTTTATCGTCAAAGATTTTTATTTAAGAAGGCTATCGACGATCAGTCTTTGTGCAAAGTTATGGGTCTGTATATGCATCGATAAATACATTAAAAGTAAATAAACACAGTACATGGTAGCCAGAGGTTTCTGTCTGTCCTTTGCTTGCTCACTGATGTCCTAGGCCCGGACTTGCCTTGGCTGAGAGGGCATCCACTAAACATATTTTATGCATTCTGTCGTTCACACAGAAATCAGTCCTCGGCTCGGGGGCTATGACTCAGCTCCTTCCCTCTCTCACTCACTCGCTCTCTTGTCATTTCAGCAAGACATGACACCCACCATCTCAGATTGTTCAGGAATCGTTTCGGTAGTTAGAAACAGATAGCGTTAGCGTTCCTGCAACATTATTTTGTTGCATTTTTATTTGAGCTAATTAAGCTAACTTATTGCAACCAAATGGGCCCTTTTAAATGATAGGATTCATATAATATCCAATAATTATAGTACACAACATCCGATTTGGACCAAACGTCTTCCTAACGTTGAGTAAGACATGAGGAATCCAATAAAATGGAAAAAAACACCCACGGCTGCTACTGCCACACCCTTATATTAATTTTGCTGGTCTCAATTAAATGGATCACAATATTTTCTTTGCCACTTTAGGTAGAAAGCCAATAGCTTTTGCTCATGATGAAAATAAATGGTGTGGTCATCCTCTTAAGTCAAGCCAGTTGTCCATAAAAGCAATTCATTATGGTCCAAATTGAAATACAAGGTACTATATTTATTGAAGAGTATATGAATCCTATAAATGAAAATGGCCAATTTGGGTGCAAGCTTATTTTCTTGGACATCAACTTATATTTCAACAAAATAATGTTTCAGGAATGCAAATCTCATTTGTTTTGAACTACAGAAACAATTTCAGCACAATCTGAGATGGTGGGTGTCAGTATCCTCTTTCTTGTGCTTCTTGAGGTGGAACGACCCTTAATCTGTCTTCCTCCTCTCGCTCTCCACTGATTCACTGTCTTTCACTTCATCTCTCCCTCTTTCTCTCTCTCTCTCTGTCTTTCTCTTTTTCTCTCTCTCGATAGATGCAGGGATTCTCCAGTTGCCTGATGTGTTGATAGGACCGTACAACATTTTTAGCCTGTGTGTGCGTGTGTGGTTGTGTGTGTGCGTGCGTTCGTGTGTGTGTGTGTGTGTGTGTGTGCATGTGTGTGGTGTGTTTCCATGCAACACGACAGACCTCTGGCACGTAGATTGTTGCTAAATGAACATAGATCAACAGCTATTCAAATATCTCCAAATGGGGATCCCGAGGCAACTCTACATTCAGAAGATGAAGTCTCTGGTCTTAGATTTCCTTTCATAGTCACCTGCCTGCTACGGTAAAGATGCAACTAATAGGAGAAACCATCTGAATCAAGAAAATGTAAAACAAAATGAGCCAAGGTTGTTAACCACTGCTTTAACCATCAAAAGTATTCATGTACAATACATGTAATATAGTTTTCCCATTTTGGGATAGTATCTATACGGCTATTTGAGATAGTATTTCCTACTATTTAAACAGGCGTAAGGTTACACAGCAAGACAGTGTGTCATTGGACTCCCAAAGGTTAGTGTCTTCACAGCTGGGTGCTTTTAATTTTCCCATTGAAAATGAAATTAGGGGGGGGTATTTTTATCCTTAGTGAAGGATAGAGTAGGAAGACGGAATATGAGGAGAGGAAAGGGGGTTGTAGACAGATTTTTATCTCAGATGGGGGGAAAAGTATTGGGCTTGTTCAAACACTGCTAATATACCACGTAGGCTATACACACAACCAGGCCTGCAACTCCTTAACCAGATAGTGGAGAGCAAACTAGTTTTGATTATTGAATAAAAAAATATGCTGTATTTACTGAGACAATCCCGTTTAAAGTAATAATGAGCAACTTTCAATGTGCTGAAACGCATTGAGTACACAACTTCTGTTTACTATTTTATTTTATTTATTTCACCTTTATTTAACCAGGTAGGCAAGTTGAGAACAAGTTCTCATTTACAATTGCGACCTGGCCAAGATAAAGCAAAGCAGTTCGACAACATACAAAAACACAGAGTTACACATGGAGTAAAACAACATACAATCAATGATGCAGTAGAATAAAAAAATAAGACTATATACAATGTGAGCAAATGATGTGAGATAAGGGAGGTAAAGGCAAAAAAATGCCATGGTGGCAAAGTAAATAAAGTATAGCAAGAAAAACACTGGAATGGTAGATTTGTAGTTTGAAGAAAGTTCAAAGATAAAATATAAATAATATGGTGCAAAGGAGCAAAATAAATAAAATAAATAAATACAGTAGGGTACAGTAGGGTATAAATACAGTACTACTTCAACTACTTCGTCTTGTGAGTATATCTCACTGTCCATCCTCTCTCCCCCACATCCTTGTTCCTCACTCCCAACAATACAAATAAGATGCATACTGGCACTCCTTTGCAGTGGTGGAAAAAGTACTCATTTGTAATACTTGAGTAAAAGTAAAGATACCTTAATAGAAAATGACTCAAGTAGAAGTGAAAGTCCCCCAGTAAAATACTACTTGAGTAAAAGTCCCAAAGTATTTGGTTTGAAATATATTTAAGTATCAAAAGTAAATGGAATTGCTAAAATGTATTTAAGTATCAAAAGTAAAAGTAAAAATAATTTCAAATTCTTTATATTAAGCAAGCCAGACGGCACAATTTTATTTTCTTTTTTTATTGACGGATAGCCAGGGCACAGTCCAACACTCAGACATAATTTACAAACGAAGCATTTGTGTTTAATGAGTCCTCCAGATCAGAGGCAGTAGATGACCAGGGATGTTCTCTTGGTAAGTGTAACGAGTACATTTAGGTGTCAAGGAAAATGTATAGAGTAAAAAGTACATTATTTTCTTTAGGAATGTAGTGAAATAAAAGGTAAAGTTGGCAAAAATATAAATGGTAAAGTACAGATACACCAAAACACTACTTAAGTAGTACTTGAAAGTATTTTTACTTACTTGACACCACTGCTCCTTTGCGGAGTGAATCTCTGAATCTCAGATTCTATAACCTAACCTGTTTCATAAAGACTGTGTCTCAGGTCGTTTCCTCCTCCTCCTTCATACGGCCCCGGATGTGTTCCCAACATCCCAACCCAGCCTTGGGGGGTTTGCGGCCGCCTCGCGCTCTTACCCAATGTGGAGACTGACAAGGCTATTTGGAAGATGAATTATCCACAATGGCGGGAGGAAACCCATTAGGAGGGAGGGATGGAGGGAATAAACCATCCGGAGGAGAGAGAGAGAAAAAAGAGAGAGCAATCCGGTTTCATCAACGCTGGCTCCCGGCCTGTTTTATATGTTCCACCCGCTGTGCATAGTGGGGAGAGTCACGATCACTAAGGTGTTCACTGATGGCAGGGCCAAACAACCACTAAAGGAGGAATAGCACAGAAATGCAGCCTATCTAGCTAACATCCACAAGGTTAATGTAAAAACAAATAAGCTCTTGAATGTTAAAACTCTGGTCTGCTGTATACTGTGGCCAACAGTCCAAGTCTACTCATAGGCATACTGTTAGAGGCAAATTGCTGTTGGAGAAAAATAAACTAGAAGATAAATAACAAGGGGATATTGGCCTACTCTTTGAAAGCTAGAGGAGGAACACAAACCTAGAAATACTAGATGCTGCCACTGAAAAAGAGTGAGTTTAATGAACCAATCCCATGCACCCTGCTGAAGAAAAGAAAACAGCATACATTTCATGCTGGTCCATGCTGGTATTTTCTGGTCCGTGTTGGTCTATGCTGGTCAGTGCTGGTCAGATGCTGGTCTGACTAGCATAGTCTAGCGGGTTATGCTGGTTTACCAGCATGGTCTAGCAGGTTTTGCCTGGTGACCAGCCTTCACTATGTTTTGGACACTGGTGATCAGTCTTCGCTGTGTTTTGGACACCAGTGACCAGCCTTCTCTGTGTTCTGGACACTGGTGACCAGCCTTCGCTGTGTTCTGGACACTGGTGACCAGCCTTCGCTGTGTTCTGGACACTGATGACCAGCCTTCGCTGTGTTTTGGACACTGGTGACAAGTCTTCGCTGAGTTTTGGACACTGGTGACCAGTCTTTGCTGTGTTTTGGACACTGGTGACCAGTCTTTGCTGTGTTTTGGACACTGGTGACCAGCCTTCTCTGTGTTTTGGACACTGGTGACCAGTCTTCACTGTGTTTTGGTCACTGGTGTCTTCACTGTGTTTTGGACACTGGTGACCAGACTTCAGTGTTTTTTGGACACACACCAGCATATGCTGGTGACCAAGCTGGTCCATGCTTGTCTATGCTGATCTAGCATGGTCAGACACTAGCTGGTTAAGCTGGTCTGACCAAGCCCGTCAATATCATATTTCCCAGCATGCTCTATTGCAGTTGATTTTTAGAATTGTTTGTTTCAATATCTTTTTTGTTTGTTGTACACAAAGATAAATAACATACATTTGTGTAAACTAATCCAATTTGTTATTTGGACTTATTGCACCTGTTACTGAAATGGTTGATCCAGTTTAGATGGTTTGGGTAGTCACAATTATTTTCCTTTCTAACCCTGGCAGTCATTCTGAATGCATATTTTGGTGAAGTAAAGTTCCAATTGTTGGATATCCCCACTCTGGCTGGATTCCAATAGGAATTAAACATCACTTTGCAAGCCAGCATGATGTGACTTGATGCTGGTTTTGCTGGGGATCAGCTTTGCTGGTCACCAGCAAAAACACAGCAAAGGCTGGTCAACAGCAAAGCACAGCGAAGGCTGGTCACCACAAAAACGCTGCGAAAGGGACCACGAAAACACAGCAAAGGCTGGTCAACAGCAAAGCACAGCGAAGGCTGATCACCACGAAAAACACAGCAAGGCTGGTCACCAGCAACACCAGCACCTATGCTGGACCAGCCTATGCTGCTCTATGCAAGTTTTGTCAGCAGGGTAGTGAGTGTACGGCTGCTTAAAGGGTCATGCTTTAAGAATTCTTTGCTGCCAGAAACGGAAAAGTGTCTTCACATACACAAGCACAGACTAGTTTAGATTCGACCTGAAGTCATGTAGATTTGGGTTGTTATTATTATTGCTTCTACTGACCTCTGAACTTAATAAGCAGACCTTCAAATGTGTTCCCAAAGTATTTAATGCTGGTGTGTACAGTAGGACTGCTGAGGGAGATTGGCTGACGGGTAGCCCTGTGCTGAGGGAGGTTGGCTGACGGGCAGCCCTGTGCTGAGGGAGGTTGGCTGACGGGCAGCCCTGTGCTGAGGGAGGTTGGCTGACGGGTAGCCCTGTGCTGAGGGAGGTTGGCTGACGGGTAGCCCTGTGCTGAGGGAGGTTGGCTGACGGGTAGCCCTGTGCTGAGGGAGGTTGGCTGACGGGTAGCCCTGTGCTGAGGGAGGTTGGCTGACGGGTAGCCCTGTGCTGAGGGAGGTTGGCTGACGGGCAGCCCTGTGCTGAGGGAGGTTGGCTGACGGGCAGCCCTGTGCTGAGGGAGGTTGGCTGACGGGCAGCCCTGTGCTGAGGGAGGTTGGCTGACGGGCAGCCCTGTGCTGAGGGAGGTTGGCTGACGGGCAGCCCTGTGCTGAGGGAGGTTGGCTGACGGGCAGCCCTGTGCTGAGGGAGGTTGGCTGACGGGCAGCCCTGTGCTGAGGGAGGTGGGAGACGGGCAGCACTCTGTTGCCCTGCAGACACAGTGGGCGGGGATGCCTTCTGTCACTTTACTTCCAGGTCACCTAGCGCCACACAGGAAAGGGCCCTGCTCTGTCTTTCTCCCTATCTCTCTCCATCTCTATCCCTCTAACTTTCTTTCTATCCCTCTCTCGCTATCTCTCCATCTCTCTGTTCTCATACATGACCTGTGATACCCTTGCAGCGTGCTCATCCAGTGATCAAGGATCACTGATCTCCTTTTATTAAATCAATAGTATCTACTACTATGGATAGATGGGATGCTGGGATGCAAGTCCAGTTTGTTAAACCACAATGAAGAATTCTCTATGTTGACTTCTCATCCAATTGGTTTGAGGTATACTGAGCTCTTTCCGACTAAGACTGACATGTTTGTGGCCTTATACTGTATATAGAAAAGGCAGAATGATTTTATTCATCACCATATGGACACTCCCCTCTCACACACACACTTGTTTTTCTATCCTCGTGGGGACCTAAAATTGATTTCCATTCCAAATTCAATTTTCGCTAGCCTTAACCCTAATCTTAACCCATAATCCTAACCCTAACGCCTAACCCTATACTTAACCCCTAACCTTAATTCTAACTCTAATTATAATCCTAACCATAAATCTAACCCCTAAATTTAAAATAGCCTTTGTCCTCGTGGAGACGTGGGAAATGTCCCCACAAGGACTTTGGGGGATTTCAGGTTCCCTTGAGGATAGAAGAACAAGACCACACACACACACACACACACACACACACACACACACACACACACACACACACACACACACACACACACACACACACTGTATTACTACAATATCAGGTTTTTTCTTTCACTTTGAATATCCTCCGGCGTGGGAATGATCCCAGAATGATGAGTATTTGGTATGGATGTTACAGACAGCCAAATAGTTACTCAGCTCATCTGAAGCGGCTTGGGGTGCTCAATTCATGGAATATTTCCATCCTGAGATGCTGTTACAGTACAAATGCTCATTAATGCTACTCCTTACAAGCATGTCACGTGGAACCCACAATCACCTAACACAATGCATTGCTATGGACACCAGAAAGGTATTGAGACAATACATGTAAGACAATGCATGCAATGGCTATAGGTTGCCTCCCGTGACCTTGTTGCTAATTCTAGTGTATGGGTGGGATAACATTTGAAATGTTATATTTGATGTTGAATGCATGTTTGCATGGTCTTTCAGATCTGATTGTAGGCCGAATGTAGAGGCCCTCAAAATAAGGTCCCAAATCCTTTTTCCTGAGCTAACTTGGAAACACAATATAAGATGATATACACAGCAAATTCTCTGGTTCAATCAAAATGCATCATGCAGGGGAGGATTTCTGTATTTTGAAAGTTACATATCTTGAACACTTGTCAACAATGGACTAATGAAACAAATACCAAAACATAGTTTTTTGGTGGAATTGTCCTTTAAACGTGTCTATGGGTCCACACTTTTCAATGTTAAATTAATAATTTGCTTAGTGTAAAGCCTTATGTGCATATTTTCCAGTGTACCTTGCCTTTCAAGTGAATTGTGAGTTACCACTCATGACTGTATTTGTTAGTGACAAAGACATGGTTGTTGCATTCATTCATTTTCAGTCCTGTGGCCTTCACCAAGTGAGATTCTAATTGAATATGTAACATAAAAATTACATTTTTTAACGCAATCAGAATGTACACATTATGCTGGCTTGCAAAGTGATGTGTAATTTCTATTGGAATCCAGCCAGAGTGGAGATATCCAACATTTGGAATTTTTATTCACCCGCAACCTGCATTCAGAATGACTTCCAACGTTGACAAGACTAAGATATGAGACTACCTAAAGCATTTAAACTGGAACAACCATTTCAGTAATGGGTGTAATAAGTCCAAGTAAGAGATTGGATTAGTTTAGAAAAGTTTGTTATTTATATTTGAGTAGCATAAGACTAAGTTATCAATGTAAATGCAAAAACATTTACATTGAAACAAACAATTGTAAAAATCAACCTACAATTGAGCATGCTGGCAAATATGATAATGTTTTGCTTCAACTCTGGTTATTAACACCAACACTGGGGTTCTTTTACACCAATGAGTGTTAATTTAACACTTACAAAGTTCATTTGTAACTCTGAATCAACACCAGAAATGTTACACTGAAAAATCAACACTAGGTAACACTGTCCAATTTGTTGTGTAGGACATTTTCTCACCCCCCAGAAAAGAATAAAATAAAATGGAATAAAATAATTATAAAGGTGAGTAGAGATCCTCTTGCCTGATTCACACTATAGGATAATTTATTTTCAGATTGTGCTTTCCAGCATGGTTACCTCTTAGCTGGAAGATGTAGCCTCACCTTCAGTATTCAAGTAGCCTACAGTGCATACTGCACATCATTGGTTGGACATCAGTTGAAATGCATAACGGGCCCACAAAAAGATGTCAGGCCCTGTATGCACTGCAGTACATTGTGCAGCTCACTTTGAGATGGAAAAATGATATTCTCTGCCAAGGATGACATAACTTCACTTGATTTTTATAATGCTGCCCAACTATTTAATTTCTGTTCTCATGGTTGTCATGTAGCTATGTTTATTAGTATTTCTCACTAGCCTACAATCTGAGCCCCAAAGAGGGAAACCCATTCATACAGAATCACCAGGAAAGAAGTCTTATGTGTTATGTAACAAGTGCAATAATGTCAGCGAAAAGGGACCGTGAGAAGAAGCATAAAGAATATTATTGGAAAACAAGTGGCTGAGGACAAAAAACAATTGATAAATATGAGGGTGTAATGGTTCTATGAGCTAGGGACTATGCTAGTCACTCAATGGGATATCCTTCCGCTTGGCGGCAGGATGAGTCGAGATATTAATATCAGAGTAATTCTGTGCCATGGGTGTGATGCGCGAGCCCCCACCCCCTATAAATATCTGGGCACGTAGCATCACTTCCTCAAGACACTTCACGAGGCTACAAGGTTACCGACATCTGGAATAGTATAGTCCCTAGCTCTAAGAACTGTGGTTACATGAGTAACCTTCGTTCTATTTCGCTTGACAGACTATGCTAGTCACTCAATAGGATGACAATACCAGAGGCAACTCCCCTGGTGGTGTGCTACAATAGAGGATGGCGCTGGGTGGCCAGCTAGGCTACATGCTTGCAGGATAGTGTCAACAATCCAATGTGACAACTGTTGGTTTGAGAGAGGCTTACCCTGTACTTCAACGTCCGCTCCACGTATGTGTTTAGGGATCTCACAAGACAAACGTACATCAACATCATGAGGAGGGCATGGAGGGGGCATGGAGGTGGACAAGGTTGTTGGCACAAATTCCCTGTTGTTGTGACCGGGGGGGCAGGACCTTCTGGAGGAAGGCAGGATTAGGCCGCAGAATAACGCTCGCCTTACCCGGGCCCAGACGATAACACTCATTACTAACAGATAAAGCATGGAGCTTGCCAACCCTCTTGGTAGAGGCGATGGCCACCAGAAACAGTCTATAAGAGAGAGACATTTCAAGTCTATAGCGTCTAACGGTTCGAAGGGAGGTCTTGATAGTATTCCAGAATCAGATCCAAATCCCATTTGGAAACTGAGGGGGCTCTTGAGGGGCGTAATCGACGGACTCCCTTAAGAAATATTGCCATGAGTGGATGGCTGCCAAGTGGACCATCCTGCTCTTTATCATGACATGCTGAAATGGATGCTGCGAATACCTTAAGTGTGGATGCAGCCCTGCCAGCATCGAACAAAGATCTCAAGAACAGGAGCACAGTTTTTATGCCGCAAGATTCTGGGTCAACCCCCTGCTCCCCACACCACTGGCAGAACACGCTCTACCTTGTGTCATAGGTTGATGTGGTGGACGAGGCCCTGGCACTCTGTAAGATGTTAACTACAGAGGGTTCAAGATCTAAACCAGACCATTTTTGCTGTTCAGCAGCCAGGCCCACAGCTGTAGGAGGGAGAGTTTCAGATGCCACAATGTGCCCTCCGCCTGTGACAATAGGTCCGATCTCCGAGGTACAGTAGTTCCCATGCTCTCCCTGCTAGGATTGACAGTATTGTGCTGAACCAGTGTCGTCTCGGCAATCTCGGGGCAATCAGAAGGTCCTGGTGGCCTGCTTTGCTGATTCTGTCCAGAGTCGCTGGAATCAGCGGGATTGGAGGGGAAGGTGTGTAGCCTCTTCCTCGGACACTCGTGTGCCAGGGCGTCTAGACCAAGTGGTCCGGGGGGGTTGGATATCGAGAACCAGAGGGGGCACTGTGTGTTCCTCTCTGAGGCTGACAGATCCACCTCCGCTTCCCCAAATAATCCCTTCATGCAACTCACTATTCGGGGATGTAGTCGCCACTCCCGTTCCGGAAGGCCGTCCCTGGACAGCATGTCCACTGCAGTGTTCAGGATCCCTGGGAGGTGTACAGCTTTAAGTGAGGCCAGATTCTTCTGTAACCACAGCAGAAGGGTATGTGCCATCTGGTGTAGGTAGATGGAACCCAGACCCCCCTGGTGGTTTATGTTTCGGAGAAAATTTAGCAGAGCTAGTTGGAGTGTTCATGTGGAGTTTGGACCAGCTAGGGTTTCATGTCCTGCTGGCTGCCCTCCCCCTCAATACTGCTCCCCAGCCTGTCAAGGAACCAGTTCCCTCCGATGGACTCTGCCCAAGCGTTTCCTGCCTGGAAGGAATTTTAGAGATCGCCACCTTGCCAGTGCTCGTGCGCATTTCTTGGACACAGTCAGGCGACAATACCTTTGTTCCTTGGGATGTAAACCCTGAGCATTGAACCACCTCTGCAGGTGTAGAAGGCCCACTTTGTATGCTATGCCGTTGAATGCAAAGCGCAGGAACTTCCTGTGAGCCGGGTGGATCGGTGTGTGGAAGTAGGCCTCTTTTAAATCGAGAGTGGTGAACCACTTGCCTGGGTTGATAGCCTGTAGGATGCGAGATGGTTGAGAGGCCTCAAGTCCAGGACGGGGCGAAAGCCAGCATCTTTCTTGGGGACTAGGAAATATAATCCATAGAACTCACTGTGCTGTTCTGATGGTTCGAGTTGTCTGATTGCATTCTTCTCCAGCAGGGAGGCAATCTCAGTTGGAGAGCTTCTCTTTCCAAGGAGTCGGCTGTTGTAGTTGACCAAACCCCTCTGAACGATGGTGGCAGGCATTGGGACTGGAGTTTGTACCCCTGTAGTACTGTATCCAGCTCCCAGGGGCACTCCACAAGCTCCTACCACTTTTCCCAATGGGCTTGGGAGAAGAGACCGATGCCGGGGCCACACCCATCAGGATGACTGAGGTGGCCCGTCTTTTGTCTAGGTCATTAACAGCAAGGATGGAGATAGCATCAGGATCCTGTCTTAAGTCTTCAACGGAGCCTGTCGGGCTGAGAGAGCGGACCTGCGAAAACAGAGAGGCTGCCTGGGCCTCCAACTCATCCAGAGTAGGTCCCCTGTCCTTCTTGGACTGCTTGGTGGGAGGGCCCACCGCTGGGGAGGGTTGTTACGCTTGAGACTGCTCCCGGAGCCTCTAGCATTTGTCTCCTTCGTCATAGCTAATCGTGCATCACATAGGCGTCGGCCAAGAGTAGCACAAAACATGCAAGCCAGCATTGCATTTATCGCAAAAGTATGGCATGGATAATCTTCTCCTCGTCTAGACATAAGCAGAAATACAGATGTGTCTTATAGACCAGATAATAGTCTTAATACCACCCATTTAATACTATACCAGGAGTAAGTATAAAGTAGTTCTGCTCTTAGGGCAATATGTGAGTTAAGTAATAATATATTCTATGGATATCAGAATACATTTGAGAAATTCCACTCACAATGCCCAAAATGTATGGATGTGAGGAGCCAAACACAACTGACATAGTAACAGACTGTGTGAGGAGATGTCCTGAGAACAGACTGGCCAACTCTTGCGAGATTACGGAGGCGCCAGCAAGAGAGTATGCTAGCTAGGATGCGAAGCCTGGAAATTAAGGTGCAACTCAGCAATCATCAGTCCTACTTCTGGAGAGCAACTGTGTTTAGCTAGAGCTAGATAACACACAGAGTTTCCCCTATCCTGGGTAGGTGCGGTACCCAGCCTCAATCTCCAGAGAGAAGAGACTAGCATCCAGCTGAAGCTAACAAGCAACAGGTAACGCAATTAGCCAGGAGGCTAACATGCGGACAGACAAGACAACTGAGCCTAGTGCCGTGAACAGGTTGGCCCAACCCGTTCACCCTACTTCGTAGCACGGTGTCGACCTGTAAGAAAAATCTTAACTGACGACAAAACACTGCAGAGCACTCCTGGGAGGATTAAGCTCTTCCCAGAATAGAGTATACTCTACACACTCAACAAAAACTAATCTACAGAGTCTTCATCCACTTCTCACTCTCCTGTGTAGCCGAGGGAAGAAAAGAGGAAGTAACGCTATGCGCCCAGGTATTTATAGGGGGCACGCGCATCACACCCGTGGCACGGAATTACTCTGATATTTATATCTCGCCAGGCGGAAGGATATCCCATGTCCCTCAAGCTGAATAGAACTTCTCTTTAGTATCCATTTGCGTGACGATATACTAGGATATACTATAATCATAATTCATGTCGTTACTCAGCTATCGATGCAAAGTCTTGTCCAGTATAACTTCAATTTCACGAAAATACATTTCACTGCCGGTGCAACCACACATGCACAAAATGTAGCATCCAGGTCAACTTGTGTTCTCCAGCATTACAATGTACACTGAACAAAAATATAAACGCAACATGTAAAGTGTTGGTCCCATGTTTCATGAGCTGAAATAAAAGATCCTAGAAATGTTCCATACACACAAAAAGCTTATTTCTCTCAAATGTTGTGCACAAATTTCTTTACATCCCTGCTAGTAAGCATTTCTCCTTTGCCATCTGTGTGGCAAATCAAGAAGCTGATTAAACAGCATGATCATTACATAAGTGCACCTTGTGCTTGGGAAAATTAAAGGCCACTCTAAAATGTGCAGTTATGCCACAGATGTCTGAAGTTTTGAAGGAGCATGCAATTGCCATGCTAACTGCATAAATGTCCACCCGAGCTGTTGCCAGATAATTTTATGTTCATTTCTCTAACATAAGCCTCCTCCAACATTGTTTTAGAGAATCTGGCAGTACATCCAACCGGCCTCACAACCGCAGGTCACTTGTATGGCATCATGTGGGAAAAGGGGTTTGCTGATGTTAACGTTGTGAACATCAGCAATGTTCACAACGGGGGTTATGGTATGGGCAGGCATAAACTATGGACAACGAACACAATTGCATTTATTGATGGCAATTTGAATGCACAGAGATACTGTGATGAGATCTTGAGGCCCATTGTCATTCCTTTTTTAAGATATCTGTGACCAACAGATGCATATCTGTATTCCCTAGCCATGTGAAATCCATAGATTAGGGCCTAATGAATTCATTTCAATTGACTGATTTCCTTATATGAACTGTAACTCAGTAAAATTTTGAAATTGCATGTTGCGTTTATATTTTTGTTCAGTATACTTCTAATGTTTTTGCAACGACATCTGGATCAAAATACATCTTAGGAGTCTTTTCTCCTCTGAGTCAAATAATAATATTCAACCAGGCGAAATAAAAAAAATGGTTAGTTGAAATTACGCATCAATATTGTATTGTATAGATGTTCAAAATATAGGCTAAGCACAGAGGAGACGACGACCAAGAAAATGATATTGTCCCAATAAATTATTTCTTATTATTGCGGTTTACTCCCACTGCCACAGGGAACTAAGCATGCCACATCCATCCAGCGGCGCAATCAGATATCGTTCAGTTACTGCCTCTCTTCGCGGCGAGTAGGCCTACATCCTATGTGATATGGAGCATTGTAGCCTTAATTAAATGGGGAAATTGACGAGCTATATAATTTCTTATTACTCATTTTTGTAGAGATGCCACTCCATTAGTGGGTGTGCGTCAAATATACGTTTTCTCCAAATAGGACAAAGGACGCGCGCTACAATAATGGCCACGTACAGCTGTGCTGATACTGTTTCAAATCTGCCCGTTCATTGTCGAAGTCACACTGTTGGATTGATGTTAACAGTCGCCCGTGTCGTTCCTCAATTCGGAATGTAAGGACTGACCACGACTTTTGTGGACTACAGCAAAAGTAATATCACAGAAAGATTGGAATAGTCTGCGGGTGGAATCTTTCATAAGGTAAGAATACAACATTATCCTAAGCATCCACGCATAATTCACGAGGCTGGGTGATTAGATTAATTTAGCAAACCTATTTAAATGATTTATGAACCAGATAAGTAGCTACTAATGCTGTTTATTAAACAAAACATAATTGCGTATTATTGCTAATTCAATGCTTAAGGTAAACTGTATTTCTCTTCACTTACATGTTGATGTCATGGCGAAACCAACCCTACAGCAAAAAAAGAGTCATAGACTAGAAAACCAGAGACTAGAATTTATATGCAAACCTCTTGAATAAAATATAGCCTAAACTGTGCCTACATAGGAGGTAAGCCTTAACTGTATTTTATTAAATGGTGATATGCCTAATTTGATGAACAAGACAGTATTCGAAACGAATTAACCGTTATCAATTGACAAGGCACGAGCGCTGTAATCATTGGAGAAGTCATGGCTTACTGTACATTGCCTGCAGTCAGAGTGAAGAAGCTCTATCTATGTATGATTTCATTGCAAAAACTCGGTTCAACTGTTTAAAATTAAGGGCTTGAGAACTTCTGAGTTTGTGAGAAGAAGATAGAAGACAGTTGTATGGTTTTATGAATTACATGTATTATGTATATGGAAATTGGATCTCAGAAAATACAATGCTTTGGCAGCATAGAAAACAGTAAATTACAATACAGAAATGACTAGAAAATGGATGCATCTGTGGTTAGGTCTACAGCCTAACACCCAAAGCTTCTGGCATAACGTGCACATAGCAGGTAGCCTAACTGTTAAGAGCGATGGGCCGGTAACCTAAAAGGTCACTGGTTCAAATCCCTAAGGTGGGCATTCTGCCCTTGAGCAAGGCAGTGAACACTGAACAACAACTGCTCCCTGGGCATTTGATTAAGGCAGCCCCCCCCCCCCCCCCCCCCCCCACCTCTCTGAATCAGAGGGTTAAATACGGAACTGACTAGGTATCCCCTTTCTTGCACCTCTTCAATGTATCAACTACAATGGTGTCTTATGAACATTATCAATCATTTATATCAGGCACATATTCATCCTCAGGCAGAGACTGTAGTACTTTGTCTCAACTTTTTTAGTTTCCTATTGAATTGCGTAAAACATTTTTGTTGTGTTTTTGTTAAGTTATATCAAGCTTTTGTGTCTAATGGCAGGAAATGATTTTGCATGTCTTGGCTCTGCCGTTGCGTTGCTTTGTGGCCAGTTGTCTGCACCAACCTAATCATTGAAGTATTGTCTAACAGGGCCATAAGGAAAGGGACTGAGGAACTGCTTATTGCCACCACTTTTGTCTGTAGATTACCATATATTACACAACTGACAGGATATTGGAAATTGGTTGTCGGTGTGACTGAAGACCAACATTTGCCTACTGAGCTAAACCTTAGACATTATCTCTGAGAGAGCCAATACACAATTCTTTAGGTCTCTGGCATGGTGTCAGAAGAAGCCCGTCTGGTGAACTGGCTCCACTACATTCACTCTTCCTTTCAATCTTGGCACCAGTGTTACTGACCATGTATCGTCCCGGACTGCAATAACCTGCTAAGCAAAAGCCGAGACGTTGGGTCGTTCAGCCCAAACACAAAATTACAAGTATTCAGGTCTCCGGCAAGGTTACTCATCACATGAAACAGTTGAATTAGCTAACTCATATACCACATCTATCTATAAATCACTGATAGGCCTACATCTGAGCACCAGTACAAACCCTTACATACACACACATGAACATGAGTACATCAATATACTGAACACAAATACTATTTACAAATACACATTCAGGTACACACTTGAATACAATTATACATGCAATCATACACCAAATGACATGTAGCCTATGCATTTGCATATGACTTGAGAATATTCCATATCATACACACCTGAACAGAAATTAGATGGTTCCTAGTCATTCAGTAGTATTAATTAAGGCAGCTTATGAGTCATACACACAAGCTTGTCACCTGCCGCCCCTCTGTTTAAAATATTTTAACTAGGGCATTGCCGACTGGGATTCTTTTTTAGACGTGTGAATTACGGGGTGCAGGTGCACCAGATAGCAAGGTTATTATAGTAAACTAAAACTGAAATTCAAGCCAAAACTAATCATGAAAAAACTATTCAGTAAAATGAAATCAAATAATTAACTTGTTTAAAAAACTAAAACTGTTCTGAAACTATTATCTTCGACTCCAAAATAAACTAAAATACAATAAAAATCATTATGAATTATGTTCAGTTTTAGTTTTCTTTTCTAAACTTTGGGCAAAAATCAAATGGGTTCTCATTTAGGTTTTCAAGCTTTTGGGGGGATTTTCAAGCTATTGATCTGTCTGTCAGGAAAGACGCAGGAGACGAGAAGCAAGTACAGGGAGTGAACATTTAATGAAACACGGACAGGAACAGAATACGGACAGCATCTGGACAGGGCAAAACGAAAACGATAATTCTGACACAGGGATCTAACAGAGGAACAGACAGATATAGGAGGGGCAATCAACAAGGTAATGGAGTCCAGGTGAGTCCAGCGAGCTCTGATGTGCGTAATGATGGTGACAGGTGTGCGTAATGATGGGCAGCCTGGCGCCCTCGAGCGCCAGAGAGGAAGAGCGGGAAGAGGCATGACAGTACCCCCCCTCCCCCTAGGGGCGCAACCCGGTGTCCCACCTGGGCGAGCCTGACGGGCCGGCCGAGATGTGGGCGCTGGACAAGCCGGCTGAGTCGTAGAAGCCCGGCGAGCCAGCTAAGGCGTGGGAGCCCGATGAGCTGGCAGAGGCGTGAAAGCCTGACGATCCCGCTGAGGCGTGGGACCTTGACGAGCCGGCTGAGGCATGATGTGGGATGTGAGCCTGATGAGCCAGCTGGGGCGTGGGAGCCCGACGACCCGGCTGAGGCATGACGTGGGATGGGCACCAGCCGAGCCAACCGAGGCAAGGCAACCTCTCGAGTCGGTAAAGGCGTGGAAGCCCGATGAGCCAGCTGAGGCACCCCCGGTTCCTACGGCAGCGGCACCCGGACCCGACGTCATCAACAAAAAACAAAACCCTCCCTGATGCTTCAAATATTGTTGTCAGCATTCTGTGAGGACAGACGCTAGAGACGAGAAGCAAGTACAGGGAGTGAACATTTAATGAAACACGCACAGGAACAGAATACGGACAGCATCTGGACAGGGGAAAACAAAAAGTCCAGGTGAAGTCCAGGTGAGTCCAGCGAGCGCTGATGCGCATAATGATGGTGACAGGTGTGCGTGACACTGTCAGGTCGAGCGCCAGAGAGGAGGAGCGGGAGCAGGCATGACACTGTCAGGTAAATGCTGCTAGGAGATGGTGATGTTTCAAATAGGCCTAGCTTGTGCATCACTATCACTAGCTAATCTCAGTTAACCTGGAACTAAAGTATTGCGTAATTGGTCAGCTGCTAGAACAAGGAGTGGAACTGGAACGAGAAGCTCCACCCTCTCTCTTTGCATGTTTGGGGCCCGGATTTCCCTTCCCCTTCCGAAATTCAAAAGATGCTAACACCTGCGAAATCGTGATTTGTCAAAATAACCAGTGACCAAAAAAACAACATCGGAACTACTGTAGCTCGTCATTAACTTTGTTGATATTTTTATCAACCTACTGCATACCTATTAAAATATACATTTTAGTGTGCAGGGTGTGCTACCAGCATGCTAACACTTATTAAGACAGAGCGGTAGCATCGCTAGCATTCACTGGTTGAAGTTGAAGTAACATTTGAGTGTAATGGAGTTCACTGGTGACTATGACATGAATATACAGGTAACTGCAAAAATAATGGAAACACTTGCGTAAATGAGGGATACAAAGTGTATTGAAAGCAGGTGCTTCCACACAGGTGTGGTTCCTGAGTTAATTAAGCAATTAACATCCCATCATGCTTAGGGTCATGTGCTGGGCAGGCCATTATTTTGCTTACCATGGCTAAGCCCCAATAGGATGAAAATGCCCCCATCCACAGGGCACAAGTTGTCACTGAATGGTTTGATGAGCATTAAAACTATGCAAATCATATGCCATGGCCGTCTCAGTCACCAGATCTTAACTCAATTGAACACTTATGGGAGATTCTGGAGTGGGGCCTCAGCTGAGATAGCGTTTTCCACCACCATCAACAAAACACCAAATGATGGAGTTTCTCGTGGAAGAATGGTGTTGCATCCCTCCAATAGAGTTCCAGACACTTGTAGAATCTATGTCAAGGTGCATTGAAGCTGGCTCATAGTGGCGCAATGCCCTATTAAGACACTTTATGCTGGTGTTTCCTTTATTTTGGCAGTTACCTGAATATCATTCATGACATTTGGACAGGAGCTATAATTACGGTTATAATACAACAAAATCTGTATGTCGTTATTGCTTGAATTCAGGAGTGGCTGAACTGTTTTTAATGGGGAAAGGTTGGTGCGTACCCCGCTTCTGTGATTTTCGTTGAAAGCTCTGCTTCCGGTGCGTGGACCGATTACTGCCGAATATAAAACAAAGAAAAAAACACACAAATATAATAAAGTTGGCGGAGATGACACTTTAGGACAGATGGAAGGTCAAAAAATTAAGCCATGACAACATCGTGGGGAATCATTGTACATGGATGAGGTCTGCCAAGTTTTTCAAATGTCAAAGGAGGGCTCTCACAGAAAAAGTGTGAATACCACTGCCAACCAGGCCACTGGCCTTACCACACGCTACTGGCAAATACTTGACTCCATGATGGTAGTATATGAGTCATTCTACAGAAGTGGTGCAAATATGTCGTCCAACATATATTAGGTAGACATACAGAACCAGTCAAAAGTTTGGACACACCTACTCATTCAAGGGTTTTTTGTTATTTGTACTATTTTCTACATTGTAGAATAATAGTGAAGACATCAAAACTATGAAATAACACATATGGAATCATGTAGTAAAACCAAAAAAGTGTTAAACAAATCAAAATATATTTTATATTTGAGATTCTTCAAAGTAGCCACCCTTTGCCTTGATGACAGCTTTGCACACTCTTGGCATTCTCTCAACCAGCTTCATGAGGTAGTCAGTTATTTGTCACATGCTTCGTAAACCACAGGTGCAGACTAACAGTGAAATGCTTACTTACGGGTCCTTTTCCAACAATGCAGAGTTAAAGATAAAAAATGTAATAAAAAATAGAAATAGTGACACGAGGAATAAATATCCAGTGAATAACGAATAACAATAATGAGTAAAAATAAGATGGCTATATACAGGGAGTATCGGTAGGGGTACGAGGTAATTGAGGTAGCTATGTACATATAGGTAGGGGTTAAGTGACTAGGCACTTAACTTGTCATGCTCTCATCTTGCTAGGTCTGGATCTTGGAAACAATGTCCTGGTATATATATTGTTCTTGGAACCTGGATATAACCTTAGTTTTTGGTTTACAAACCATAGGCAACCCAATTTGAAGAAGACTCCAGCCACCCAAGTCATAGACTGTTCTCTCTGCTAAATAGCTAATCATAAATGGCTATCGGGACTACCTGCATTGACCCATTTTTGCACTAACTCTCTTGCACTGACTCTAGTATGCACACACACTGGACTCTACTCACGCACTCACAGACTTACACTGACACCCCAACACACACATACAGTGCATTTGAAAAGTATTCAGAGCCCTTGACTTTTTCCACATTTTGTTATGGTACAACCTTATTCTAAAATTGATTAAATCGTTTTTTACCCTCATCAACCTAAACACAATACCCCATAGAGACAAAGCAAAAACAGCTTTTTAGAAATGTTTGCAAATGTATACTTTGATGAAGCACCTTTGGCAGCGATTACAGCCTCGAGTCTTCTTGGCTATGACGCTACAAGCTTGGCACACCTGTATTTGGGGAGTTTCTCCTGTTCTTCTCTGCAGATCCTCTCAAGCTCTGTCAGGTTGGATGGGAGCATAGCTGCACAGCTATTTCCAGGTCTTTCCAGAGATGTTCGATTGGGTTCAAGACCAGGCTCTGGCTGGGCCACTCAAGGACATTCAGAGACTTGTCCCGAAACCACTCCTGTGTTGTCTTGGCTGTGTGCTCAGGGTCGTTGTCCTATTGGAAGGTGAACCTTCGCCCCAGTCTGGGGTCCTGAGTGCTCAGGAGCAGGTTTTCCTCAACGATCTTTCTGTACTTTGCTCCGTTCATCTTTCCCTCGATCCTGACTAGTCTCTTAGTCCCTGCTGCTGAAATACATCCCCACAGCATGATGCTGCCACCACCATGCTTCACCGTAGGGATGGTGCCAGGTTTCCTCCAGACGTGACGCTTGGCATCGTGTTTCTCATTGCCTTTAGGTGCCTTTAGGAAAACTCCAAGTTGGCTGTCATGTGCCTTTTACATGTGCCTTTTACTGAGGAGTGGCTTCCGTCTGGCCACTCTACCATAAAGGCCTGATTGGTGGAGTCCTGCAGACATGGTTGTCCTTCTGGAAGTTTCTCCCATCTCCACAGAGGAACTCTGCAGCTCTGTCAGAGTGACCATTGGGTTCTTGGTCACCTCCCTAACAAAGGCCCTTCTCCCCCTATTGCACTGTCAACTGTGGAACCTTAGAAAGACAGGTGTGTGCCTTTCCAAATCATGCCCAATCAATTAAATTTACCACAGGCGGACTCCAGTGAAGTTGTAGAAACATCTCAAGGATGATCAATGGAAACAGGATGCACCTGAGCTCAATTTCGAGTCTCATAGCAAAGGGTCTGAATACTTATGTAAATACGGTATTTCTGTTCTATTTTAATACATTTGCAAACTTTTCTAAAAACCTGTTTTCGCTTTATGGGGTATTGTGTGTAGATTTCTGAATAAGGTTGTAACGTAACAAAATGTGGAAAAAGTCAAGGAGTCTGAATACTTTTGGAATGCACTATACACACACAAACACTACATACGCCCACACACACATAACATATGCACAAACTCACACACACACTTTTACACTCACCACATTTGCTGTTGCTACTGTCTATTATCTGTCCTAGTTAAAGACCACATTTATAGTAGAGTACATTACAGTACAGTACAGTAAAGTACAGTAGAGTAGGTTACAGTACAGTATAGGGGTGTGAACTTTTAAACGTTAAAATGTTTGAGCAAAATTGGGACGTTAACATAAAAATAAATCCTTAACCAATGTTTTATTTAATTTTTTCTCACAAAATTAAAATCCCAGTGCAGTTATTACAAAACTACCACTAACAGGTCCTGATCATCATAATAAAGGGAAAAATGTAAATTAAACAAATGCCTAACACAGCAATACTGTAAAGTTGGCATCTTTCAAATTATTTACCACAGATATGAAGTGCTCTGCACTTTATCACCATTAAGTTGGAGAAGTGGCAGAGAAAGGCAAGCGACAGCAGAGAACAGCCTGCTCTGCTCTGAGTCAGTATATCGAGTCTGCTGCTGCGCTGTGCTTTTATCTGACCCAATGTTACAACGATTGGTGCTTTGTAAACATGCTGAAGTACGGACTGACTACTGGGAACTTCATCAGCAAGCTGTCAAACTATTGCAAATGAGTGACAAGCTACACACTGTTTATCAGTGCAGTGCCAAACATCCTTACACTCTTAGAGAAAAGGTGCTAGCCCCATAGGACAACCCTTTTTTGGTTGCAGGGAAACCCTTTTGGGTTCCATGTAGAACCTTTTCTACAGAGTGTTCTACATGGTACCCCAAAGGGTTCTACCTGGAGCCAAAAAGGGTTCTACCTGCAACCAAAAAGGTTCTCCTATGGGGACAGATGAAGAACCCTTTTGGGTGTAGCTATTGTAGCTCGCTAAAGTTCTATCCCTGTGTACAGGTTAGCGTTTTTCGTCATCAATCTTGTTCTGGAGGCAGCTCTTCAGAGTGGTCACTAGCTGGCACAGCCACAAAATCATAAAACCTAATCCTAACCTTAACCCTGACCTTAACCATAATGCTTAGCCTCCTAACCTTAAATTAAGTCCAAAAAGCAATATTTATAGCGAATTTTGACTTTGCAGCTCGCCTATCTAAGGGGAAGTCACTCAGTTCTGCTTCCAGGACAAGACTCGTGACAATAAATGTCAACCTGCCCCTGTGTTTGTCAGTGAAGCTAGCTAGCTAGCTAGCAGGCAGGCTACAACAAGCTAAATCAGCTGAGGAAATCACTGGTGGCCGACATACTTGCACATATTTTGTGCATGAGTAGAGAGAAGTAATTTTGTCATTTTATTTTCTCACTGTCTATCAGAGTGTGCGTCTGTGTCTGTCTCAGTGCCCGTGTTTCATAGCGAGTGACCTGCACAACAGGTCACGGGAGACAATGCTAACAAATGAATTTAGAATTTTGTAATATTGCTACGTGGCAGTTGGAATGTTGAGTGACCAAAACCACTATCAAACTATTAAACAGGGATCACTATAGAAAGCGGCCACTTGATACTGGACTTAGGGGCCAAGTTTTCGGTTTGAGATTCAGCCTATGACTGAATCATTGCCCCATAGCGGTCAAATGCAATAGGACCATATTTTAATCCCAAAACCGTATTTTACATATTTCTTGATATATTAGATGTTCGGCAGTGACACTTAAAAATACATGAAGATTTACCAACATGCTCACTAATTTTCTCCAAAATGTTTGCAGACAGACTACTCACCATGTGGCGATGCTGGAGAGGGATGCAATCCCATCACCTGGTAATATTTGTAGGAGTGTTGCTTAAGGCACATTCATTCTACTGTCTTTTAATGTGTGTGTTCGGCGTTGATTTCAAAAGGTGGGACAGGATAAAACAACTCCTAATTAGATCAGTATATTTCAATGTAATAACAGAACAACTCAAGATGTTTGATTGAAATAATGGTGTTAAAAAATTGCTATATTTTCAAACAGCCACCTCTCAATAGAAATACGTTTATAAACAATGACTTTGTACTACATTCATTTAACAATGAATATGTGTTTGTTATTGCCTTGGATTGAATTAGAACATATCATGATGTTAATAAATGTTTAAGTTTAGAGACTTTTTTTATACAGTAGTTTGTTTTTATTTACCCCCAAAAATTTGATTTGAATATATCGTTTTTTTTTACAGCACCTTGTACTTTCACCCTATGCATTCTTTTGAGCATGGATTCAATTAAGTATATTATTTTTGCATCTCGACCTCCTTGGGTTATTCCAATTCATTGTTTTGAGTCCGAATACCTTTTGAACTCCCCAAAAATATTTGTCATAATTCGCTCTTTTATGATTTCTTAATCAATAGAGACTACACCAACGCACAGAACATACTTTTGCTCTGTGCAAAGTTGAGGATTTGATCATTCATTTACTGTCAGCGTGTCTTCAGCATGACCTCCAGTCCCTAATGACTCAATCAAGTACTTCATCAACCTGGAATGAAGTGTTGCCGATCACTCTGCATCAGAGATATCATATTGGGATAATTGTTTATCACAAGTTGATTATTCGTCATTCACTGAAGATGAGTCAGATAGATTGCATCTTGGCTTCTGAAGGACTAGTTCATCCCACTTGGTGAGAGTGCTGTGTCTTCACATCTGCTGCCTGCCTGCCTGTGGTGGATGACTCAGCGGGCCACGCCAGCTGTAATTCCTAAACTGTCTCTGACTCCCCCATCCTGGAGACAGGCTTTGTACTCCATGACACTACAGTATTCTGCACTATTCCAAAAGGGGAAGATCAGTTAATACCTCGGAATAGTAAGTCCCACTCTGCTTCCATTCAGGCCCAGTCTCTCACATGGACAATGGGAGTGTCAGATATCTTCCAGTAACAGATCATGCTGATGATGGTAGACTGAAGTGGGCTGTTTGTATGCATGGGAGAATGACACTGTAGTCAGCCATTTGATAGCACTCCAAGAACACTCGCCACAACACTCCGAGGCCTTGTACTTGAAACAGAAAATGTCACCCCTAAAGATGTCACGATTGTACTATGTATGTACATGGTCTGAGAGACCCTATGACCTAACCTGTGTCATTAATAAATTGGAGACCTGTGTCTCTTAAACAACACAGTAAAAACAGGCGAAGGGTAATCTGATCCTAGATCTTTCATTCAGGGCAACTTCTGACTAAGCTCTGCTATATCTGGCTCTTATTTATCAGCTGTTCTCCATTCACTTATAGGAGGCATAGTGTTGCCTTCGTGATAATGTCATAAGCATGTCATAATACTCCATAACGTGTGAATTATGTCAGTAAGCTGCCGTTAGTTTCTAAGACATGTTTGCCAGCGTTCGTGACATTATTCAGACTCATATTTACATTGTATTTACATTTCAGCAATACATGTTATTAACTTCCTAATGGGACCTCCATTATGGCAGTTCACTCACGTCACATAGAATTGCTTGGAAACACAAATGTACTACTCTTTATTGTATTGTTCTGGGTTTTGTGGTTCCCTTTCAGGTTTTCACTCGATGTTACCACAAAATGGGAATACCAGCTTGGAACCACTCCCTGACTAGACAAGTGACTTCTCTTTTTGAGTGTGGCATTTGTGCTATTTTAGCTCACTTCCCAAGCGGTAGGTGAAAACCTCTCTTTGGATGACCAGAGCCTTTCAGTGACTTAATGAGTCTCTCCTGGGGCCAAAGCAAAGTGCTTGTTGGGTTTTAGGGTCGCGAGGCTTCACGGCTACGAGGGTGTGCAGGCGGCGCTTCCGGTTTAGACGCTGGCCTGCTGCGGCACGGAGCGTTCATCTTTTCCGACAGCTCTGGAGAGACAGGCGCTTTCGGCCTAGGCCGATGCATCGTGCTGATTGGCAGCAAGGCACCGGGGGCATGAGCAGCTCTCCCACCCCAACTTACAAACCAATGGGGAGATGTAGGTCAGCTTCACATTCAAACACACACACCTCTGTTCTGTCTCTCCAAACACACTGACCTGTCTATCTGTCTGCATCCTATCCTTTTGTGTGATATGCTGTCTCCATCAATCTACTTTATATTCTATTTATTTATTTCTCTCTCTCTCACTCTCATTAACTCACACACTTATTCACTTACTCTCTCTCTATATATATACAGTACCAGTCAACATTTTGGACACACCTACTCATTCAATGGTTTTTCTTTATTTTTACTATTTTCTACATTGTAGTATAATAGTGATGACATCAAAACTATAAAATAACACATATGGAATCATGTAGTAACCAAAAAAGTGTTAAACAAATCAAAATCTATTTTAAATTTTAGATTCTTCATAGCAGCCACCCTTTGCCTTGATGACAGCTGTGGTAGCCATGCTTGTTAAGTGTGCCTTGAATTCTAAATAAAGCACAGACAGTGTCACCAGCAAAGCACCCCTACACCATCACACCTCCTCCTCCATGCTTCACGGTGGGAACCACACATGATCATCTGTTTACCTACTCTCACAAAGACACAGTGGTTGGAACCAAAAATCTAAAGACTCATCAGACCAAAGGACAGATTTCCACCGGTCTAATGTCCATTGTTCGTGTTTCTTGGCCCAAGCAAGTCTCTTCTTCTTATTGGTGTCCTTTAGTAGTGGTTTCTTTGCAGCAATTCGACCATGAAGTCCTGATTCACACAGTCTCCTCTAAACAGTAGTGGTTGAGATGTGTCTGTTACTTGAAGTCTGTGAAGCATTTATTTGGGCTGCAATCTGAGGTGCAGTTAATTCTAATGAACTTATCCTCTGCAGCAGAGGTAACTCTGGGTCTTCCTTTCCTGTGGCATTCCTCATGAGAGCCAGTTTCATCATAGCGCTTGATGGTTTTTGCGACTGCACTTGAAGAATCTTTCAAAGTTCTTGCAATTTTCCGGATTGACTGACCTTCACGTCTCAAAGTAATGATGGACTGTCATTTCTCTTTGCTTATTTGAGCTGTTCTTTTTATAATATGGACTTGGTTGTTTACCAAATATGGCTATCTTCTGTATACCACCCGCACCTTGTCACAACACAACTGATTGGCTCATACGCATTAAGAAGGAAAGAAATTCCACAAATTAACTTTTAACAAGGCACACCTGTAATTGAAATGTATTCCAGGTGACTACCTCATGAAGCTGGTTGAGAGAATGGCAAGAGTGTGCAAAGCTGTCATCAAGGCAAAGGGTGGCTACTTCGAAGAATCTAAAATATATTTTGATTTGTTTAACACTTTTTTGGTTACAACATTATTCCGTATGTGTTATTGCATAGTTTTGATGTCTTCACTATTATTCTACAATGTAGAAAATAGTAAAAATATAGAAAAACCCTTGAATGAGTAGGTTTGTCCAAACTTTTGACTGGTACTGTATATCTACAGTATCTATCTATCTATCTATCTCTATCTGTGATGATATGATGCATTCTGTAGGCCCCCCCCCCCCCCCCCCCCCCGTGTCTCACTAAGCTTCACTGACAGATTTGCAAAGCACTAAATTACTCATCCAAAGAGTAGGAGGACGTGGGACTAAATCTTGGCTCCTTATGCAACACTTTGTTTGAGACCTTCATTGAAATTATTTTGATAGGCTACTAGGCTTCCACATTGCCACAGACAACGCTGGCATTGTATTTATTTGTTTAATGAAGTGAACAACATGTTAGACAGTATGTTTATATTACAGATACAGCATCATTTGATACATCATTTGGCATCACTCTGTATCTGGTTCTTATGTCGGTGCACATCCTGCAATTTATTTAATCTATACTCAGTGATTTTATGGCTCGCCAGCATTTTCCTTGGGACATAGCCATAAGTAAACTGTATATTTATGTAATGAGTTGTTGATTAAGCGGGTCCACTGACTGGAAATATTGATGAAGCCAGACTGATATCAGATGATTTGTGGACTTTGGCTTTGGGGGATGTTTGGCCTGCAGACTTGGGCTGGCGCCTTGCTGCTTTGGCAATGTCGCCGGCACACAAAGGTCTAGAGAAAAACTGAAACATGGACAAAGAGGAGACTTTTAAATAGCACTTTGACAGTCCATCAGAGTTGGACATTTTACCTTAAGCTCCTGAATGGCTCAGACAGACAGCACAGATTGGGAGCACAGATTCAGCTGCAGAACAGCGCCCCTGGAAGATTGTAGGGCTTAAGTGACTCGCTCAAATGCAGGAGAGGCTATCTGTGATCTACCTTGCGGTGGCCAGTTCATCTCCCCTATTGTCCGCACGGGATTCAAACTGGATACCTTCTGGCTTCTGGTCCACTCCTCTAACCTCTGAACTTCCTATTGCCCGAGATCAGAGGAGATGTGAAGGAGGAAGCACCCCACTAAAACTGTCCCGTGTTTGCAACGTCAGGGTTGTGGGTTCGATTCCCACGGGGGACCAGTATGGGAAAAAAAATATATATATATATGAAATATATGCATTCACTACTGTAAGTCGCTCTGGATAAGAGCGCCTGCTAAATGACTAAAATGTAACTGAAGCCACATAATGAGAACTTAGCCAATAACCCATGTGTCTGTCCACTCCCTTCCACATCTCTGAAAAAGCCTGTCAAAAACAGACCAGGCAAAAAAGATTGTAGACAAACAATATGTGTAACTTTGACGAATGACTTACAAACTATCCTGAACAAAAATATAAAAACGCAACATGTAAAGTGTTGGTCTCATGTTTCATGAGCTGAAATAAAAGATCCCAGAAATTTTCCATACTCACAAAAAGCTTATTTCTCTAAATTTTGGTGCACAAATTTGTTTACATCCCTGTTAGTGAGCATTTCTCCTTTGCCAAGATAATCTATCCACCTTACAGGTGTGTCATATCAAGAAGCTGATTAAACAGCATGATCATTATGCAGGTGCACCTTGTGCTGGGGACAATAAATTGCCTCTTTAAAATGTGAAGTTTTGTCACACAACACAATGTCACAGTATGTCCAACCGGCCTCACAACCGCAGACCACATGTAACCACGCCAGCCCAGGACCTCCACATCCGGCTTCTTCACTTGCGGTATCATCTGAGACCAGCCATCCGGACAGCTGATGAATCTGAGCAGTATGTCCGTCTGTAATAAAGCCCTTTTGTGAGGAAAAAAATCATTCTGATTGGGTGGGCCAGCTCCCCAGTGGGTTGGCCTGGCTCCCAAGTGGGTGGTCCTATGCCCTCCCAGGCCCACGCATGGCTGCACCCCTGCCCAGTCATGTGAAATCCATAGATTAGTGCCTAATTCATTTATTTCAATTGACTGATTTCCTTTAATGAACTGTAACTCAGTAAAATTTTGAAATGGCATGTTGCATTTATATTTTTGTTCAGTATAGTTGTAATGTTTTTGCAACGACATCTGGATCAAAATACATCTTAGGAGTCTTTTCTCCTCTGAGTCAAATAATAATATTCAACCAGGCGAAAAAAAAAAAATGGGTAGTTGAAATTACGCATCAATATTGTATTGTATAGATGTTCAAAAGATAGGCTAAGCACAGAGGAGACGACGACCAAGAAAATGATATTGTCCCAATAAATTATTTGTTATTATTGCGGTTTACTCCCACTGCCACAGGGAACTAAGCATGTCACATCCATCCAGCGGCGCAATCAGATATCGTTCAGTTACTGCCTCTCTTCGCGGCGAGTAGGCCTACATCCTATGTGATATGGAGCATTGTGGCCTTAATTAAATGGGGAAATTGACGAGCTATATAATTTCTTATGACTCATGTTTGTAGAGATGACACTCCATTAGTGGTGTGCACCGCCAGGCGTCAAATATACGTTTTTTTTCTCCAAATAGGACAAAGGATGCGCACACGCGCTACAATAATGGCCACGTACAGCTGTGCTGATACTGTTTCAAATTTGCCCGTTCATTTTCGAAATCACACTGTTGAATTGATGTTAACAGTCGCCCGTGTCGTTCCTCAATTCGGAATGTAAGGACTGAGCACGACTTTTGTGGACTACAGCAAAAGTAATATCAAAGAAAGATTGGAATAGTCTGTGGGCGGAATCTTTCGTAAGGTAAGAATACAACATTAGCCTAAGCATCCACGCATAATTCACGAGGCTGGATGGTGATTAGATTAATTTAGCAAACCTATTTAAATGATTTATGAACCAGATAAGTAAAATTCATTCCTGGCTCCCAAGTGGGTGGGCCTATGCCCTCCCAGGCCCAGCCATGGCTGAGCCCCTGCCCAGTCATGTGAAATCCATAGATTAGGGCCTAATGAATTTATTTCAATTGACTGATTTCTTTATATGAACTGTAACTCAGTAAAATCTGTGATATTTTTGCATGTTGAGTTTAGATTTTTGTTCAGTGTAATATTGCTCAATTGCTGCACCCACAATAATTTCAAATCAAGATTTCGTTAGAATTATGCTCTAAGTGCATCTCATGGGTAAGTTTGGGAGGCAGCTGTGACCTGGGTATTTGGATAAGGCTGGGTTTACATCATTATGAATGTCTGAGCCTTCTGCTTATAAAAGGACTCTAATGGCTCCAGCCTGTCTGTAGACATAACTAACAGCGCATGCTGACTGTTAGTTACCTTTGGTATACTGTTGGAGTGTTGTAATTTGTAGAAGCTTCAGGTAAGTGAAGACATCCCGGGATTCGTCATCATCTTTCTAATGGATAGCAACAATATCTTGAGCAGTATTGCAATAATCTTCCACTTATTTTGCAGGTTAACGTTAATTGGAATGAGTCTTGTCCTGGAGGCAGAACTGAGCAATTCCCGCTAGATGGGCCAATTGCAATTCAAAAGTGGCTATATTGTAAAAAATGAATGAAAGCAAAACAATTGCTTTTTGATGTTAATTTAAGGTTGGGATTAGGCACAAGGGTTAGCAGTGTGGTTAAGGTTAGAGTTAGGGTTAGGTTTCAAATCAGATTTTATGATTTAGCGGCTGTGCTAGCTAGTGACCACTCTGCAGAGCTGCGTCCAGTACAAGATTAACGACGAAAAACGCTAATCTGCATTTATTTCCTGTACCTGGGGCTTCTCCCAATTAGTAACCTCATGCTGTGCCTGCAGTACACTACCATATCGGCTGTCATCAGTAGGGCTGGGAATTGCCAAGGACCTCAAAATACGATATTATCACAATACTTAGGTGCCGATACGATATGTGTTGCGATTCTATATATATCACGATTTATTTACAATTCTATAAGTATTGCGATTCTATGTTCCTAACATATTGCTCACTATATGTCTGCTGCAGAGGGACAAGAGAGAGCCATGAGTAAACAAGTATTGATCAGACATATAGTGCTAAAAACATATTGGCTCATGTTAGGGTTGAACTGGCTATTTGTATGCATAACTTATATAATATACCGGGGAAGCTATGCTACAATATTAAGTATATAAACTACGAGTAAATCAACTGTTGAAGACAAGAAGAACTACAACTGGCAACAGGAAATGCGTCACGACGCTGGGATCAGCCTGCACGCCGACGACAGGAGGAGCAAGTTTAAACCACGCTCCTCCTCCCTCTGACAGGCCAGCATTGAGCAGGAACTAACTCTGTCAGAGAATAAAAGAGAGAACAAAGGAGGTGTCGTTCTCTTCTCTGTTTTGCCCTGCGAGGTAAAACAGCGAGACCGTATATACGAACAACCCATTTACCACACACGTGTTTGCATTAATTAAAGTACAGCTAAATCAGAAGTTACTATGTGCTGACTATTTTGTTCTGATACCAGAAACGAACTGTCGCAACATTAACACTCACAAAAAGATTGAGGCCAAGCTATAAAAGGAGAAATACCAGAGTTTTGGAGTAGGTACAAACGACTAGCCCTAGCTAACGTTAACTACCTACAAGAAGAAGAAAAAAAGAGAAAAAAATGATATACTTTATATATTTATTTATTTATTTTGAGAATCGATACTTAGAATAAATATAATCTCGTCATAAATTATATTGTGATACTCTACTGTATCAATTTTTCCCACCATCATTAGTCATCAGTATAATGACAAGGTTCTGACATTGACTTGCCTGCCTGCAGTGGTGTGCTGTCTCATAACCAGCAGTTATCCAATAAGTGCTTGCTAAATGGGAATTCAGTCAAATATCAACCAAAAGTTGATGTTAATCTGATGTCTTTACCCAGTAGTTTCCCTTAGTGTAGAATGTAGTTGGTTGATTGATTGAATGAGTGATTGATTGATTTAGATTATTAAAAACACAGTACTCTGTATCATAACATACACTATATATTCAAAAGTATGTGGACATCCCTTCAAATTAGTGGATTCGGCTATTTCAGCACAACCCGTTGCTGACAGGTGTACAAAATCGAGCATACAGCCATGCAATCTCCACAAACATTGGCAGTGGAATGCCCTTACTGAAGAGCTCAGTGATTTTTAACATGGCACCGTCATAAGATGCCACCTTTCCAACAAGCCAGTTCGTCCTGCTAGAGCTGCCCCAGTCAACTGTAAATGCTGTTATTGTGAAGTGGAAACGTCTAGGATCAACAACGGCTCAGCCACAAAGTGGTAGGTGACACAAGCTCACAGAACAAGACTGCTGAGTGCTGAAGCGCTTCAAAATCATCTGTCCTTAGTTGCTACACTCACTACCGAGTTCCAAACTGCTTCCAGAAACAAAGTCAGCACAAGAACTGTTCGTTGGGAGCTTCATGAAATGGTTTTCCATGGCAGAGGAGCCGCACAGAAGCCTAAGATCACCATGCGCCATGCCAAGCGCCATCTGGAGTGGTGTGAAGCTCACCACCATTGGACTCTGGAGCAATGGAAACGTGTTCTCCAGAGCGATGAATTACGCTTCACCATCTGGCAGTCCAACGGGACAAATCTGGGTTTGGTGGATGCCAAGAGAACACTTCCACTTAATTCCAGTGAAGGGAAATCTTAACGCTACAGCATACAATGACATCCCAGACGATTCTGTGCTTCCAACTTTGTGGCAACAGTTTGGGGAAGATTTTGGAATGAGATGTACGACGAGCAGGTGTCCACATACTTTTGTTCATGTAGTGTATCTTTTTGCAATGCAACCCTGAATGTGAAGCTCATACCGAAAGCTAGCACCACAACAACAATGCAACAGCTGTTGGAGGCAGGAACTCGGATAAGTTGGCTAGCCTTTGTACGAGAGGCCTAAGCGATGACATGTCACTCATTTTGAGTGTCTCTCCTTGGGGTACGGCCCAGAGCACATCACTCTTCGGACAACAAAACAGACAGGAAATAGAAGTGAATTGACAACACTCCAGCTGCGCCAAGTGTTTTACGCTTCACTGTGGTGTGGGGGAAAACGGATCTCCTTTGTGTATTCTCTCTAGCAAGGGCAATTTGACAGAGAAAATAGCTTTGAATGCTGATCAAAGAGCATAATGCAGTGTACACATACCTGCGGATGGCTGATGTGAAAAGAGTGGCAAGTGGATTTTCTGGGGTCATTATGCTGTTCATACAGACATTTTATGGAAAACAGGGAGTTGATTGACACATTGTCATATGTCCTATTACCATACTGGCCGTATCTATTATTGGGAATAAATGTGATAAAAATGTATTCAATGCAGTAGCATCTTGGTATGCTTCTGTATTGAACTATACAATATACTTTACACCACCGCCAGTTTGAATCAGGAGCAAGAATTGGATTTCGTGTTACTGTCACCATTTCATTATTTCCAGATGGTGAAATTCCCCAAGTTGGGGCTAATTGCAGGACATGGCAGTGAATGGTGAAGCCTACCTTATAGCATCCGTAGCCTACCGTAGAGTCTAGTTTTGGATTCATCCAATGAACCTAATAGATGGTCGAAATTGTAAACTCTGCTGGAGTGTGTTGTCAAATTCTCTTTGGTTGCACATGAAATTAACCTGCCTTCGCTTGCACCATGTTCACCATAAGTGTTTTACAATGAGTGGCCTATCAGTTGATTATTAAAATTGAATTGGAATTGTTATGTATTGAAGTAATGTGAATGTAAACTATTACTCCTTTATCATCTCTCTTTGTATCCTTCTCCCCTCCCCTCTTTTCTCTTCCTTTTCACCCTCTCCAGGCCTGTTAGCGACGCTGGCTGGGCTTGGCCACTCCTCCCCAGTCTCTCCCCCTCCTTCACCCTCCCCTTCTACTCATTCTCTCCTGCTGCTGCCACCACCATGCCCTCTGTCCCCTGCTGCACCACCTATCCTGTGGAAAGTGCCTGTCCGCCCCGGTAGGATGCTCGAGTCGCCCTGCCGTGCCCTGCGCCCCCTCCTGCCCGCCTCCACCACTACCAACGCCGTTACCTCCTCCTCCGCTGTGACCTCTCCTCTTGCCGCCGCCCCGCCCCCCGATGGCGTCGTCCCCGCGCTCCGCCATGGATGAGGATGAGGTGAGCGAAGTGATCAGCACCAACGCGCTGGCCTGGCTGGTGTGCTCAGCCGTGTCCATCCTGGCCAACGCCTGGGGCATCCTGAGCGTCAGCGCCAAGCAGAAGAAGTGGAAGCCGCTGGAGTTCCTCATCTGCACGCTGGCCGGCACGCACATCCTCAACATGGCCATCCCCATCACCATGTACTGCGTCATCACCCTGCGCCGACAGCACTCCAGCTACCAGTGGAACGAGGGCCTGTGCAAGGTGTTCGTGTCCACCTTCTACACCTTGACACTGGTCACCTGCTTCTCAGTCACCTCACTCTCCTACCACCGCATGTGGATGGTGCGCTGGCCCGTCAACTACAGGTATGTGTGGGGAAGAACTGGCGTCTAGTTTGACTGCTTCTCTCTTGCTGTGTGTTGTTGCAGGCTGGTGGACTCTCTTGTGCGAGTGGCCCATATCTTTTCCATTGGTTTCTTTTTTTTTAATAATTGTTTTTTTTTCCATTTTATATTTTTCTCACTCCATATACAAACTTATACATACGAACAATAACTTACAGACGCACACAAACAATGACTACGTTTGTTTGTCTGGTTTCTACAGATGCTGTGAAATGTTGCACGTCCAAAAGAAAAGTGGAAAGGCATACAGTGCATTCGGAAGTTATTCAGACCCCTTTACTTTTTCCACATTTTGTTACGTTACAGCCTTATTCTAAAATGTATTCAATTATATTTTTTCCTCATCAATCTACACACAATACCCCATAATGATGGAGCGAAAAAAGGTTTTTATACATTTTTCCAAATGTATATAAAAAAACAGAAATACCTCATTTATATAAGTATTCAGACCCTTTGCTATGACACTCAAAATTGAGCTGAGGTGCATCCTCTTTCCATTAAACATATCATCCTTGAGATGTTTCTACAACTTGAATGGAGTCCACCTGTGGTAAATTCAATTAATTGAACATGATTTGGAAAGGCTCACACCTGTTTATATATGGTCCCACAGTTGGCAGTGCATGTTAGAGCAAAAACCAAGCCATGAGGTCGAAGGAATTGTCCGTAGAGCTCTGAGACAGGATTGTGTTGAGGCACAGATCTGGGGAAGGCTACGAAAACATTTCTGCAGCATTAAAGGTCCCCAAGAACACAGTCGCCTCCATCATTCTTAAATGAAAGAAGTTTGGAACCACCAAGACTCCGCCGCCAGGCCAAACTGAGCAATAGGGGGAGAAGGGCCTTTGTTAGGGAGGTGACCAAGAACCCAATTGTCACTCTGACAGAGCTGCAGAGTTCCTCTGTGGAGATGGGGAAACCTTCCAGAAGGAAAACCATCTCTGCAGCACTCCACCAATCATGCCTTGATGGTAGAGTGGCCAGACGGAAGCCACTCCTCAGTAAAAGGCACATGACAGCCTGCTTGGAGTTTGCCAAAAGGCACCTAAAGTACTCTCAGACCTTGAGAAACAACATTGAACTCCTTTGCCAGAATGCCAAGCATCACATCTGGAGGAAACCTGGCACCATCCCTACGGTGAAACATGGTGGTGGCAGCATCATGCTATGGGGATGTTTTTCAGCGGCAGGGACAGGGAGACTAGTCAGGATCGAGGGAAAGATGAACAGAGCAAAATACAGAGAGATCCTTGATGAAAACCTGCTCCAGAGCGCTTAGGACCCCAGACTTGGGCGACGGTTCACCTTCCAACAGGACAACGACCCTAAGCACACAGCCAAGACAACGCAGGAGTGGCTTAGGGACAAGTCTCTGAATGCCCTTGAGTGGCCCAGCCAGAACCCGGACTTGAACACGATCGAACATCTCTGGAGAGACCTGAAAATAGCTGTGCAGCGACACTCCCCATCCAAAAAGGCACAGCTTGAGAGGATCTGCAGAGAAGAATGGGAGAAACTCCCCAAATCGTAGCGTCATACCCAAGAAGACTTGAGGCTGTAATCGCTGCCAAAGGTGCTTCAACAAAGTACTGAGTAAAGGGTCTGAATACTTATGTCCTGTAAATGTGATTTTCTTTTCATTTATAATACATTTTCAAACATTTCTTAAAACCTGTTTTTGCTTTGTCGTTACGGGGTAGTATGTGTAGATTGATGAGGGGGGAAAATGAATCTATTTTAGAATAAGGGTGAAACATAACAAAATGTGGAAAAAGTCAAGGGGTCTGAAGACATTTTCGAATTCACTGTATATACAGGGCAGCCATTGATTGTGCTTTTGGTCCCACTTTTTTTTAAGTGGTGCATATACCTGTCTTAATGGTAGTTAAATAATGTTGGGAGATCGGACAACAATGTAAAGCAAAAAAAATAAAAAAATAAATAGAAATGGTGCAGTGTAATTGGTAGACATTGTTACTTAGTAATTACAACCATTACACCTGTTCGTGGGATTGCAAAGTTACATTTTGTCACGCATTAGATAAACTACAAATGATTAATGACCTTCCAGTAGTCTAGAATTATTGTAATCTACATTGTGAGTTTATTTGCAAATCTACTAACAGCTAGCTATAACAACAGTTGTACAGTAAATTACGTTTTTCTACAAGACATTCAAGTAATTCAATGCAGCCTCCCTCTGACAAAGCATTCAGCTACAGCGACATCATATAATTTCGCCAAATATAGCCTAGGCTACATTATCTCTCCCCCAGAACACATAGTCATACTCATCCTTTCCAACCATGCCAATCATCATTTCAAAAATCTGACTGAGTGTCTGATGGACTTTGATTCATAGGGTTAGAGAAACGGGAGAGTTAGTGATGCGTTCCCAGTGAATTCACTTTATCCTGGACACATCTGTTGGGTGTGGAATCCAGGTAATCCCGTGTGGGACTAGACTTACTAGACTGTGAGAGCATCCGCTGCATCACTTCCATCCAGCACCATCTGGCTTCCACAACCATCAGAAGTAATGTGATCCTCGTTGGAGCCACTTGAACAACACAGGAACCATGAATTAGGGTCAAAGTCCAACTTATCTGAATGATCTGTTCTGTGCCATTTCTACCTTACGTGCCCCTCAATAAAGATGTTTCAAATCTCAGAACTACAAGTAGGTTGTAGGACTAGGAGAAACCTGGCTGCGTTTTAAAGCCACCATTTGTAACTTGTTTATCAACTGCGGTTTGTTTAAAAAATATATTGTTTTTCTCCCCGATTGGTAGTTACGGTTTTGTCCCATCGCTGCAACTCCTATACAGGAGAGGCGAATGTCGAGAGCTGTGTGACCTCCGAAACATAACTACACCAAGCTGCACTGCTCCTTGACACAATGCTCACTTAACCCGGAAGCCAGCCGCGCCAATGTGTCAGGGGAAACACCCTATACCTTGCGACCATGTCAGCATGTCAGCATGCATTGCGCCCGGCCCGCCACGGTAGTTTCTAGAGTGCAATAGGACAAGGACAACCCGGTTGGCCAAACCCTCCCCTAACAACACTGGGCCAATTGTGCACCGCCTCATGGGTCTCCCGGTCGTGGCCGTCTGCGACACAGCCTGGGATCAAACCAGGATCTGTAGTGACGCAGTTAGCGCTTAGATGCAGTGCCTTAGACCACTGTGCCACTCAGGAGGCCCCAACTGTGGTTCGGTTTTGACAGTTATTTGAATAACAGATTAAAAGTGAAGTTTGTGCTTTTAATTTCAAAATGTTTGAAAGTTATTATTGTTATGCAAATCTGTCCCCATGTTGATCATCAAAAAGTTCATAACAATCATTTTTAGATGAATGCATCTGAAGAGCGATGTAATTGCAGGCCAAGTGCACATGAACAAACACATTTTAGTGAAAAAACCATACTGCAAACCAAATGAGTTTGGGGGTGGGTATCAAACCACCTTAAGAGTAACATTTCAACCACTTTGAAACTGAATGCCATTTTAGAATGTCAGAATCAGCCCAATGAAAACAGGGAGATGGATACTGTGTGTTGATGACAATGAGATGAATGAAATGGTGTGTATTTATAAGGATTCTCTAAATAGCCCTTCCTGTGCACAGATACTAACTTATTCTAGCTCCTATTGTCAAATTGTCTACAGATGTTCAGATCACAGTTAACAAGGCCAATTTTCCAGCCCAGCAGAGACAAGGTTTTTGCCAAAAAATACAATTAACAACATTTTTGTTTACCCAACAACCGGTGCTTGTCCTCAATTATCTTTACCTAATATAATTTCAGAGTAGCTGAAGCTATGGGTTTGTGTCCAAACAAATCATCCCAAATTGTTGTGAAACCTGTGTACAGATTCTCGCTCTCTCAAAAAAGAGAGACGGGGATAGGGAAAGAGCAAGCAAGAGTCAGTTATAGACCTGAAGCTTGATTCACAATAACATTATCCATCTTCTGTCCCCAAAAGTCATCTTTTTCCTCACCCCGCTCCCATAAAGACCCTCACACATTTTTTTCCAGCTCCTTTTAACAATGTAATTCCACATATAACCTCTTTCTATCATGACACAAGGCGAGACCCAGATGCCCACACAGGAAGCAGATGGTTGGAGTCTTACAATGTTTAATAATCCAAAAGGAGTAGGCAAGAGAATAGTCGTGGACAGGGGAAAGGTCAAAACCAGATCAGAGTTCAGGAGGTACAGAGTAGCAGAAAGGCTCGTGGTCAAGGCAGGCAGAATGGTCAGGCAGGCGGGTACAGAGTCCAGAACAGGCAAGGGTCAAAACCGGGAGGACTATAAAAAAGAGAATAGCAAAGGCAGGCGTACGGGGAAACGATGGTTGACTTGGAACATACAAGACGAAATGGCACAGAGAGACAAGAAACACAGGGATAAATACACTGGGGTAAACAAGCGACACCTTGAGGGGGTGGAGACGAGGACAGGTGAAACAGATCTGGGTGTGACACTTTCATCTTTCACCTGAAACACACCCATTTTCCCCTTTTGAATGTACATGGTCGTGTCCTTTACCTGACGTGAGCATACTGAAGGCCTGAATTATGAATTTTGCCATTGTACTGGAAACAAATGCTTCAGCATCTGTTCTCATCAGCCAGTGCTCACTATCTCTCAGGAGTTTTTTTCTCTCTTCTCTTCTCTTCCTTCCTCTCTTTTTATAGTAATAGATTCAAGCAGCTTGATGACGTAAATCTCTCTCTTTGCTCCCACCTCAGGCACTTTGAGGAAAGGCTAGCGATCTGTGACTCGAAGCAGCTAAGAGACCCACTTCTTTAGCACAGCGATAAAGGCAGATTAATGCAAACATGGCAGACCCAGGGCTGCTGCCTTCCTCTATGCGTTGTTCCCATAACCCTGCATACATGTAGCACAGACCAATTCAAAATCTACCATTATATATTTTGTAATACTGTATACTTTACTTCATTTGGTGAGGTTGGTGTCGTTCTCTGTGCAAAGACACACGTACAATGTCTCTGTGAAGCGAGGGAGATTAATCAAAGGATGTGAATGAGGGTAAGAGGAGATGAGAGAAGAGGGGGATGGACGAGGCTGGCTTTGATCTCTCCCCTGAAAGAAAGCTTGGGTTTACCGAAAAACTCCTCTCGGACAGTTGTGGTAGGCTATGGGGGTTGGAGGAGGGGCATCCTGAGCCGGAGTAAACTCTGAAAATCTGCCTGGATACTCTTGAGTCCCTTTATACCATAGCCACTTTCTTAAAACAACCCCCCAAAAATCATACAATCGGGTATCCATAAGTAAGGCAACCAACCAGAGGCCTTTGCAACATAAACCGTCTCTCATGATGTCTTCAATTCTTTCTAGTTTAGTTATTGAATTTCAGGGCTCTGTTTAATCAAACTCGCACTGGTGTATTTAGACAGTGGCTTGAATTATTTTGGGTACATTAAAACCACTAATGCTTCCTGAGACTTGCTTTTCAGTGTCAGGGCTTAGTTCAGTCTGTTAAACTGAAGCGTTACTGATTCTGCCATACAGATGAAAAGGTAATTTCCCATTGAGCCGAGATATGCAGCGTTTACCGTGAATGTGGTCTTTCAATTTCAATCATTCTGTAAATCTGAACTTCTGCGATGCGGATCGAATAGAGCCCTGAGAAGTGCAGCAGTTTTTAAACCATGACACTGCATCAACATTGCAGTTCGATTTGAATTCCAGACTCAGTCTTTGTGCAGTTGAACTTTGTGAATGTGCTTTCATGTGCTGCAACTGTGTGTGTGTCTTAGTTCAGGTAAAGCCTGTGTCGTCTGTTGTAGATTGGGGTGGCAGAGTAGGCTAGTGGTTAGAGCGTTGGATTTGCAACCGCAAGGTTGCAAGTTCGACTCCCCGAGCTGACAAAGTACAAATCTGTCATTCTGCCCCTGACCAAGGCAGTTAACCTTAACTCACTGTTCCTAGGCTTTCATTGAAAATAAGAATTTGTTCTTCACTGACCTGCCTAGTAAAATAAAGGTAATAGATGTGTTAAAAGGAGAAATGCCCCAGCCTCCTGCAGTATTTTTTTTGATGTGTGCCGTGCACATAGCAAATGCATACTTCCAGAGGACACTAACACTCTGAACAAATTGCTAGGCTAAAACAATTAGTTAGAGGTGAGGGAGAACCCTTTAAATAGACCAAGGAGACAAATATACCAAAGGGCATGGCAATGATCTGGGTCATCAACCAACCATTTCCATTGATTTCCTCTCCTACTCTCTATCCAATTGAATGGTGTTATTCATAGAATGATATTGAAATGATGTGCATTAAGTAAGTCTATTCGTGTAATATTGATTTGATTGTAATCAAGTTCTCTCAGACCGATCCTTATAATATCATGAAGCTCATATAGAAGTTTAGATTTTGTGGCAGTTTTATTATCGTGTCCTCTGATGATGTGGAGTAGATCTTCAAACATCCCCCCTCCTCTTCCTCCCCCAAGTTGACTCTAATAATAGGAATCGTGTAGGAATTAGACATCACTTTGCAAGCCACGTGGAGTGTGGTTTGCAGAGCCAGGAGTTTCAGACCACAGTTTAAGGGAATAACTATGACATCAAAGATAGGATTATGTTATTTACAATCCCCCTCTTCCTCCCCCATGTAGGTTGAGTAATACCAAGAAGCAGGCGGTGCACACGGTGATGGGCATCTGGATGGTGTCCTTCATCCTGTCCACGCTGCCCGCCGTGGGCTGGCACGACACCATCGACCGCTTCTATGCCCGCGACTGCCGCTTCATCGTCACAGAGATCGGCCTGGGCTTCGGCGTGTGCTTCCTGCTGCTGATCGGCGGCAGCGTGGCCATGGGCATCATCTGCATCGGCATTGCCCTCTTCCAGACCTTCGCCATCCACGCGGGCCACAAGGCCGACAAGAACAAGTTCAACGTGCCCACCATTGTGGTGGAAGACGCGCAGGGCAAGCGGCGCTCGTCCATCGACGGCTCGGAATCGCTCAAGACCTCGCTGCAGATCACCTACCTGATCAGCGGCATCGTCTTCATTTATGACTTCCTCACCGGCTTCCCCATCCTGGTGAGTTCAGCTTCAAGTTTTAATAGTGATATGCACAGGATACACATGGTATATACCGTCCAATGAAATGCTTACTTGCAGGTTCCCTCTCGATAACGTAACAACAATAAGAAATAATAAAAGATAAAAATAAGAATAACCAGTAAATGGCTCACTGGTAGAATATAATAAAATGTTCAGCATAAGTATAAATATAGGAAAGGCACTCAACAATTGATAGTAGAATATTTACACGTGTGTCTGGAAAGGGGGGATTGGAGAGCAGGTGTTAAAACTGTTTAGCAGTAATAAATAAAAGTCTAGTAGCAGCAGTTGTGATGTGTGTGTTGCATGGGTGTGTATGTGGATGTGTGTGTATGTGTGTGTGAGTGAGTGCATGTGTGCTAAGTTGCGGAGAATCAGTGCAGGTGGTCAGTCCAGTCTGATGTCTTGTAGATAGAAACTGTTTCTGAGCCTGTTGGTATCAGACCCGATGCTCCGATACCATCTGCCCGATGGTAAGGAAGTGAACAGTCTGTGGCTGTGGTGTGTGGGGTCCTTGATGTTGCTGTGGGACTTCCTCATGCACTGTTTTGAGTGGATGTCCTGGAGGGCCTTGCGATTGTGGGTGGAGCAGTTTCCATACCAGGCAGTGAAGCAGGTGGTCAGGACGCTCTCGATGGGTGCAGCGGTAGTATTTGGAGAGGGGGTCATGCCAAATTTCTTTAGCCACTATAGGAAGTAGAGGCGGTGTTGAGCCATCTTGACAAGAGTGGCGGTGTTGTGTTGTTGTGTTGTTTTCACGTTTAAAATTGTGTGTGTTTGTGTGTGTGTGTGTGTGTGTGTGTTTGTATGTGTGTGTGTTTGTGTGCAAAACATATGGGTTTTATGGAGCCTTTCCCCATAGTCGCCCCCCCCCACATCCTATCTGGCACCAAAATTGTCACATGAACCAATAGAAGACAAAGTCCTTCAGTTCGGGGGGGGGGGGGCAAGTATGCCCCACTTATGCAGCGGTGGGGGAAAAACAGGTTAGATGTATTGGATGGTTATACAGTCTGTTGCTAAAACTATACAATACAAATAATAATACATACAAACTCAGTTATACAAGCCTTGTAGTTGGTGGTTTGAATTATAGAGCTGTTGTGTGCTGTAGCTTAATCAATTTCTGCCGTCGGTAAAGGGTGTAATGGTTCACCAAACACGGTACGTATTGCAATTTTGGGGTCACGGTTCAGTTTTTGGTACAAAGGGAGAATTACATGCCATTCACGATGTTCAGCGTTCACAATGTTCCTGGCATTGTCTGTTGTGACTCTGGCATTGTCTGTTGTTTCCACTCAGCTTTTGTAACCATGTGGGAGGTGGGAATTTACCAGTTGTGAAGTCGTAAATAGCAGTTGGATGTATTCAAGTTATTTTAACTCGTTGAGAAATGCCAATTGGCTATCATGCGTGTAAACAAATTATAGAGTTGAAAAACCACTTTAATAGATTGCTTTTTATGAATAATGTTTTGCTGTTGCATTTAACTGCCAAAAATGCTGTTATAGAGGCCATTTCCTTAGTATGTGACATCAGAGGACACCATGTAGGAGAAGTGGGTGCTCAAGATGAGTTTCCCACAAGTAATTACCAGTTGGAAGGCCGTTCATAGTGAATTTTTCCCAGTTGTATGTGGTAAATACCGACTTGCATCTTGGTTACAAACGCACCATGACACTGTCAGATGATTCTCATAAAGGGGGTGTGCCTATAGCACAGTACATCTCCCATTCCAGGTTAATGTTATGGGCTGTCACTGTTAAGTAAATGCAACACAGAGTGCATTGGCCAATTAGCAGGTACTACTTGTTTGCTGAAATGGATGCAAGGGAAGTTTGTAATGTGTTTCGAGCACTTTCAAGAGTTGCTGACAACCACCGGAAAACCACAGAGTGGATAAACCGTGGCAAGTGGATAAACCGCCTCTACCCTCCGTTCTATTGGCGAACGTGCAATCACTGGTCCCCACAGTGACCGTACGTACATATCCCAACCAGAAGCCATGGATTACAAGCAACATCCGCACTAAGCTAAAGGCTAGAGCTGCCGCTTTTAAGGAGTGTGACTAATTCGGACGCTTATAATAATTTCCATTACTCCCTCCATTGAACCATCAAACAGGCATAGCGTCAATACAGGACAAAGATTGAATCTTACTACACCGGCTGACGCTTGTCGGTTGTGGCAGGGCTTGCAAACTATCACAGATTACAAAGGGAAAACCAGCCGCTAGCTGCCCAGTGACGCGAGCCTACCAGACGAGTTAAATGCCTTCTATCCTCGCTTCGAGGCAAGCGACGCTGAACCATGCATGAGAGCACCAGCTGTTTAAACAGGTTAGCATTCACAAGTCTGCAGGGCCAGACGGATTACCAGGATGCCTACTCAGAGCATGCGCTGACCAGCTGGCAAGTGTCACCACTGTCATTTTCAACCTCTCCCTGATCCAGTCTGTCATACCTACATGTTTCAAGCAGACCGCCATAGTCCCTGTGCCCAAGAACACCAAGGTAACCTGTCTAGATGACTATCGCCCCTTAGCACTCACATCTGTAGCCATAAAATGCTTTGAAAGGCTGGTCATGGCTCACATCAACACCATCATCCCAGACACCCTGGACCCACTCCAAGTTGGATACCGCCCCAACAGATCCACAGATGACGCAATCTCTATTGCACTCCACATTGCCCTTTCCCATCTGGACAAAAGGAACACTTATGTGAGAATGCTGTTCATTGACTACAGCTCAGCTTTTGGCACCATGGGGCGACAGGTAGCTTAGTGGTTAAGGGCGTTGGGCCAGTAACCGAAAGGTTGCTGTTTTGAATCCCCGAGCCGACTAGGTAGAAAATCTGCTGATGAGCCCTTGAGCAACGCACTTAACCCTAATTGCTCTGGATTAAGTACCTTGCTCAAGGGCTCATCAACTGATTTTTCACCTAGTCGGCTCAGGGATTCAAAACAGCAACCTTTCAGTTACTGGCCCAAAGATCCTAACCACTAGGCTACCTGTCGCCCTATGGTGCCAAAAGCTGAGCTGTAGTCAATGAACAGCATTCTCACATAAGTGTTCTGTTAAATGACCAAAAGAAATAAATCTAAATAGTGTCCTCCAAGCTCATCAATAAGCTAAGGACCCTGGGACTGAACACCTCCCTCTGCAACTGCATCCTAGAGTTCCTGACGGGCCACTCACAGGTGGGCCATTGACATCGATGGGCCTGTAGGGGAGCAGGTCAAGAACTTCAAGTTCCTTGGTGTCAACATAAGTAAGGACCTATCCTGGTCCAAACACACCAACACAGTATTGAAGAGGGCACAACAACATCTCTTCCCCCTCAGGAGGCTGAAAAGATTTGGCATGGGCCCTCAGATCCTCAAAAGGTTCTACAGCTGCACCATTGAGAGCTTCTTGACTGGCTGCATCACCGCTTGGTATGGCAACTCTTTGGCATACAACCACAAGGCGCTACAGAGGATAGTGCGTCTGGCCCAGCACATCACTGGGGCCAAGCTCCCTGCTATCCAGGCCCTAAAAATGTTCTAAGACTCCAACCACCCAAGGCTTAGACAGTTCTCTCTTCTACCGCACAGCAAGCGGTACCGGAGCTCCAAGTCTGGAACTAAAAGGCTACTGAACAGCGTCTACCCCCAAGCCATAAGACTGCTGAACAGTTAATCAAATGGCTACCCGGACTATTTGCATTGACACACTTTTTTTTGCACTGGCTGTATTAACACTCACTGTACTCTACCCACACCCTCACACATACTACACTGACACTCCAAAACACACATACGCACACACTTTTTAACTCTGAATAGTTGGGAAAGGGCTCGTAAGTAAGTATTTCGCAGTAAAGTCTACACCTGTTGTATTCGGTGCATGTGACAAATAACATTGATTTGATTTGAATGGGTGCATATCCACGACTACAAAGCAAAGACTAAAAATATATAAATCTGGCCTACCTATTGCTATTGCAATTTCTTTGGCCCTGTCAGAGTCAGCTGCCAAGGGCTGCTTGAATGCAGAGGGAATATGATGCAGTGTTGCTGTTTCTTTGCGTTTCAGTCTTTCTTTTATATATTGGGGTGATGTTGGCGTAAATGTGTCAACATATTTCAGTTGTTGGCTGCATAGGCTATTCTCGTTAAGCGTGGCAACATACTGTTAACGTTTTATCCACAACTCTCTGTCCATCGCTGTTGTAATCTACTGGGAAGCCAACATTTTCCCAAACTGGAGATTTAAGCGATGATGGAGGATCCTCCAATTCTGGTTGATTGACCCCACCATTCGCTATCGTACAGAACTAGTTCCCGGCTGCGTCTCACAAAAGGACAGCACTAATTAAGATTAGAATTTTCATCACAACATGCACATGGATTCTAGTTGTTTAAACAGAATAGCCTGAAATGTTGTTGTTTTTCCAGCTCAGCTTTACCCGAGTCATAGACCTACAACGCAGCGTAGGCATAGCCTATAGGCCTCGTGTTTTCATTATGGAAATATCAATGTTTTTATCTATTCATTTGGGTTCACAGTGCAGCCCGAACCGAGGTCCCTGTATCAAACGGTTGAATACGAATACATGTACCATTACAAACGCAAGCCTAAATATGTAGATAAAGAAGCTGTACAGCATGCTTTCACTCACTCACTCACTCACTCACTCACTCACTCACTCACTCACTCACTCACTCACTCACTCACTCACTCACACACAAACACACACACACTCTCACTCACAAAAGCACTCAAAGACTCCCCTAGCAACACGCCTGTGACATGCTAACTCAACTGCGGATTGAAAGATTTATGTATCATATTCAGTAATGCACTTATGATTTTAGCAGGCAAGTGACAAACTAGGATAAGGCTACAACTCTCAGATAATTCCTCAAGAAATCCTATTCCCGTCACATAGCATTCCACACATTTTAGCATGCTGCTAAGCATTTGCATCTTCTTAAAATGTCATGCAGTATACTGCTATGTAGGCCTTCAATGTTTGCCCACCCCCCGCTGCCCCCTCGCAGTGGTGGCAGCCATTTTGTCTGACATCAGCGGAGCTCCGTCTGTTCGTTGTGCTCCAAAGAGGGAGTAGGGCTGAAGCAGATGGGAAGGAAGAGGATGCACTTTGAGTCAGCACAGGAGGACTTCAAAACACCATAGAAATGAGCTACCTCGCAGGAGAACGGAGCATGAACAGAGTATGCTCAGTGTGGGCCAGTGTGAAGTAAATGCAAAAAGTAAAAAAAAGTGGTCACCATCGTTAATTAGTAGACTAATGTTCCCCGTAGGGCCTCCTATAAGACTAGTTTATTATTTAAATTAACTTTAACGTTTTACCCAGCTCATCTGGGCCTTTAAGTAGCTCTGGAAGTGAGGGAGGCAGGGTGTGTGTGAGTGTGAGTGTCTCTGCTCCAGTGCCCTTCAAGAGTTGCTCCCAAACATCACACTAGGGGGCAGAGAAAAGTGGCTATGCGTGCATATGCGTGCGTGTGGCGGGAATCCCCCTCATCTCATTGTGCAAGACTGCTCTACCCAACAGAGTGTTTTGTAGCATTGCAGGGGACATACAGTAAACCCTTGTGATAATCAATGGTTGTTGCCATTTATCGCCAATGTGTTGCAACAAATGGCATCACATACAGCTTCTGGAGCCATTTCGCTGACCTTATGAGTGTTCCTTCATAGGAGAGAGAAGTCTGTACCCTAGGGTTAATGCTGCTCTATGGCTAATGTACTATGTCATGTACTTCTCGTGGTTTGTTAGCAGTAGACATCTGCGTAGCCTGTCAATTTACTCTCCCTCCTTGCTCGTTAATGACCTTGAATTTTGTCAGCAGGTTTTTTTCTTCTTCTACACACTCTTTGGTTTAGCGCTGTTCTCATCACACAAGTAAGCAGACTAAGCACCATCCATCCACACAACAACTCCGGATTCGAAACCTTTAGGAAATGGGTGGGTGGCACAAGGCCAAATTCGGCATCAACTGTCCCAATCATAATGTCTATTGCGTTGGTTAGCAGCGGCAGTTCAAATGTCGGATCATTCAGTTAGCCGCAGTCGACCTGCTGAGAATCCGTATGGCAATCAAACAGGTAAAAGGTCAGTACAGAGACAAAGTGGAGTCACAATTCAACGTTTCAGACATGAGACGTATATGTGGCAGGGACTCCAGACAATCAAGGATTACAAAGGGAAAACCAGCCATGTCGCGGACACTGACGTCTTGCTCCCGGACAAGCTAAACATCTTCTTCGCCCTCTTTGAGGATAACGCATGCTGCTCCCGAGGACTGTGGGCTCTCGTTCTCTGTGGCCGACGTAAGATATTTAAGCTTGTTAATCCTCGCAAGGCTGCCGGCCCAGACGGCATCCCTAGCAGCGTCATCAGAGCATATCCCAGTCTGCTGTCCCCATTTGCTTCAAGATGTCCACCATTGTTCCTGTACCAAGAAAGCAAAGGTAACTGAACTAAATGACTATCTCCCCATAGCACTCACTTCTGTCATCATGAAGTGCTTTAAGAGGCTAGTTAAGGATCATATCACCTACACCTTACCTGACACCCTAGATCCCACTCCAAACAATCACCATCGCACTGCACACTGCCCCATCCCATCTGGACAAAAATAATACCTATGTAAGAATGCTGTTCATTGACTACAGCTCTGCCTTCAACACCATAGTACCCTCCAAGCTCATCATTAAGCTCGGGGCCCTGGGTCTGAACCCCTACCTGTGCAACTGGGTCCTGAACTTCCTGACAGGCCGACCCCCAAGTGGTGAAGGTAGGAAACAACACCTCCACTACGCGGATCCTCAACACAGGGGCCCCACAAGGGTACATACTCAGCCCCCTCCTGTACTCCCTGTTCACCCATGACTACGTAGTCCCACATGCCTCCAACTCAATCATCAAGTTTACAGATGACACAACATTAGTAGGCCTGATTACCAACAATGACGAGACAGCCTACAGGGAGGAGGTGAGGGCCCTGGCGGAGTGGTGCCAAGAAAAAACTTCTCCCTCAACGTCAACAAAATGAAGGTGCTGATCGTGGACTTCTGGAGACAGCAAAAGGAGCATGCCCTCATCCACATCGACGGGGATGCAGTAGAGAAAATGAAAAGCTTAAGGTTCCTCAGCATACACATCACTGACAATCTGAAATGGTCCACCCGCACAGACAGTGTGGTGAAGAAGGGGCAACAGCGCCTCTTCAACCTCAGGAGGCTGAAGTAATTTGGCATGGCTCCTCACAAACTTTTACAGATGCACCATTGAGGACATCCTGTCGGGCTGTATCACCACCTAGTACAGCAACTGCACCACCGCAACCGCAGGGCTCTCCAGAGGGTGGTGCGGTCTGCCCAACGCATCACCGGGGGCACACTGCCTGCCAATGTTCCCTGGAATGAGCTAATTTCAGGTCTGCTGAGCGCAAACTTGAATGTTGTGAAAATTCTGTGCAACTTCCAACACACGTTTACTGTGAACACTGAGGCTGTACCCGCTAAGTTACAGTTTTAACAGTGGTCAAGTAGGCTACTATGGATATTTGATCATAATGTAGGCCTACCAGAACAGTCTACCATCAAAAACAATGTTGAACATGCATCCCATAACATTTTACCATGGAAATAGCTGTTCTATAATTCAGCCTACAGTAGAAGCCAATGTGTGGTGTTCAATGTAGGTCTACATTCTATGAACCTTTTGGGGGGGGGGGGGGGATACAGGGCTTGACATTAACCTGTTTATCCACTTGTCCTTCAGTCCTCCACTTGTTAAAATACTACATTGCCCCTTTAAGACAAAAAAACTTCTTTACCTGACTTGCTTTTCAAAGATGTCTAGAAATGAACATGTTTTGCGCTCTTGTAAGAAGTAATCACTCCCCAATTGCTGACTACAAATTATCTGTAACTGGGCTAATAACTCACTAACTAGCAAAGGATATGAACAAAATGTGCACATGTGGCTCTTTGCAGCTCTCAGTTTGATCTCAAAACAAGCACATCTACTCACTACCACTCATGCTGTAAACACAGTCCAGTTCAAAGTAAATGGCACAGATCCATATATGGCAATGGTTTATTTTCATATAGGCTGATTGTTTATGCTGCACCGGTCTGTGTAGAATACGACTGAGTAGTGCGTGTCAACGCAATAGAATCCTACTCCGATGCATATTTTTTTGGGAACATGACTTAAAAAACCTATGCCTATGCAACATTAACCAATTTAAAACAGTACTGTAGGAATGACGTTTGTGCAGTAAGATATAGGCCCAATACACCTTCCCTGCATACTGGCTTTGCTTGAATTGCCCTGCCAATGCATTGTTGTTCGGGTCATTTTTTAAGATTATATTTAAAAATTTGAGGTAGGCTATATGATCACACTGTTAATGGATCCGTTGTTGTATTACTTGTGAAGCACAGCTGAATGAGCATACATTTGAATCATTAGCTTTTTAATTTTTATTTTACTGGGCTGATCGTGTCTGCATCTGATGGTCAGTCTCAGTGAAATATTGTGAAATATTCCTTGATATTAAAAAAGAACCAAGCTGCTAATAATAACAACAACACAAGCCTATAGATACCCTTGGTGACCACTGTTCTAGAAAGTTGAATGATGTTCAATCTCGTGCTTCTCTCTGTGTGCTGCTGATATATTCTGTGTGGCAGTCTCGGGGGAGCTGCGCGGCAGTCTCGGGGGAGCTGCACGGCAGTCTCGGGGCTACTGTGCATACACATGCAGCTTAGAGGGAATATTGCTGCCTCCCCTCCAGGACACCTACAGCACCCGATGTCACAGGAAGGCCAAAAAGATCATCAAGGACATCAACCACCCGAGCCTATGCCTGTTCACCCCGCTATCATCCAGAAGGCGAGGTCAGTACAGGTGCATCAAAGCGGGGACCGAGAGACTGAAAAACAGCTTCTATCTCAAGGCCATCAGACTGTTAAATAGCCATCACTAGCCAGCCTCCACCCAGTACCCTGCCCTGAACTTAGTCACTGTCACTAGCCGGCTACCACCTGGTTACTCAACCCTGCACCTTAGAGGATGCTGCCCTATGTACATAGTCATGGACACTGGTCACTTTAATAATGGAACACTGGTCACTTTAATTACAAACTGTTTACTGTCAATGCCATCCTATTCAACTATTGCTGTATATATACTATTCTATCTTACATATTATACAGATATACTAAATATTCTATCCGCATACTGTCCATAATGTCTATACATCCCATCACATATATATATTTATACTGCGGACTCCGACATTGCTCGTCCTAATATTTACATGTTTGTTAATTCCATTGTTTTACGTTTAGATCTGTGTGTATTGTTGTGAATTTTTAGATGTTATTGCACACGCATTTCACTACACCCGCAATAACATTTGCTAAATATGTGTATGCGACCAGTAAAATTTGATTTGATTTGAGCGGGCGCACACACAGTGGCTCAGGTTGTGTTGTTGCCATGTCCACGGATGTGCCCAGACTGAGTAATTATACAGTGGAACAAAATGGCGTTAGGATGAATGCACCGTGGTCCCTGCCTTACTGACTTTAATGATCTCTTCTTGTGGACTACAGCAGCTGAGGAGACGAGAGTGATTGAATTCATAAGAGCGCAAGTCAAAATGACCAACTCTAAGCCGACTCTCATAATCAGAGAGTCCCAAGTTCCCAAGAAGGCCTGAAGAACCTGGGATGATTGTGGTTGTTTTGGCTTAAAGGAGAGAGGTTGTGGTTAATGCCTTTTTTCTCTAGGAAAACACTCCTCTTTTAAGTGAGTGGGTGTAGGAGTTCTATTACTCTGTTCTATATTCATCAGCTTGCCTGCTCCACTGTCAGGTTCTCATCCATTTTTCAGTGAGCCGTTTTCTTGGGTTATCATGCGGACTTGAGTCGGTGGTGGGTGTGCTCAGAGGGATAGGATAGGAGGGACTGGTGGTAGTAGGCAGGGACCATGCAAGGAGCCAGGAACCAGGAAGGCAAAGTCTATGAGGGAGGTCTATGAGGGAGAGACCCCACCCCCTATCTTTGCCATTAGGACAGTAGGACAATACTTTATTGGTGTTCTTATTGGACAAGTTCAGGTGGCACAGTGACGTTTGAGAATGTTTGCTCCCATTTGGAACCTAATGAGCGTGACTGGGGCTACAGGCTATAGAGGCTGCAGCAGTGTTAGAGCAGCATCTGGTACACATGTGTTTGGGCCAGCAGACAGCTTGTAATATTGTGGAACGATGAAATTGGACAATATACAGTATATTGTGGCATTCATGAATACAGGCATGTACTGTATTGTGAAAATACAGGAATATATTGTGATATCTAAGAATACAGGCATATATCATGACATCAATTAATTACAGGCATATATCGTGATATATATAAACAGGTATTTACTGTAATATCCATAGGCCTATATCCATCAATAGACAGCATAAAGCTTAGACCAAGTTCTTTGGCGCTGACTATTGGCCAGGGCATCCAAGCTTCATCAGTATTTCCAATGTTAATTGGAATCAATTCCATTGTTCTGTTAATAGATTCCTGGTATACTTCCCTTTACTGAATTCAGGTCAGCAATGGTTGGATCACACTGCTTGCTGTATAGCCAGGCAGGCGATGCTATTTGACTTTGCTACCCAATTAACAAGTCAATCCAACTTAATTGATCGTGTGATCAGTTTATAAGCTACAATTGAAGGCTCCAGGACATTGGCTGGTGATGCCAATTGATTGATTTATAATGGCGTTTGTACTTACTAATAGAGATTTAACCAAAGGCATCAGAGTTGGTATATGAGGATTATTGCACATACTTATCGAGGGGACACCTATAGTATTGAAAGATAAACTGGTATAGTATTTTTTGTGACTCTCGGTGGAGCAGTAGACAGAGTTTATGTTTTATCACACACATACACAACAGTATACTGTGTGTGTGTGTGTGTGTGTGTGTGTGTGTGTGTGTGTGTGTGTGTGTGTGTGTGTGTGTGTGTGTGTGTGTGTGTGTGTGTGTGTGTGTGTGTGTGTGTGTGTGTGTGTGTGTGTGTGTGTGTGATTTATGGAGGCACTCCATGATATCTGTGTATTCCTCGTTTACTGCGTCACATAATCTCCCCCTGGAGTGAGAGAGAAAAAGGGAGAACGAGAGCGAGCGAGAGAGAGCTAAAGAGAGATACAAAAGAGAAAGAGAGAGATAGCAGTGGTAGTATTTATATGTGTAAACCAGTTGGCCATGTCCAGCTGTTTGAAATCGATAAGAGAGAGCGAGACAGAGAGCACACTTTTGGTTATGACCCATGAATTTATTTATACTAGTGGCTGGGGACAATTTCATGAACACTTTGTTTAAACCCCTCTATATTCCATATGTGACCTTGAATGCTACTGTTCTCAGCCACTTCATCCTTAATGTCATGTGGGATCCATATACCTTCTACACAGTTTCACCCTTTTGACCTGCACCACATACCAGTGGAGACTGGTGAAACACACACATTCGCACAGACACAAACACACACACACACACACACACACAATTCCCCCCCCCCTACACACACACACACACACACACACATACAGAATAGGCCCAGTTATACGATATGTGAACAATCGTTAAGTGTGCTCTTAAGCAACCTTTAAATGGGATTTATCTGTTGGCTTTATGCCTCTCCTGGTGTCGACACTTCATCTCTGAGTGATGCCCCTCTGCCCGTAACATTTCCTTACAAAGAATTGTGACTAAAGTGTGTGTGCAACAGAAACCCTTAAAATGATTAAAGCGGATCGTATTTCCAGTGTGCCTACTAAAGCACAACAAATCTCCAGCCACTCCCTGGTGACCTGGAATAATGAGCCATTTAAATGCAAGGGCAGTTATAATACAACATTCATCCATTATATTTCTATGGACTTTAACTGAGAAATACATGCATTTAGTAGATTTCCGCAATTGCTATGCTACTGTATTTCACCCCTCCCACTAAGACGGATGGATGGATCCATTGATCCATGTAGAGTGCATGATGATGGTTATCCATGTAGAGTGGGATGCTAATGATAATGATGGTTGTACAAGTAAGAGAGGTGCGGGGGGCTGCCATAATCGACATCCACGTCTTCGGCGCCCGGGGAACAGTGGGTTAACTGCCTTGCTCAGGGGCAGAATGACAGATTTTTACCTTGTCAGCTCGGGCATTAACTCTAGTAGCTATGTTGACTATGACATTAGCTAATATGGTGACAATGCTGTAGGCTGTGTGTAGTGATTATGACATGAAGGTTTGGCTTGGAAAGTTTTTTTCGCCTGGTCACATACAGCTGATGTGTTGTGCATTGAAGTCCTCAAGCGAAGGGAAAAGGTGAGAGGAGGAGTTATCCAACGATCAAAGTGATCATGCTGTTTGTATGTGGCTGCTATGAAAGTGAACTGTGTTTGCGTGTGATCAGGGGTGTATTCATTCCGCCAATTCTGTTGAAAAACGATTCTTAAATGGAAACAAACAGAACAAAACAGGGATAAACATACACTACAGCGACCTTAAGTAGCGAGTTAGCCCGGGTACCAGTCTGTTTTTGCTATCATTCCACTCCTTGTACTCCGTGTCATTGTTTGGCCAGGCTAGTATATAGTATGATGGTACATGCAGAGTGTGTGATGATAGTGATGATGATAGTTATACACTCATGTTGTCTCTCTGAATCTGACTGTATCGCCTTGTGTTGAGATGAACTGTGACTTCCCCACTCAGAGGTCAACCAAGTGTAGACGCTGGAGGGGAGACATGTCGGTACCTTTATTATGGTGCTTAAAGGCACAATCTGTGATTTTAACAGCCTGACCCTGCCACTTTAGTTTGAGTAAGCTTAGAGGGATGGAACTGAGTTTAATGTAACCCCTCTCAAATTCATAGACTGATCTATCGGTGCAAGGAAGGACTGACAGTCCATGAGATCGACATGATGGTTTTAAACGTATTTCAAAGCTATACATTGTGTTGTTTGTTTATAAAAACTAAAATGCCAAAATACAACAACGAAGGAGTAATAGGCGTACATCCTTTGTTTATGATAGGGTATGACAGTTTACTAAGCTCATAGGGTGTTACAGTCTTTAACAATCATTATTTGAATTGAACTGAACATTGAATGGGGGAAATCTCACAGATTGTGCATTCAAAGGCAAATGTGAATTTCATTTTATTAACTTGATTGAGCATTTAGTTGTAAGCCCTAATAAGCCTGTCCTCTGAGGATTTTGTTGACTTGATTCATTGTGATTGGGTGGTCTGTTGGCTTTCGGTGTACAGTATAGGGATTTGTCTGCCATAGAAACCCTTAGGCGGGCCCCCTAAGCATTTTTACAGAACGTCTAAGTCCGAACTGCCAAAATAAAACAGTCAGGGGAATTGAAATTTCCAAAAACAATTCATTTAACAGAATTTAATTTGGTATTAAGTTTGAGAAAAAGAACACAGCATTAGCCATGGCAAAATGCATAGTATTGCAGGAAATTATCTTTAAAACAGCAAATGTTCTCTCAGCTACATTGCAGAATATGTAGAATCCAGGGGCGGTCAGTGCCGTTTAAGAAGAGGGAAGACGATTATTTTTTTTATGAGCAGGGGCTTATTTCTATTACAACATATTGGATGACTGTCATTCACAATCCATTCACCCAGTTCAATGTAACATCCATAGGTTTGGGCTACTACATGATACTAGAATTTCCCCGATACCCATCATGAGGTTGCTACAACCTAGCCTATGAATGAAAGTTTACAGCGTAGGTGCACAGGTCGAGAGAAATCTGAGTAATCAAGGTGACAGACACTGACACATTCAAACCTTCTTGCACAATCTTGCCAGCATCTAGCTGATTTAGGGTATAATCATTAGTCCATCAGTTGCAAACGAGAGTTTCTATTGAACAAATTCAGGTATGTTTATCCCCGTTTTGTTCTGTTTGTCTCCATTTAAGAATCGTTTTTCAATAGAATCGACAGAATGAATACACCGCTGATCACACTCAAACACAGTTCACTTTCATAGCAGCCACTGTCACAAGCGTCGAAAGGATTGGATCAAGGCGCAGCGTGTTGAGTGCTCATCTTCTTTTATTATGAGAGAACACTTAAACAAAATAAACAAACGGCAAACAACAGTTCCGTAAGGTACAACGACTATACGAAAAACAGCCAACCACAAAACCCAAAGGAAAACAGGCTGCCTAAGTATGGCTTCCAATCAGAGACAACGAAAGACACCTGCCTCTGATTGGAAACCATACTCGACCAAACCTGGAAAACGAAACATAGAAACTGAAAACTAGAACACATTCCCCTGGAAACAAACAAACCCCAAAACACACAAAACAACACCCCTGCCATGCCCTGAACATCACTATGGCAAATGACCCTTTTCACTGGTCAGGACGTGACAGCCACATACAAACAGCATGATCCTTTTGATTGTTGGATAACTCCTCCTCTCACCTTTTCCCTTCGCTTGTGGACTTCAATGCACAACACATCAGCTGTATGTGACCAGGCAAAAAAAACTTTCCAAGCCAAACCTTCATGTCATAACCACTACACACAGCCTACAGCATTGTCACCATATTAGCTAATGTCATAGTCAACATAGCTACTAGAGTTAATGCGTTAGTAAACCTGCTACAATCATGCAGTACAGTGTACAGTTAGCAAGCAGTTTAGAAGTTACACTGGCAGGCGCCGGTGGCAATAAATTAATAAAACCAAAAACTTACCTTGACTTGGAATAGTTCCAGTGTTGGATAGCCATAGCCAGCTAGGTAACATAGCATCCTTCTCTGTTTGAGCCGGGTGTTTGAGTAGGCTAAACTAGCTATCTGCATTCGGCTAACTAAGTGAAATTGTAAATATATAAATATTTACAAATATATATAAATATCTCTCTCTCTCTCTTCTCCTTCATTTAAGAAGAAATGAATTTGTTCAAAACTATTTTCTTTCTCTCTCTTTGAGTCAACGACTCACCACATGTTATGCACTGCAGTGCTAGCTAGCTGTAGCAGGTGTCCACATACTTTTGGCCGTGTAGTGTACTTTCTTATATATAGTGTATCTTGGCTCCATGGAAAAATTCATAGAATTGCAGAATTTTTATTTTTAAAAATAAAACATTAAAAAATATATGTTGTTGTGCCGACTGTGCCCATTGCCACGCCCATTGTCACGCTCACCACTTAATCCCCTTTTTATCCAGAAAAACCCTGCAGTATCTTACATCTAATGAAGATGTAGATTAGGTTGAGAGTTATCTAATTGGCCTAATCGAGTGGCTCATTGATGTACCCTCCATTGTGCTCCTGAAGTTGACTCATGACACCAGGGACGTTGCTCAGCAGGGCCTAAAATTTAGCACACGCCACCTGCCAAATGCGGGTAGATTTTGGCATTGGCAGGTAAGATGTGTATTTCGTGAATAAAAATAGTCATGCATGATCACATTTATAGTAAAATAAATGCTGCACTGGTTTTCAAAGTATTTCCGACATTTTGTTTGATAGCTGGTAAATTCATCGTACAAAGTCAAAGAACTATGAGTCCTATATAGCCTATTCCACCTTGCGCTGCAACACTGCCTGGCCGGGGCCTCTGCGCACATGAAGAGCTGAGTGGAAGACTCATTTTTAGAAGTACTTGAAACGAAGTGCGACTTTGTCCTCGTGTTTCTTGGCTATTTACATTGTTTTGTGCACAAGTTAGGTTGTTTTTCTGTTTGAGATTCAACTGCTAGGGAAGAGAAGACACTTAATCAGACACTTAAACTACTAATCAGACTCAACTTCACAAACATAATTGGAGTCACGCTACCACGGCAACCTCCCGCCCATAAAGGGGCAGGTAAAAATGTTTGTGATATTTTGGTTAAAAGACTTATGTCACAAAAAGTATAATTATTCAATATACCACATTAGTTAATTATTACTAGTAATAAATCTTTTTTTATTTTTACTTTACAAAACTTGCTCATCCGTTTATTTTCTGTTTTGTTGGTGGAATTTTAGCGGCAAAAAAGTATTTTGGCTGGTAAAAAAACTGAGTGGCTGGTAGATTTTTAAATCTACTTAAATCTACCTGCCACAGTGGCTGGTGAACCGAAATGTAAATGTTATGCCCTGTTGCTCAGGCTGGTTAATTAGTTGAATTAATCAATTTGATTATAGTGTCAAGGCAGGGGCGGAAATCCCGGGGGGGACGGGGGGGACACGACCCCCCCATCCTGGGAAAAATATGATTTGTCCCCCCCAATATATCACTGAAACATAACTATGTAATTTAAATAATATTCATAATATACAATGAAAGCAATTGTGCTGATTATAGACACTTAATAGCGCATTTTTAAGTTTCAAAAGATTGCGACACCCCCACCCTTTGCCTCACAATGGTTTGATCCACTGCCAGTTCCTTAGCTTGCTAGGTAACAGAGAGGTCGTATCTACTGTCTGAAAGGCACTCAATGCACGTAACTGACGTGAGGTTAATCCAGTCAATCGCGCACACACACTAGCTGAATATGCAGAGCTAGCGCGCAAATATTAACTATTAAGCTAGCTAGTACCTATTCCATTTATGTGGCGTCGTCAAAGATGGAATCTTTGCTATCGTCAATTTATTCCAAGATCAGCATGCAGATGTAAGTTAGTGCTTCAAAGTCCCTGTGATAAGGTTAGCGATAAACTGAAATACAAACTGAACAGAACTACACTCTCTTCTACCATTGTCTTAAATATATTTAATGGTCTCGTTGCAAAAGCTAAATTGTCGCAAGGGAACTTTTATTTATTTATTTTATTTCACCTTTATTTAACCCGGGTAGCAAAGATTATAGCAAACACCACTGAAACTGAATTGGTGCTCGCTAGCTTTGCAAATTCAGCTATTGTTGGAAGCCAGCCAATATGAAACAAACTATTAAAATTACAAAAGGTTGCAGCATATGTTGTGTAAATGGTGAACTCATACAGCTGTCAACTCTTGACATTTGAATCCGTTTCACATTTGCTAGCTACCTTTTAGATCGAAGCCCAAATAGAATGATTGAAGATGATAGAAGCCCATCTCCTACTGTAAATAACCTACGCACTGTGTGTGTAGCCAGCCAGGTAGAAAAATGGCAGAAAAATAAAAGACGGACATCAGAGTATTTTTCAATACACCAAAACACATAGTAAGAACCCTAGTAGCCTAATATCTCAAAGACTAGTTGATAAAATGTTCATAAGAAAGAAATGAAATTCTAATGGAAATGTTTCACAATGATGTCATTAGGCAGAGCAGGCAACAGATGGCACAAAGACAGCAGAGTTGGGGACAGATATGCAGGGACAGACTGGCAGAGACAGGGAGTCTCAGGTAAGTTTGTTGAGTCTTTGTTTGGCAACATTATGAAAGGTTCTCCATTTTTTTTACTTCTAAAATAGGAACATAATTGGAAAATGCCATGGATACTCCCACTCTCAACTTAAACTGGTGACTGAACTAAGATTTGTTAAAGGCAATGGTATTGCTGTTGTGACTAGTTGTGTAGTTTTGGGTACCGGTAGTTAGGAGTACGGCAAACACCTTATTTCTTTGGTTCCTCAATATACATTTACCATATTACAATGTAGGCTATGTGTTACAGCACTACTTTTGGTGTCCCCCTCAAGAATTGCTCTTGAGAAAATTTCATGTAATTGTCCCCTCCAAAGTTGATATCAGATTTTCGCCCCTGTGTCAAGGCCCAGTGAAAAGGAGCACACGCTTTGGTCGTGGAATACACAATACTATATTATACTCTACTCTAATATGCTATACTATACCATACACTTTTGTTCAGGGAGAGGCACCAAAGACACACTTATCTGCTGGTGTTTCTTGAGATGTAAACATAAACTGCTCTGTTGGAAACACCTCCGCTTGGGTATTGTAGTAGTTTCGCTTTGTACTTGATGTTGACTGGGCTATGCCTTGTGCCCTCCCATCTTCCCTTCCTCCCTCTATCCCTCCCCATGCAGGTGGTGAGCTTTGCCAGTCTGAAGTACGACCGCTCCTACAGCTGGATGGTGCTGTGCGTGCTGTGGTGCTCCATCGCTCAGTCCATCCTGCTGCCCATGTTCCTGTGGGCGTGCGACCGCTACCGCGCAGACGTGCGCATGGTCTGGGAGAAGTGTGTGGCCATCATGTCCAACGACGACGTGGACGAAGGTAAAACAGGCGAGGAGGGGGAGGTGGAGCAGGCCAGGCTCCATCTGTCCACCATCTACCCCCTCCAATCCCTGGCTATGGTGACTTCATAACATGAGGGGGGGTAAGAGGTAGGGGGTAGAGGTCTGGAAGTCTGGTCCTGGAGAACTGGCATAGGACCTGTGGGCATTTGATTAACCGGGGGATAAGGGTAGAGGTCTGCAACCCCCAGTCCTGGAGCCACTGCTGGCATCTCACCTTTGGGCTTGGGCACTATCTTAGCTTGCGCCTTGGTTGATTTATGAATGGATGATTTGATAGTCATCTGTGAATGGATTCAGAAGATATAAAACTGGATTTGAATTCTGAATCGGGCAATTGATTTACATTGGGTGCGCCATGTAGGTCTATGGTGATGTTCTGTCGAAAGTAGTAAAATTCACAAATTGAGCTTGATTGATTGTAGATAAACTTAAACTGAAATAAGCAGACCTAGAAGGTTCTCCGGGAGCAGGGTTGGAGAGATCTTGTTTTGAGAGTGATGTCTGTTCAGCTTACAACGCTAGATTTGATTCAGTATATATCATTTTCCTTTAATGTGGTCATATGTAGCCATCCGGGGGTCCTTATGTGATCGGTCTAATTTGATGTGGTCTAATTTATCATGTGACCTATCATTTGACCTTTTTCTCCAAGTGGAGAGGAAGTGACCAAACAAAAAGTGTCTGTAGGAAGGACTTACAGCCACATTTTGTGGTTTCATTCTTAGTGGGCTCATTTAAAAAGAGTGAATAATATGCTATGCCATCGGACTGTTACAAGATATTGCTGGAAAAGCACATACTTTCCTTGCAGAATTTGACTTTGTTTCCCTTGAATGCGGTCAAACTGTGAAATCTTCCCTGGCCTAGAACACCCTGACACAAGACGCAGAAATAAAGAGAGAGGATTTATGAAGATTACAACCAAACCAATACTGAAGGACTTTAACTAGATAAAAAGCGTAGTACATTTCAGCACGATGGTCATATTTCCAATCCTATGAGATTCTGGTATGCCTTTTTCTTAAATCTATGATATACATCAAGGCATGATTGTGCGCACACCTATCAAGTTTTTTGGACTAATGTCAGCGTATGAGTGTAAACAGATACTGCCGGATGACTCAATAGTCTTTTGGAAATGCACTAAACTGTTCCTGTCCATGTTGTCTGTAGGCCTATTAGACACCACAAGGGATCTCATTCACACTATTCCCTCCGATTATGCAAATGAGGTACTTTTGACAAACCAAAATGGCTTAGTGATCCAATGGATACATATATTTACAATTCAGGAATACACAGACACTTACCCAAGTTTTGGTCCCTAATTAACATTAAAGTTAGGTCACATGATAAACGTAATAGCCCCTATAGTTTGTTAATTGTGGACTGGGTAGATGATGAACTATTCTATATTGATATGAGATCAGAATAAGAAGAAGAAACACGAAAAAAATCCTCAATGTTAAAAATATGCGAATTGAAATGAACCCTGTGAAATAACTTGCCTTTTCTTGCAATGAAATTGTTTAAACTCAACTTGATATCTCCCCTCACCCCTCTTTCTAACTCCCACACCTTTTGATAATCTCCCTTTCTATATGTCCATCCATGTTGATTGTTTAGCATAAGGCAAAAAAGCTCAAATGTAGGACAATGTATTTTCTGTGTGATTTTAATGTTGCTAGCGTTTATTTATCTTTCAGAGGGCTTGCCTTGTATATCACAATACAGTTGTATGTATAAGGGTTGTTTCTTGTTTCCAAAGCTACTGACTTGCATGCTATGCTGCCTGTGCAAATAGCCAATCTCATCCTCCATCCTACCGGCCAACATTTGTCCTAAGATCAGCATTTTACACCGATCTCCAATTGACCTCTCATTGAATCGAATGCAATTCTTCTTTTGATCCTAAATTTGCCTGACAAGTTATACAGTATGTAAAATGATTACTTGAAAGTATTCCTTTGATTTGTAGTATTATGGTTCTCACGATAAGCCCCAGTTTTTGAAAGATTAATATCATTATTTCTGGACAGGGTCTCTGAATTTGGAAGGAGTTGTTTTGTATTTTTCTATTCGGTAAACGCCCACAGTCATGATTTTCAGTCAGTGATTATTTTCAAATGCACTGTTCAACCCTCTGAGCCATAGGGCATTTTTGCCATCTTGTTGCAGAGATAATTTATTCACAATCATTTAGTCACAATCTACACCATAATGACCCACTTAGTGTTATGTTCCCTGTTATTCGAAACACTTCAGACTAAGTTCACAACAATATCGGAAATTATTTTCACAAAAGCATAGATCTGTGATTGCCACAAAGACAAATAAAAAGCCACGAGTTAACTACTAATTTTTAACTACTAAAACAACTAATTTTGTGGCAATAATGCACTTATAATATATCGTGATAGTCTGAATTATTCTGAATAAAAACATATATAACACTTAATGGTTCATACTAGAATATTTTTTTTATTTTAAAAAATTAATTTAAAAAAAATATTTAAGGCTCAAAGTGCAAGAATGTCTCGAGGCCTCGAGGGCTACAGTGACTCCTGTTTGATTAGGAACCCCAGCGGACACCCCAAAAAAAGAGAGAAAAAAAGAGAAAGATGAATTGTCTCTATTATCTATTCGTCTTGTCTGTCTGTCTGTCTGTGTATTTTGAGTACGTTGGTCTTTAATCCTGACGCCGCGTATGCTTTTCTGCGTTTTGCAGAAAACAGCCAAGATGGAGGAATTCATGCGGACTTAATATATGACAGACCATATGACTATAGCTCCGCGGCTGATATCATGACGGTAGACCGTATTGCCAAGTACGAATTCTCAACCTTAGAAATGGGGGTCCCACAAGGGTATCCATTGCAACTACAGGAAGATAAAATGCAGTATTTGCAGGTATATTTCCATTGATTTTTATTATTTCATCAATTGATTGATTTTTCACTTCAAATACAGATAACAATGTGCATGGTGAAAGAGGCCCTTCAGCCTACTATAATATCTATCTTATTGTTTGATCTTGCTGGAATCATTTTACATTTTGCTAACTGATATTTCCTATCTAGACATGGCATTGAAAGGTCAAAAAGCACATATCTGGCTGACTAATGTTTGGCAAATATGACCATCAGTTGTTTTCACCTTCATTGTAGATAAATCTCTCAAATGTTTATAGGTGGGTCTTTCACAGACCTCCAACCTATTCATCGTAGTATCACAAGTTAAACATAGAAATACCAGAATAGTATGAGGTGGTAGGGCTGATCCTGACTTCCAATATCCTTGACTGAACCACTCTGCTAAAACAATGCAAACGCTTGCTCGTGCTAATGCTATTTAGTCCTTTTGACTCCTATTGAGTACCATTGACTCCAATTGAGTCCTATTGACTCCAGGCTCAGAGCAAGTCAGTTGTAGAGCTGTGAAATGCTCCTCTTTGACATATTATTTATGAACCCCAATGCTGCTCTCCCAACATGCAGTCTTCAAGAGCTCACAAACAACCAAACCACAACTGTGTGTGTGTGTGTGTGTGTGTGTGTGTGTGTGTGTGTGTGTGTGTGTGTGTGTGTGTGTGTGTGTGTGTGTGTGTGTGTGTGTGTGTGTGTGTGTGTGTGTGTGTGTGTGTGTGTGTGTGTGCGCGTGTGCGTGCGCCTGTGCGTGCGAGTATGCGCACAATGTGTGTGTGCGTGCAGTCGTGTGGCCCAGATAAAAATGAACTAAAAGAGCAGCATAATTACAGTATTGGAGAGAAAATAAAGGCTTTTGAAGACTGAATTTGGAGACCTAAACTAAGAATAGCCATGGCCCTTTTACCTGACACAACCCAGATTTACGGTCACCCCCGCAAGACATCTACCACTGTGTCATCTTTGTTCCATTCTTTTTGCAAAACAATCACCCAATTGGGCTCTCGACTACTCCATGTAGCAAATAGCCGCTAGCAAAATCACACGTAACACAGCACAGTGTAATGCTAACAAGAAATTAGCACACAGGAGGTGTAGCCCTTAGATTTAGACATCAAATATTCATGTTATTTTATAAATGGTTTATTTATTATAACAAGCTGCCAGTTGGCAGAAGTTTCTTATCTGGCAACTTGGACTTGAAATTAGTAGGCCCAGCCATGAAATCTATGGGCCTATGATATGATATGATATAGACTGAAATTTGATCTCCTGATTCAGTCTCTTGTTGATAGTCACGCTCATTCTATTCTCTAGTAGGATCGAGTCTATTCTATTTTTGGATAGTTATTGAAACAGAGATGTATACAGTAGCTATCATTTCACCACATTGACTCATTAAACCATTGATTCTGTTTTGTCTAAATAGTACATCTTATACACTGAGTGTACAAATCATTAGGAATTACACCCCATTTTGCCCTCAGAACCACCTCAATTCATCGGGGGATTGGCTCTACAAGGGGTCGAAAGCGTTCTTCCACAGGGATGCTGGCCCATGTTGACTCCAATGCTTCCCGCAGTTGTGTCAAGTTGTCTGGATGTCCTTTGGGTGGTGGACCATTCTTGATACACACGGGTAACTGTTGAGCATGAAAAACCCAGCAGCGTTGCAGTTCTTGATACACTCAAACCGGTGCACCTGGTACCTACAACCATACCCCGTTCAAAGGCATTTAAATATTTTGTCTTGCCCATTCACCCTCTGAATGGCACACATACACAATCCATGTCTCAATTGTCTCAAGGCATCCTCCCCTTCATCTACACTGGTTGAAATGGATTTAATAAGTGACATCAATAAGGGATCATAGGTTTTACCTGGATTTTATCTTCACAGTCTATGTCATGGAAAGAGCAGGTGTTCCTAATGTTTTGTGCACTCAGTGTGTAATTGGTTTCAGCAGTCAATACTGTATAATGGAAAATAATTATCAATAAATAATTATCAATAAAATAAATGTGTTTGTATTACAACTAAATACATGTCATGTCATTGAAACAGATATATTAACTACACATTGTTGCCTACTATTTGGGGTGCTACAATTTGTCAATACAATTCAATAAATATATATTTTTTTAAATAACATAAACACGTGGCTCCATTTAAGAATTGTTGGTGCAATTCTCAAATGGCTAATATTTACAGAATCAGACGTTTTCACTTGCCATGTTGCATCTCGTTGGGATTATATTCCCCATCCTTCCCCTGTCATTCCTCATTTTCAACTACTACTCGTGCTTTGCTTCCCCCTGTTGGTCAAACTTCTCACTCAACGCTACTGTATAGTCTGCTGTTTCATTTCTGCATTTACCAAAAGAAACCACATGGTGGCACTCTGATATTAGTTTTGTGCTGTGTATCTTCTCATTGACAAACCCATACTAAAAGCTGACGTTATGTCTCTCCTACTTAGTTCTCAGAACAATGTGGAATGTGAGTATCAATTTGGAATAGAATGGCATTTAGCCCGACAAGTTAGTTGTTATAGTAGTGCTGTATTACTGTCATAATAGTTTCAAAAAAAAGATGTGTTAATTGAGTTGTATTAATGACTCATGTTAGAGAAGACAACAGTTGATTAGAAAATAGCCTAATGTTTAACACCAAATAATTGAAAGAACTTTGCATTTGTAGTTTTAGCAGTAAGAGAAACAAAATGTATTGCTGTTGTTTTTTCATTGAGATGTATGAATGTATAGCCATTTTCACATGCATATTATCCAGGCCTAAACTTCTCCATACAAGCTGATGTTATTGGTCTGTGTGTTGTGTTGCGCCAGGTACCCCCTACAAGAAGATTCTCCCACGACGAAACCGACATGTGGACCAGCGGCCAGATCCCCTCCTACCTACACCACTGGGGCTCCACGGAGGACGTGATGGGGTTGGTCCATTACAACTCCAGCTTGCCACGCCACGAGAGGCGCAGGAGCAACCCGGTCTCCTACCACGAGGAGAGCCACCCGCACCGCAAGCGCCGGCGCTCAGAGGATAGCGGGCACATGCTCAAGCAGCTGCCGCGGGTGAGCGGTGGCGAGCGCTACGAGGAGGCGGATTTGCGCTGCTTTAGCCGCGACGAGGTCATCAACTTTATCGATGAGACCCCGCTTCCCAGTCCCATGAAGAGCCCACGCCGCACCTCCACCATTTCCCTCATCCCAGACGTCTACGAGCAGCACATCATCTTGTACCCGCATTTCCCGCTCACCGATTTTGAGCGTGAGCCCCATGCCCTGCGGCGCCTCTCGCAGCATGGCAGGAGCTGTAGTCGGGGAGGGTCACCAGATGGCTCACACAGGGCAGACAGGGCGTGCGGTGGGGAAAGCTCCAGGGCATGCCGTTCAGGTTCCCTCCGTGAGCACCGGCGGGAGGGGAAGCACCAAGGCGAACTAGTCCCCACGGGGCAAAGCCTGCGGACTGGGGAGCACTCGTCTCACAGGCCCAGCAGGACAGGAGCCCACAGAGCTGGGCCCGACTGGGGGGGACACAAGCACCTAACTACGGGAGACAGTAAAGGGAGCACAAATAGTTTTATAAGCTCACCTTCTGCATCAGCCTCGGGATATATCACATTTCACTCAGATTCCATAGGATCTGCCACCTAGATAGAGTAGAGAAAGTTTTTATTGTTAATATTATTAGTATTATTATTACAGAACCATGGCATTGGGGTGGTGGAAAGATTTCATACTGGTAAATCCTAAATAATGGTTGATTTTATTCAATCACACTAAACTCCCAAAGCTAGGACTTATACTCTGTTTTATTGGCCTTAAAGCTTTGTACACATTTCATGACCTGCCTACCTTTGCTTTAGTACCTGGTAGGCTAGACAACGTAGCAACTTTGAAAGAGGCTGTGCAATTCCTGGGAGGCAGTGAGCTCCACCACATAGTGACTCAAACACCTTGCTTTTAGTAAACCCATACTAACGTCTCCTTTTAATCCTGTGCATATTCCACTCTTTTGTTTTGTGTCATTTCTTGTATGAGGATTGGGGGGAAATTGGTATTTTGATATTTTTGTTGCACTTCAAAATCTCAGATATTGTATAAGGTGTTATGAGATGAGAGGGCAAGGCCAAAACATGCCATGTTCATTTTTGTTGTGGTTATGACGTGTCTAGTTGATGGATGATAATTTGCTAGATTTTTGATCAAAATAAACAAGGAAGAGAGGGAATGTTTTTAGGAAATATACACAACTTTATTTCTTCATGAAGGAAGCCCTCTGATGTTGTGTTGTGGCCTACCGTTAAATATCCTATACAAAGACATTATTGCAATTGCCTCACTTCAGTGTAATTTTCTACATGGTTGTGTAAGAAGAATTTCTACCATGACGTCCCTTAGACACATTGAAAAAGTTAACTCGGCGTGGAGTGGATGTGAGGTGTACGTAATGAAAGTTACAGGTACATTGGATGTATGGTTTGGTGTGCTCCTCGTTCTTTCATCGAGGATTTGACTGGGATGTTTTCTTGTTTCCTCTTATAAATACTGTCATTCGATATTTATGATTACAAATGTGTAACAGTGGTCAGCACACGCACAGATATTCATGCAGACATACATATTACGATATACATCAGCCGTTAACAGTAGCTTAACCTCACAAATGGTGCTTGACACTTGGCAGCAGAGTGTTGGTCGATCTGTATATCTCTAGATTGGCCCCAGTGGCCCTTTTAGGAAGCACCAGGATGTGCAGAAGAAAATCCTCCAGACCAGGGGTGCATCTCAATAGTCTGAATTGGTCTCCAAGCCTCCTTGTCTCCTCTCTATCGGCACAGATATCAAATGATAAGGTAAGTCTTGCAATCAGCTTACACCTTTCCCATTCTTTCAGCTCAGTGAGGATGAGGAAAGGAGACAAGGAGAGGGAGTCACTACACAATTGAGATGCACCCAATTGCTCATGTCCAAAACATCTGCCATATCCCAATTTGAAAGATGTAACTCAGACATTCACATAAATCAGTCATTGATGTCAATGTGATATTTGTGGGAGGTAAAATTATGCATGCAGATCTCAAATTAGGATTATGCCTCCTTTTGCCTGAGCTGCTTCTAAATAGTCTAAAATAGTGTCTGTTAAAAAGGATGAGGGCCACATTCAGTCCAGGATGGAGCTCTAATCTGCTACTGGCACATGCTTGAACCATAGAAATAGAATTCCATGTCAGTCATATTAAGGGTACAGTCAAACTGCAATGGTCTGAGGGTCGTACCCGTTCTAGGGATTCTATTTCTATTGCTTTAACTGTGACCAATCAGTGAATCTGGATCGAAGGACCATGAATAGAAGTACAGGTTCTCTGGGTGACCTCGACGAGAACGAGGTGCTTTTACAGAGAATCTTTGACATGCCAGAGGGTGTCCAGTAAGAAGTGAAGCCAAGCACGGCTGAAGGAACGTGAATAGTGTTCATTAAATTCACCACCACCAATGCACTCCAGTGTTTATAGAGTATGTGGTTCACTGGTGGTGTGGTTACACATTTATATTCCCTTTTGCTTTGACATCCTTGGCTGAAATTCTTACAAAACTCTAGATGGTGTTTTGGGAAACACTTGAAATCGGCGCCCATCAGGTGTATAAGACTATTGAGGCATGATGGACCAAGGCAACTGAGTCTTCCTCATGCTGGAAAGCTTTGAATTATATTGATAATTGTTATTACAAATGTTTTAAACTTTAAAATGTAATATTCCCCAAATATGTTAATTTGGCAGTTCTAAAATCTTAAGTTTGACATTTGACATGAATGTATTTAGACAAGTTTTGTGTAGGTTTGCAGATCAATTAATTACATGGAGTGATAGTACTTTCAACTCGCAGTGTGCCCCAATTAACCCTTTTATAGCCTTATTATGTTGTAAAAAATTCTAGACTTTCTATGAGGCACACACGCATTGGTATTATAATGCATCATAGTGATGTATTATAAGGATGTTATAACTACTTGGAGTTATGACAGCTTATAATATGCATTATAATGCACTGTAAGTGTATGGAGTTAAATGCTAGCCTGGGTACCAGTGTCTTTCTGCAAACATTCCACTCCTTGTACTCTGTGTCATATGCCAAACATTTGGCATATAAGCTAAACATTTGGCATATGACATAAATGCAGTTAAGAGGTCAATGGAACGCAGACCATGGGGTATAGAAACATGCTCGACTGGTGCACATTCAACAAAGTGGATATATATACAGTACCTGTCAAACGTTTGAACACACCTTTTCTTTATTTTTACTATTTTCTACATTGTCGAATAATAGTGATGACATCAACTATGAAATAACACATATGGAATCATCTAGCAACCAAATAAGTGTTAAACGAATCAAAATATATTTTATATTTGAGATTCGTCAAGTAGCCACCCTTTGCCTTTTTGACAGCTTTGCACACTCTTGGCATTCTCTCAACCAACTTAATGAGGAATGCTTTTCCAACAGTCTTGAAGGAGTTCCCACAAATGCTGATCACTTGTTGGCTGCTTTTCCTTCACTCTGCGGTCTAACTCATCTCAAAACGTCTCAGTTGGGTTGAGGTCAGGTGATTGTGGAGGCCAGGTCATTGATACAGCACTCTATCACTCTCCTTCTTGGTCAAATAGCCCTTACACAGCCTGGAGGTGTGTTGGGTCATTGTCCTGATGAAAAACAAATGATAGTCCCACTAGGCGCAAACCAGATGGGATGGCGTATCTCTGCAGAATGCTGTGGTTGCCATGCTGGTTAAGTGTGCCTTGAATTCTAAATAAATCACAGACGTGTCACCAGCAAAGCACCCCCACACAATCACACCTCCTCCTCCATGCTTCACGTGGGAACCAAACATGCAGAGATCATCCGTTCACCTACTCTGTGTCTCACAAAAACACCGGTTGGAAACCAAAATCTCAAATTTGGACTCATCAGACCAAAGGACAGATTTCCACCGGTCTAATGTCCATTGCTCGTGTTTCTTGGCCCAAGCAAGTCTCTTCTTCTTATTGGTGTCCTTTTGTAGTGGTTTCTGTGCAGAAATTTGACCATGAAGGCCTGATTTACACTGTCTCCTCTGAACAGTTGGTGTTGAGATGTGTCTGTTACTTGAACTCTGTGAAGCATTTATTTGGGCTGCAATCTGAGGTGCAGTTAACTCTAATGAACTTATCCTTTGCAGCAGAGGTAACTCTGGGTCTTCCTTTCCTGTGGCGGTCCTCATGAGAGCCAGTTTCATCATAGCGCTTGATGGTTTTTGCGACTGCATTTGAAGAAACTTTCAAAGAACTTTCAAAGAATTGACTGACCTTCTTGTCTTAAAGTAATGATGGATTGTCATTTTTCTGCTTATTTGAGCTGTTCTTGCCATAATATTAACTTGGTATGTTACCAAATAGGGCTATATTCTGTATACCACCCCTACCTTGTCACAACACAACTGATTGGCTCAAACGCAAAAATAAATTCCACAAATTAACTTTTAACAGGGCACACCTGTTCATTGAAATGCATTCCATGTGACTACCTCATGAAGCTGGTTGAGAGAATGCCAAGAGTGTGTAACACGTGTCATCAAGGCAAAGGGTGGCTACTTTGAAGAACCTCATATAAAATATATTTTGATTTGTTTATCACTTTTTGGGTTACTGCATGATTCCATATGTGTTATTTCATAGTCTTGATGTCTTCCCTATTATTCTACAATGTAGAAAATAGTAAAAATAAAGAAAAACCCTTGAATAAGTGTGTGTGTCCAAACTTTTGACTGGTTCTGTTATGTATATATTTGTACCTCTATTTTATCAGGAAGTGATACTGACACCGAGGTCTCTTTTACAGAGGAGCCATGAATTACTACATACAATACAGAAAATACACAAATCAAAATATAAATACAAAATGCAAGCAGAAATAAATAAATAAAAACACATTCATCAGTAATAAGCAATAAGGATATTTGTCAAATCCGTCATGATTGATGTATTGTAACAGGCCCACAATGTGATTACTCAAGTCCGATGTATATATATTTGGCTCTTTTCGCTGCATAACATTTAGGCCAGTTGTCCCTTTTCAGGTTTAGAAGTGACTACTAATTGCTAAATGGCATTCCTAAAAACTGGTAGTATAGCTAAGTTAGCATACAGAAATCGGTGACATTAGTCAAAGTCGTTTTGAACTGTAATGCAGTTGATTTATGATCATGACATGATGGACATGTATTGGGGTTGACATCCATACAAGCATTATACTCCGATTTTTACCCCAAACATAGTGTGAAATACACATATAAACAATAGCCTAAATGTAGACAAATGTTGCTGTTGGACAATGAGGAGATTAGGGATCTTTCCCCCACAGCATCTTTCCCCCACGTGTTTCCATGGCATTCCCATTGTTTTGGTCGAGTTCAAATGACCTCAGAAACTGGTACCCAGGCTAGATAAATGCACTTATAAGGTATAATGTGTGTGCGCCTCATAGAAAGTGTGCTATTATCATAATACTTTGCTAACAAATGTTTTGCATACACTTTAAGCTAATTTGTTTCTATAGCATAAGTCATGCTCCAAAGTCCAGGTTATAAATTTAGGTTAGCCTGTTAATTGTGCACCTCTCACCCCTTGTTCAATATTCAAATGAATATCATAATGTGAACACCTTTCTTTGAAAGTATTACCGTTTTTATATTCCCTTTTCGAAATATGCCACGTCATTGACTTTTTCTGCATTTTGTTTTTCTCTGTGTTTACAGTAGCCTACCTATTTATCAGAATCTAATTTTGTAACATATCCTTCTCTGTTAAAGCTTTTATGACTGTCAATCCTATGAACAATATTTGGTGTTTTTGTTGCTCAGATGATGGTTTTGTTAAAAGGATAAAGATCTATTTCGAATCAAAGTTGCAGTGGAAAAAAAAACACTTTATTAGTTTGAAATCGTTGAAAGTGTGTTTTGCGTTTGTATTTTGAATTGTTTTTTTGTTTTTGTTTTTTCGGTGAGGTGCACATCAACCATATTAGAGTTTGATTCACAACTCGGTTTTATTGAATTGATGTTCACACTTCTTTGAGATAATTCGAGATATTATTCTGTAAGGACCAGAAAAAAATAAAGCAGATGTTTCGACATATATTGTTTTTGACATATTTCTTATGCACTCACATTTCTTAATGGGCTCGCGGTCCAGATGTGGCCGGCAGGCGCCATTTGAGTATCACTGATGTAGTCTATTCAATAGAGAGTTCTAGCACTCCAACTTCATGTGATTTGTTTCAGGACTAGCTCTATATGAGGCTGACTAACATCCTCAAGTTGCCCCTGAACACTGCCATTTCACGCATGCAGTCATGTCTGGTGCATAATTCACGTATCGTAAGCCTAACCCCTTAAAAACTCAAGTAGCCTAAATTTACACTATCATAATTTTTTTAGCAGGTGTTTTAAAACGCTTGACTGCAGATTCAGTGACGTCTAGCCCCTCCTAGCCCCTCACCATCGTTTCCGTGGAGAATGCCCACACCTTGTTCACAAGTTACCCGCAGCCAGTGAGCCTCGACACGGGTCTTTATCCAGCTCTAAGGGAAATTCCACGGTATTGTGGAGGTCTCATGGTTAATACACCCAATTTCAACGATTATACATACGCCTAATTATGATACATTTTCGTTGGTGGAATGGGGGTAGTCGAGTATTTAACCCATGTTAGTCCTATCACTTAACGCTAGAATAATTTTATAAATTAATGATATATAAGCCTACCCATTGATTCTTGAAGAATGTAACCTATAAATGAGTTTAGTTCAACTGTCGTACCCCACCACAACCCAATAATAAACTTGTTTTACTCCAATGTTTGTAAACAACTTAAACGTAAACGGACACTGTATAGCCTCAAATCATGGTTCAAATGTGACATTGTATATCATGGATGGTCAGTCCTTGCAGCCATAGCTCTGACTATGAATTTAAGAGTGGTTACATTTCTTCACCCCATTCCTTAGCTTTTTAGCGAAACAGGGGCGGGGACTATGCTTTGTTATTGTTTCAATAAAGGATTCTATCATTAAAATAGATAGGATTTTATCCAGTTTCTCTCAAATTAGATGATTTGAGGCTATTTTGCACTCTACGTTTTAGTGTAGTCTTATAAAAAAAATTGGCCAAGAGAATATCGAATATGCCTCACCTTGGTCTTAGACTAAATGTTCCACCTGAAAAAACATCTCTCTAGTCCACCACAGGGTGTTGAAAGGCTCGGTGGACACGGGGCATGGCTCTTTGCATCGCTGTATATAGGCCAGGCCTACACGTCTGCCTCTTATGGGCGCTTGACTGGGCACAGTCTAATGCAAATACGTTTTATTTTCCTTTCTCTGTGTTTCAGCTCTGATGCACCACTATTATGGTGCAAACCAAACTAGCTTATTTAAACAACGCTGAGACGAGTTCATAGAAATTCTTAAAAGTTTCAGTGCATTCAGGGTGCACATCACGTGGCTTGGCTTTTCTTCAGTAAAACAAACTCAAGGGCTTTGGTAGGTTCTTTAGCCTATACATCTCCATGTATTCGCTTCACTAAAAGCGCAACAGCGGGACTGTTGGGCCCATATGGTTGCAGTGGGTCTGCCTATATTGAAAACGGCTTGCTCTAAATAGGCTACCCTGATCACAATCGTCTAAAACCCAACTCTAAGTTTATATATAAACGAACATTTAGTACAAAATGTAGGCTATAATTATGACGACCAAAAACGTGAATCCATGGTGTAGGCCTGCTAAGAAAAGGCATAGAGATATAGGCTATTAATGTGACCCACACAGTCTACAAATATCGTGTGGGTCAGATTTTGCACACGAGCAACTTGAACCAGGCATAGCCTTTTTTGTCTTCTTTTTCTCTCACATTGCTAAAAGGCGCCCTTTTCTTCGGGAACCCATGCCTAGTCAACGTCCCCAGCATGCAGCAGGCCGTCAGTACCATCTGAAAGAGCGATGGGCGTTTCAGTGATTCTCCTCGCTGCAAGGTGCCATCCTCTCCAACCTTAGTCGACATGAAAAGAGAGCCATTTTATGATACTGATGCCAGACCTCCAGCCCACTATAGCAGCGGAAACGCTGTTTTCCATCCAGAAGAAACCAACTTATTTTAGGGGTCAGTTTGGGCCGGGTATATCGATACATCTTTATGCGTAGCCTGTTATCTTTATGATATATAGGCCTACCCAAACTGACTAAATGAAAGTGAAATTAAACGACTATTCTTATATGTATGAGCTTCCAAAACCAACGTCTGGTCCACAATGAATCCCAAACCTCCACAGTGAATGTGGATTCACAAGCGTTTAAGATAACATAGGGCCTATGAGACGAGAAAGCAGATAACGTGCATATAAATAATTAGGAGCAGAAAATTGCTGTGCTGTTCAACAAGAATCTAATTTGCGCGCTGCTGTTTCGGTAGTTATGCGTAAAACTGGAGAACAATGAGATGAATGGCGCGTCATGGGATGCGCCCTAGGCGGTTGACAACCCCCCAGATTTGTTTCCTCGCTGGTTACTTAGGCCAATGTCTTAACATTGCCAATGTAGGAAAGGGACTAATATAGGCTATAGCTTCATTGACAATGTTAATACATAGCAGCTTGAGCTTTATCATGGATGTGTCACTACAGGGAACATGGGGGTACCCCTGGGAACCAAATGCCAAGGTTACCGTCACCCGATGCCAATCGTTTCAGCAACAGGTGACAGCCATGTTTGTATCTTTACCTGCAGTCGAAATAAAGAAGAAGAAAAAACAACAATAGAATATAAAAGGGTCAATTTATAGATATTAAAATAAATGTAATCCCCTGGCCAGTCCCAATGTTGCTTTTTCGAACGAAGAAGCTGGTGAGGTCCGCCACCATTTGAATGCATGTTCTAAACCTGCATCAAGCACCTGGTGGCACAGCTCCCTGTGCAACTTCATACACGAATTTATTGATATGCTTTTGGACTTTGGTACAGGATGACACACCCCTGTTTAATAATAGGCTAAATTAATTTAAATAAATGTGCGACCTATAACTTCCCCCCACCAGCCACTTATATCTGAGCTTACTAACTAGGCCTACTGCAGATTCGAAACAATTTTCATTACAGATGTAAGATGTTAATGTGAGACAGTTTTGTTTGCTACAGCAGGAAAATAATCCTGCAGAAAATGTGGAAAATCAAGTCTGAAATGTCAAAGTGGAAATTACTAACTTCAGAAGCCTTTTTAAATCTCAAATACACTACAAGTTTAAAATGTCCTGCATTGCAGCAACGTTCTCTTGCAACAGGATGATCAAATTAGGATTCTACATCTGTATAAAACACTATTTTAACCATGTCAGTGACAAGGATGAATAAATCACTCCATGTGAGCAACCATCGAGAGGTTAGAAGAATGACTCCAAGTTCAAAAAGGGGGAGCGGTTTTTGGAATTTTGCAATGCATTTGTATTAACATTTGCATTGGTGTTATCTATTCTAGTCTATTCAGCAGCCCATTCACTTTCCCAGTCCACTACCAAATAAGACAACAAAAGGCTTATTTAGTTCTTTCAGTTTTTTTATTTTATTGAAGAAAAAAAAAAAAATCTGTACAATAGTAAAAACAGTATTTAAAAATACAAATCTACACCGTGCAAATACTACACAAAATCTCTATTCAACATGTTACCAAGGACGCCAAACATTGTGCATGGTAACTGCATGGCTGTATTGACCATTTGAGAGACACTTGTTTCTGTAGCTTGAGCTAAGACTGTTATTTAGTTGAATCTTATTTGTGGATACGATGACTTGACTGGTCCCTGCGGAGAGTTTAGTAGGTTTGGATTCGGACACGCGCACTGTGGCGCTGTAAGGTTTGAGCGCCCTGATGCACCGGGCGAGGGGCACAGTGGTCGGTGCCTTGCTCCCTTCGTGCCCTACTGTCGAAGGAAGACGTCTTTGCATCGGGCAGCACACAACAGTTTCGGGCAGCAAATGTTTTGCTACCGTGTCGCTGTCCGCGGTGCTGGAGTTCTGAGCCTGTCCTCCGGCGCAGTGCAGGCTGCTTGAAAGGTGCGTCAGCATGGTCAGACGACTGCTGCTCCCACTCGAGTTGTCTGTCAAGTACTGGTTCACGCCTGCTAGGCAGCTCCTGAAGCCAGCTTGGTATTCAGCATACTCGGAGTTCATGGAAAATCCTGTAAAAAATGAGAGGAACATTTTGAGTAAATATGGCACCATGCGTAAAACCCAGCCTATCGAGAATTTCACTTGACAGTAGATCGAATAATTGCTGGTAGAAGCTAATAGTGATAGGCCAGCCTATCTAGGCAAGGCCTAGAACGAGATAACAAATAGTTCTGATGGATAACGCACCACTCTGGATCTTCTGAAGATTTCTCAGATGTTTTACAGTTAGTTCCAAGATGTCCGCTTTCTCGAGTTTGCGTTTTCGAATCTGAAAAGGAGCAAACATTTAGCCACTAAGCACGATTGGTTTGTATCAATTGACCTAATAGATTCGAAGTATTACTTACATTGCTGGTGTAATAATTCTCCAGCAGAGATTTTAACTGATCCAAACATTTATTTATGCGCGCTCGTCTTTTCTTCTCCATCAATGGTTTGGATACCTTACAAAAAAAAAGAGAAATAAAGCATTAACAAACAATACATCAGTTACTTTACAATCTTCGTTGTTGACATTCATTTGTTTGAAAGCTATTATTATTTGCCAATTAAGCATGCATGTAGGTAACATAGGTTACACACCTTTTTCCCATTTATGATTTTGTTCTTGATTACACAATCGGATGTCGACACCATTCTGAAGGTAGTTTCTGGTTTGCTAACAGATGTTGTTGACCTACTGCCTGAACTCTTCCTGGCGCACGAGTGAAGGAATTCTGCCTCCGGAGCCGATTTATAGCGTCCCCCACTTAACATCTCAATGCAACAAATGCCCCGTGGGTCGCGCGCGCCGAGATGAGCGCTGCTTTGACAGCCCCCAACAACCAATCAGCCAAGAGCTCTCAACGAATAATCTATTGAACGCGTATCATCTTGGACCTCTAACAGCGTAAATATACTCGAATATTGCTGTCTAAATCTTAATATATTATTATAACGTTATGCTATTAAATGGAAAGAAGCACAGTCATTACGAAAATTACACTGTCTCCAAAAAACAACTAGCCTATATTATCTATAGGCTTTAACTATATCAACACGTTTAATGAATTAATAAATAAAGGTATATTATAGCCTTCCATATATGGAACATAGATTTTTTTTTTTTGTTTTTTTTACATTTTAGGGCAAGTAGGCTTATAACTCACTCAATGCTGCCTTATTATTTTAGCTATTTTCATAGCCTTCAATTAGTGTTTGGTAAGCTAATGTCAATGTTCTGTCAACTAAATTATAAAAAACGACTACATGTTCATTGAAATTTGATGCAATTTCCATAGGCTAAATGTAAACCTATACCGACACGCCTATAGACATATCAGTAGGCTTCAACATTCAACGTGTGAGGTGAGATTTTACAGAAAAGCGTAGAAAATCACCTCATAATGTGTTGATGTTAATTGTGTTTTGCTCGGTTTGGGGACTCGTACCAGGTCTTGCTATTGATTCTTTTATATCGGAGTTTCACGCCAATGAGGTTAAAGGCAGCACCGTGGAAATTCTCTCCATGTCTCCACAACATTTCGATTTTCTGGTGATACAAGAATCTGAGACACCTGTTGCAAAAACCTATGGTCACACACTAAATCGTCTTGCGACCATAAAGCATATCTAGGCCTATCTCAACGATATCCACCCTTACATTATAAAGAAGTGAATATGTGAATATGTGTTCCCCATGTTTTTGTTTTCTTCAGAAATAATGCATTGCCACTTTTGTCTTCGCAGGCACCGAGGAGAATCGGTGGGCCGCCCCCTGTCTTGAGGCCCTTGCCTCCGGATTCTTCACACAGCGCCCTCAAAAGGCACAACCCTTGGGAAAGTCATGCCAGCTGAACCGCCTGAACTAGCCCACCTGCACTGCTTTGCGCATCACAGACATTGACAATATACGGAGACCTTCTGGAGAATCGGGGACTTTTCCTTGAAGTACAGCCAACCCTGAAGAAATATACATTATAGCCACAACATTAGACAATTTCTATCTTCAGCTTTTTTCTTCTTCTAAAAATCTAAAGGTTTTAAATTCTTGTGACGTTAAATAAAGTGGCAGCGGAAGTATCGTGCAAGTAGGCCATATATTATGCAACCTATAATTGTGGTGTAAATTATTGATAACAGCCGAAGTGAAAAATGTAATGTGAAACGGGACCATGCCATTTGCTGGACACGCGACATGCTCAATGGAGATTCTATAGACTACTTTCAAAGTTGCTTAAGTCCTCTCAAGTTTGATTCCAGACACAATGGATGTGTTCAGATGACAATAAGCGCGCGGGAACAAACGGCGGGGAACGGGAGAGGGTTTCGGCATTAACATCTCAGTGTATTCAGTTCAGGGACAAGGCGCCCCTGAAAAGAAGGCAGTATATATGCCTACTGAGAGGCCATGGATCTTTTCTTCTGTCCGTTTTGTGTCCACAAAAAGTGGGCCGTATCAAAGATTCCTCTCACTTTCAACCACAAAACCACATTGTCCCGTAAGTCTTTGAAAGGGAGTTGTTAAAGAGAGTTGCGAAAGGCAGTGGTTTAAAGATAGGCCTTGCTAGGCCTGTGTCGGAATATTTCCTAGGCAGTTTTTTCAGGAAAAGTATGTTTTATTAGAACAGTAGCCTAATAGCGTAATAAGGCCTACGCATAGGCCTATATACTTTCCACGGGTGGTATAATTTTCATAAACTTACTCAAAAAAAGTTTTTAAGTAATCTTAATTGTAGTGTTAAAAATACATGCAATGTAGCCCGCAGTTGGCCTGTATAATAGCCTGCATAATGGGTAGGCTACACATGGACAATGCACAAATATTAATGAGCCTCGCAGACTAATTTGTATGTTTAATTACTCCAATCGGACATGCAATAAGCCGACAATAACGGCTGGAAAACAATAACCTATAAGCCTATGTTGTATTAATCATTGAACTCAAATTATTAATCCTCGATATTTTCTGTTTTGAGTCAAGGTGATTACATATCATGGTCAAAATAAAAAATATAGCCTATATTTATAAAGCTATGCCTATGTCTACAAATTGTACCTTAAAGGCCATATACAGTGCATTCAGAAAGTATTCAGACCCCTTGACTTTTTCCTAATTTTGTTACGCCACAGCCTTATTCCAAAATTGATTAAATGATTGTTTCCCTCAATCTACACACAATACCCCATAATGACAAAGTGAAAACAGTTTTTTAGAAATTGTAACAAATGTTAAAAAAAAATTACAACAGAAATAGCTTATTTACATAAGTATTGAGACCCTTTGCTATGAGACTCGAAATTGAGCACAGGTGCATCCTGTTTACATTAATCATCCTTGAGATGTTTTTCAACTTGATTGGAGTCCACCTGTGGTAAATTCAATTGATTGGACATGATTTGGAAAGGCACACACATGTCTATATAAGGTCCCACAGTTGACAGTACATGTCAGAGCAAAAACCAAGCCATGAGGTCGAAGGAATTGTCCGTAGAGCTCCGAAACAGGATTGCATCGAGGCACAGATCTGGGAAGGATGTCAAAACATTTCTGCAGCATTGAAGGTCTCCAAGAACACAGTGGACTCCATCATTCTCAAATGGAAGAAGTTTGGAACCACCAAGACTCTTCCTAGAGCTGGCCACCCGGCCAAACTGAGCAATCGTGGAGAAGGGCCTTGGTAAGCGAGGTGACCAAGAACCCGATGGTCACTCTGACAGAGCTCCAGAGTTTCTCTGTGGAGATGGGAGAACCTTCCAGAAGGACAACCACTAATCAGGCTTTTATGGTACAGTGGCCAAACAGAAGACACTCCTCAGTAAAAGGCTCATGACAGCCCACTTGGAGTTTGCCAAAAGGCACCAAAATGACTCTAAGGCCATGGAAAACAAAGATTCCCTTGTCTGATAAACCCAAGATTGAACTCTTTGGCGTGAATGCCAAGCGTCACATCTGGAGGAAACCTGGCTCCATCCCCACGGTGAAGCATGGTGGTGGCAGCATCATGTTGTGGGGATGTTGTTCAGTGGAAGGGACTGGGAGACTAGTCAGGATCAAGGGAAAGATGAACAGAGAAAAGTACAGAGAGATCCTGCTCCACAGCACTCAGGACCTCAGACTGGAGCAAAGGTTCACCTTCCAACAGTACAACGACCCTAAGCACACAGCCAAGACAACGCAGGAGTGGCTTCTGGACAAGTCTCTGAATGTCCTTGAGTGGCCCAGCCAGAGTCCGGATTTGAACCCGATAGAACATCTTTGGAGAGACCTGAAAATAGCTGTGCAGCAATAGATCTTGAGAGGATCTGCAGAGAACAATGGGAGAAACTCCCCAAATACAGGTGTGCCAAACTTGTAGCATCATACCCAAGAAGACAAGAGGCTGTAATCGCTGCTAAAGGTGCATCTACAAAGTACTGAATAAAGGGTCTGAATACTTAAGTAAATGCGGTATTTCAGTTTTTCTATTTTTTATACATTTGCAAAAATGTCTAAAAACCTGTTGTTGCTTTGTCATAATAGGGTACTGTGTGTAGATTGATGAGAAGAAAACAACTATTTAATCTATTTCAGAATGAGGCTGTAACATAACAAAATGTGGAAAAAGTCAAGGGGTCTGAATACTTTCCGAATGTACTGTATGCTGTTCAAATTGCGTAAAATGTACCGAAAAATTGGTGCCGCAATTTCGATGCTATGTTTTCAAGTGATAATGCAACGTTTAATCAGTATGAAATCTGACCGCTCTGCTTTGGTGTATGAAGGCTGGTTCTCCTCCTTTGTTCTGGTCTCTGCATTATGTCGTCGCTTTCACGCTCTAAGTTAACATGCACCGTGTAAAACCTGATTTCAGCATGGCAAGTTGGCAACATGGCAAACTTTGTTCTTTTTTGTTGTTGTTGCAAGCGCACACTGGAATGATTTCACGTTAATTACGCGGTGTGTTATATCAGTTATCACTGGTTATAGGCGAGTTCAGAATATGGAGGCTACTCACAATATTGAATACAAATATTTATAGAATTAATATAATGTTAAACGAATTGAATGAGTTACAATTCACAAAAGTTCGAGATTTTTCCCCCCTGCATGGGCTTTAAAAATGTCTTTAACTGGGTTATACCGTCACTCCCTTTCTTGCAGCTCTCAAAATAATTGGTTACCTCTCCATGATAATAGCTCAACAAACGACTTGTGTCCAAAATGGCCATGATAATGACGTACCATTAAATAACAAGTTAAGTGTATGTTTATAAAAGGACCTCAGACTTTTTCCCTCCACTTTCACTTTTCTCCCTCGAGTAACTCATTAACCACGACAGTCTATTGTCATGTATGCCTGCCAGGGGGACCTGACAAAGAGTGCTGTAATAATTGGAGTATTCGAGAACTTGTTAACAACAATTAGTGAAGCAATTATACAATTACCTGCAATAAACTGTTTTTCTCCAGAGGAAAACTCGCCCCATTAGCAAGAGAATGGCTATACATTACACAGCAAAGTTCAGGTAAATTGAAAAGAGGACTTTTGGCAAAGTAGACATGTATAGTGTGAATTGCCACATGCATATTCCAGAATTGTATTAGGCTCAGCCATTGGATCGTATACATGTTAGCTTTTAAAATGCTTCACAATGCATCTAATAACCTCCACTCTTAAAAGAAAAGTTAGATATAGACCCAAAAAGGGTCATATCGCTTGCTTCATATTGGCACCCCTAAAAGTTCAATATAGAACCCTAATGAACCCCCTTTAAAAAAACATATGGGTTCTATTTAGAATATTTAGGGCTGCCATATATGAAGCAAGCTATATAACCATTTTAGAACCATTTTTTTCCTGAGTGTCGCCTACAATAAATTGTCCAAATATAGGCGTAATATTTGGAACTGAAAGTTGCCAAAATGAAGTTGCCAAACATAAAGCTTTTGGGCAAGAAAAAAAACGATAGACTTATTTAAAGATGTGAAGGCAATTTCACACATAGAAACTGCAACGGGTCTCTGAGAGCGAAGCAAATCGAGGAACCGCCTCTTAACTATTCAGGGATCTGACGCAAACTGGAGGATGCAAAACCTTTATGGGCCTACACTTGGGGAGTTCGAAACGAAATCATTCAGGTGCTGACGCTGGTGCACTGTTAATATCGAATAATCTACATCCTTCGAAATTGCGGAAGGGGGATAAATAAAAGCCACGCGACGGGCCTGTTGGCGAAGCTCTGATCAAACATCAAATATCATGAATTTCTATAGACTGGTCTCCAGGTTATTTAAGGCTCTTTACTTTGGTTAAGACTCACAATAGGTTGTGTTTGGCTATTTGCACCGGGGTTACCGTCTGAATAGAACAGAGGTCTACATTAACATCGCTTAGGGTTTTCTCAAGGGCCGAAATGAACTAGTGGAAAGTAACTTTATAACTCGCAGAGGATGAACCCTTTGTCAAGCGCTCCACTGAAAGACACAAGCGCCTAACAAAAGAGAGACGTCATTGTTAAACACTATGGCTCATGGGTATTGATGCGCCTTGAATTGCTAAACATCTGCCATTTACTTTGCAACCACTTCAACCGATTTGAATACGAATAAAGTGTCTGTGCTTCTTAGTAGTCTGCACTATCTTTGCCCGTGCGTAAAACAACAGAGTTGCCAAGCGTATGAGCGGATTAGAAATCGAAACTTTTGAGCTAGGCCTAAACATATGGCTCCCCTATGGCATCGAAAAAGAACTAACTGCTAAAAAATGTTTTATTGGAAACTGACTGAGAGAAGAAGGATATGATCCACCAGTCAAACAATAGGAATCCTTGATATCAGGCCTGATTGTCAAAACGTTCTTCGTTTCTTATTTATCTGCTCACAAAAAGGGACACTAAACGTTACTTGCGCTATTAGTTAAGCCTGCATGAGACTATTCAATGAATATGAATCCAGTTTCACTCTTTCTTTTTAAACCTGAAATTATAACTTTCTTTCTGTAAAAAATATAATAATTGTGCGTAATTACGCAGTTGGTCCATCAATACGCCTGCGTTTAATGACCAAAATAGAGAGATAGAGAGAGCGAGAAAGGATCACTAGCAACAAACATGTATGGATATTAGGCCTAGTCGATCTTAAATTCTAAGAATTTTGTAGCCTACTCACTTTGTTAATAATCAAACCAAATTGCGCTTCAATGTATTACCGACGGAGTGGATGATAGAGTTCTCGACTCAATCAAAAAGGCATAGGCTATATTCTGTAGGCTACTGCTATATTCTGTAGTTACCCATTTGTTTTCTTTTAATGACTAGTCATAGGAGAAACAAGGGGTTGTGGCATACGATGTGGCATGTAAAAAGCATAAGAAACAGACAACTCTGACAACGCATTTGCCTACTTGCGCACGACAGTTATTCCAACACAATAGACCAACTGTATAGTTATCATTTCTTACTGAAATCGAGTCCAAATACTGTAAGTCTATATAAGCATTTAAAAAATAGCCCGGCTACCCAGCTGGTGGGTGAATCAAAGAAAGACGTTCTTGTGACCCGTTTTCTGCAGCAGGTTTTCCCAGGGTTCGTCCTTTATATGGCAAAAGTGGAAAATCGGAGTGTACAACTGAAAAGCCAGGGGGCGTTCCTCCAATTTTCCTCGCTCCATATTTTGCAGGGCAGAGAAATATGCATTCTCCCTCTCACTATCAGCAAGTAACATGGTTGCTGATGCCGTTAGAAGACAGGCAAATAAACCATTGGATAGGCTATACCAGATCTAAAAGCATGACCTTTTTACATGCAATATTTTGTAATATTTGCAAAAATGTTTCCAATAGCCATTAGCCAATTAATTGAGATAATAGTTATATTTTTATTATCATCAACTTTTCCATAGAGAAAAGTCCTGCTTTTTTAACAAACGTTTATATGCTAAAATGGATATGCTCGTTTGAAATATCCAAATAATATAACTTAATCGACGTGTGTGGCGTGTATCATGCATCTACCCTAAAATTGGTATGAAATCGTCAATTTGTTGGTGTCAGCGTTCAGCTGGCTAGGCGCGCCATATGCCATGCTTAGTGGCACTATTTACCGATTCGTTCCTACTTTCACGGTCCATCCTCCTCTTCTTCTTGCCAGAGAATTGAATGACAACAACAAAATAGCAATTTACCCTCTGAAATGGTCCCATACCCCCCAAGGTATGAGTCCTTTCCGTTTCCATCAGGGGCACCCTCTGGATTTCACTTAATGGTTTCGAATTTGACAGTGTGCTCTATCAAAATCCTTGGTCATTATCCTTACTTTTTTTTGCAGGACAAAAATTTAAGAGCTAAATATGCGAGAATGTGTGTGAGTGTGTGTGCAAAAGTTTGCAAAAGGTTACAATTCAGATTAAAATATTGGCTAAAGCTTAATTCGTCTGTGAGACTTTAATTCGGTTGTAGAACATATCATCCTCTTTCTACGTTTTTGAATATTGCAAGTTCACCTACCCCAATGCCCTCATGAATATGTTGTAATGAAGGTACAAAACTGTTGTAGCATCCTTGGTATAATATACACTATATATACCAAAGTATGTGGACGCACCTTCAAATGAGTGGATTTGGCTATTTCAGCAACACCACGTTGCTGACAGGTGTATAAAATCGAGCACATAGCCATGCAATCTCCATAGACAAACATTGGCAGTAGAATGGCCTTACTGAAGAGCTCAGTGACTTTCAATGTGGCACCATCATGGGATGCCACCTTTCCAACATGTCAGTATGTCCATTTTCTGCCCTGCTAGAGCTGCCCCAGTCAACTGTAAGTGTTATTATTGTGAAGTGGAAACATCTAGGAGCAACAATGGCTCTGCCGCAAAGTGATAGGCTACACAAGCTCATAGAACAGGACCGATGAGTGCAAACGCGCTTAGCACTACTGAGTTCCAAACTGCCTCTAGGAGCAACGTGAGCACAAGAACTGTTAGTTGGGAAGCTTCATGAAATGGGTTTCCATGGCCAAGCAGTCGCACACAAGCTTAAGATCACCATGCGCAACGCTAAGTGTCAGCTGGAGTAATTTAAAGTTCGCCACACATTCTCTGGAGTGATGAATCACACTTCACCATCTGGCAGTAGGGCGGACAAATCTGGGTTTGGTGGATGCCAGGAGAACGCTACCTGCTCGAATGCATAGTGCCAACTGTAAAGTTTGGTGGAGGAGGAATAATGGTCTGGGGCTGTTTTTCATGGTTCGGACTAGGCCCCTTAGTTCCAGTGAAGAGAAATCTTAATGCTACAGCATACATAGACATTCCAGACGATTCTGTACTTCCAACTTTGTGGCAACAGTTTGGGTAAGGCCCTTTCCTGTTTCAGAATGACAATGCCCACGTGCACAAAGCGAGGTCCACACAGAAATAGTTTGTTGAGATCAGTGTGGAAGAACTTGACTGGTTTACACAAAGCCCTGACCTCAACCCCAACAAACACCTTTGGGATGAATTGGAACACCGACTGTTAGCCAGACCTAATCACTAATGCTTGTGGCTGAATGGTAGCAAGTCTCCCCAGCAATGTTCCAACATTTAGTGGAAAGCCTTCCCAAAAGAGTGGAGGCTTTTATAGCAGCAAAGGGGGGACCAACTCCATATTAATGCCTATGATTTTGGAAGGAGATGTTGGACAAGCAGGTGTCCACATACTTTTGGGAATGTAGTGTAATTGACCAATTTCAAGAATGTGCAAATAAACACAAAATTAAATACTGAGTTTTATTAAAAAAGATATTCAACTGTTATTTTACCAGGTAAGTTAACTGAGAACACATTCTCATTTACAGCAACGACCTGGGGAATAGTTACAGGGGAGAGGAGAGGGGATGAATGAGCCAATTGTAATTTTAACTTAATGCGTTAATATAAAGGAGTGATCTAAAACAATCATTCTAGAAGTTTAGCCACAAATAATTAGACTTTGTTTTACAAATCTAATGTTCATAAAAAATGTAATAAAACATGATAATGGAAAAGCAACCACCCTTTAGGGTAGTTTCATCACCTAAAAAATACACATTTTACACATGAAAGGGGCTAGGGTCAGAAAACTGCTGCCAGATGGCTTTGGGAGTGACTGGAGGACACAGAAGAGCACAGGCCCACCCATTTTATTTAGTGTCAAGGTCTACTGGCACCACCCTCTGGTAAAATAATGTATAAACTTTACACGTCAATAGTGTGATTACCGGAAGGCAAATTCTGATATTTTTCCACTAATTGATCTATTGACCAATCAGACCAGTTCTTTGGCAACAATTGGGCTGTCAATTCAGAATTGGACTGCCTGTCTAAGGCAGCTTAAGTGTAATAGGATAAAAAGCACACAAGGAGAACATAAGTAGTACATTTACTTCAAACATTTGCAGCGTAATGACAATTTGCTTTGATATGCCGAAGACTCATGACATCTGTTCTAAAATGATGCAATATGCGAGCCTACTTAATCCTTAATCCTACTTACATAAAAAAGTATTATAGGTATAAATCATACCAGCATAAATACAGTGCCTTCAGAAATTCATGCCCCTTGACTTATTCCACATTTTGTTTTATTACAGCCTGAATTCAAAATTGATTAAAATAATTTGTATTTTCACCATCAACACACAATACCACATAATGACAAAGTGAAAACATGTTTATAGAAGTTTTTGCTAATGTATTCAAAATTAAATACAGAAATATCGAATTTACATAAGAGGTCACAGCCCTGAGTCAGTACATGTTAGAATCACCTTTGGTAGCGATTACAGCTGTGAGCCTTTCTGGGTAAGTCTCTAAGAGCTTTGCACACCTGGATTGTACAATATTTGCACATTATTCTTATAAAATTCTTCAAGCTCTGTCAAGTTGGTTGTTGATTCTAGCTAGACAGCCCTTTTCAAGACTTGCCATACATTTTCAAGCCTATTTAAGTCGAAACTGTAACTAGGCCATTCAGAAACATTCAACGTCATCTTGGTAAGCAACTCCGGTGTATATTTGGCCTTGTGTTTTAGGTTATTGTCCTGCTGAAAGGTGAATTTGTCTCTCAAGTGTCTGTTGGAAAGCAGACTGAACCATGTTTCCCTCTAGGATTTCGCCTGTGCTTAGCTTTATTCTGTTTCTTTTCATGCTAAAATAACTTCCTAGTCCTTGCCGATGACAAGCATACCCATAACACGATGCAGCCACCACCATGCTTGAAAATATGAAGAGTGGTACTCAGTGATGTGTTGTGTTGGATTTGCTCCAAACATAACACTTTGTATTCAGGACATAAAGTTAATTTCTTTGCCACATTTTTTGCAGTTTTACTTTAGTGCCTTGTTGCAAACAGGATGCATGTTTTGGAATATTTTGTATTGTGTACAGGCTTCTTTCTTTTCACTTTGTCAATTAGGTTAGTATTGTGGAGAAACTACAATGTTGTTGATCCATCCTCAGTTTTCTCCTATCACAGCCATTAAACTCTGTAACTGTTTTAAAGTCACCACTGGCTTCACAGTGAAATCCCTGAGCAGTTTCCTTCCTCTCCGGCAACTGAGTCAGGAAGGACGCCTGTATCTTTGTAGTGACTGGATGTATTGATACCACAGGAGGTTCGTGGCACCTTAATAGGTGGAATGTTATCAAATACATCAATCACATGGTTTCCATGTATTTAATGCCATTCCATTTACTCAGTTCCAGCCATTATTATGAGCTGTCCTTCCCTCAGCAGCCTCCATGATTGATATACCATCCAAAGTGTACAGAGATGAAGTAGTCATGCAAAAATCATGTTAAAGTCCATGCAACTTATTACGTGACTTGGGATAGGAGGCAGTATTTTCACGTCTGGATGAAAAGCGTGCCCAAAGTAAACTGCCTGTTACTCAGGCCCAGAAGCTAGGATATGTATATAATTGGTAGATTTGGATAGAAAACACTCTATAGTTTTTAAAACTGCTAAAATAATGTCTGTGAGTATAACAGAAGTGATTTGGCTGGCAAAACCCCGAGGACAAACCATCCAGGGGATTTTTTTTGTTGAGGTCATAGTATTTCCCAATGGGTTTCTATTGGAAGCCCTATTTAATAGGAACCTGGTTGCAGTTCCTATGGCTTCCACTAGATGTCAACAGTCTTTAGAAATTGTTCGATTATTTTCTTTTGAGAAATGAAGATGTATGGCCGTTCTTTGTAAGTGTCACTCCAGGTGGACTCTAGTGTTTGGTGTGCATGAACTGGAACACGCTTCACGTTGTTTTTATCTGGTATTGGAAACAGTTTATCCCGTCTTAAATTTGATCGATTATTTATGTTTTAGGATACATTAGGTTGGATTAGGAACGTTGTTTGAAATGTTTGGACCAAGTTTACAGGTAACTTATTAGATACTTGTAGTCATGTTGGGCGAGTTGGAACCGGTGTATTTCTGAATCAAACGCGCCAAATAAATGGACATTTTGTGGATATAAAGAAGGAATTTATCGAACAAAACGACCATTCATTGTGTCACTGAGACATTTGGGATTGCAAAAATAAGAAGATCTTCAAAGGTAAGGCATTTATTATATCGTTATTTCTGACTTTTGTGTCGCCACCTGGCTGGTTGAAAATTATTTTCATGTGTTTGTATGCGGGGCACTGTCCTCAGATAATTGCATGGTCTGCTTTCACTGTAAAGCTTTTTTTAAATCTGACACTGCAGCTGGATTAACAAGAAGCTAAGCTTTATTTTGATGTATTACAATTATATCCTTGTGAATCTTGAATATTGATATTTCTGTAGTTTGAATTTGGCGCTCTGCAATTTCACTGGATGTTGTCAAATCGATCCCACTAAAGGGATTGGCACGCGAAGGGATCACTAACAGGTTAAACAACATCTTACTCCTGAACTTATTTAGGCTTGCCATAACAAAGGGGTTGAATTGATTCAAGACATTTCAGCTTTTCACTTTTTATTAATTAGTAAACATTTTTAGAAACATAATTCCAATTTGACATTATGGGGTATTGTGTGTAGGCTGTGGGAGAAAGGTAGACATGCTGAAGGAAGGAAAAATAGAAATACATTAGCTAGCGAAAGAGGAGACTGGCAGCTGGCCCTGAGTGGAGATAACAGGTGGCCATACATCCCCAAGTAGGAACCACGCAACGGCCAGGCAAGCTGAATGTATGGCCATGACTAAATATATGCCAAGCGTAAGCCTGCAATGCATGCATTATTTTCATATCCATATGAGGAGAGTTTAGCCACCATTATGTTAGAGCTAAAAGCAGATGTGGGCGTTATCCTCAGATATGGGCGTTATCCATTGGGTTGAAAGATAATGGTGGCAGAACGCATAGGAGGTTTTACTTCATTTACATAAAGGATGGACCTATGTATTGTATGTGCATAAAAGCAGAGCCTGGGCCTAAGGAAGGCAGTTGTTCCGCGGACCGGCTCGGCTTTACTACTCTGTATTAAAGTCTATATTGAATTTAGAAGTTCTTGTAAGAAGTGTTATTCTTAAGACAATTTTCCACGACAAGGCCAGCGACCCAAAATCTCAATTTAATCCATTATAGATTCAGGCTGTAAGACAACAAAATGTTGAAAAAGTCAAGGGGTAAGATTAATCAATATTAGTAAGCAATTCTAGCAAGAAAAGCATTTCCTTGATTCAGTAAAACAGTTGAAATTAACTGTTTTCAACTACTTACTACTGATGTTTTGAGTATAACGTTGGATGATCCCTTGGAAATGCTGCTGTGTATTTTTCTGCGGCTGAAAGATAATGATGTAGCACTTAGGGAGAAAGTAGCAGAAGAGGATGCTGTATGAACTGGAAAGCACTGACATTGCATTGAATAACTGTAAATATTTACCATGGTATAATATGCTTGCTGTACAGAAAGTGATCCATGTAAGTATAAGGAAAAGCAGGTACAAGGTGATTGCTTTGGACTCGTTGTAGTTTTTGGGCAGGTCTTTCCCCATGTATGAGAAAATAAAGCAAAGACTTGCCAAGACTATAGTCAATAACAAGAACATGATCACTGTTCTTCTCATGGCACACTTTAGTATTATTTGATCTCTGTATGATGTCATGTCATTGACTGGTGTGGGAGGGCTGGCAGTGAACACTGTTGTAAGCAACAACAGCTGAAGAACAAAGACTATGGCTATGAGCCACCACTGTCCATTGTGCTTCACCCACCAGCTGTGTATCTTAGGGAACTTGGTGGCCATTTTGAAAATGCACACTATTTGAAAGGAGCGCACAGCGAAACAGCCTAAACAGACAGTGTAGAACAACAAAAATAGAAAATACCTCAACACACAATTGGTCACTGTTGGTTTCCCAAAGAAAAAGAACACACTGATACTACTTGCACTCAAGCAGCCCAGAAGAAGGAAACACATTGGCCCGCCGGCAGACTTAACAACCGGCTTGTCATAGTTGAGTGCAAAAAGAATGACAATGGCTAGTGTTAGCGCTAACAGGACGCCTGTGGAAAACATGAGTGTGATGGCGACAGGGTCTGTGAAAGGTATATACTCCACTGAACGCTGTGTGCAAAAGGTGCTTCCTGGTTTGGACCACTCTGTCTTCCTACAGTCGATGCAGCTGTATGGGTCGTCTGTTTGGCAAGAAGACGATAGTCAATGATGAGCCAGGCATCATGCATACATTATATCATCTCCAGTGGAACAGCTCATGAGGACAGAATTAGTAGGTCTACGGTAACATTTGGACCAGGTGTGAAGTGTGTTTTCTAGTAGGAAGTAAAACACCAAAAACAAGCTGAAACAAAAATCTACATAAATAATGTCATATTCGTTTTCTTCTTACTTTAACCCCCATGAGTGTCAATGGACACCTTAATCTAATAAGATTGCTCTCTTTATCTCTGGACCTCTTACCTGTGTAGTTAACATAAGTCATACCAGGGCAGACGTTACACTGGAAACAACATTGATGGAGTCCATCTTTCTTCTTTGCAAATCCTTCTGAGCATTCAGGGGAACAGCGTGCGACAGGCACCTTGAGAAAGACCAAAGGTTGCGATCAAATGGCCTTTGTCATACATGTAAAATAGAAAAACATGATTCATGAATGATTTATGATTTATTAAAACCAGAAAAATGACTTACTTGGTCAGCATACCAGTGAATTTTAGTGTTGTTGATAGAGAAGGGAACGTCAACTGCTGGGTCAGTTTCATAAGAGCCCACTTTCTGGGCCTGGCCACTCTGGTTCCAGAAAACAATAGCATAAGAAGTACATGTCGGGTCTCCATTGCTGTCAAACTCAATATGCCGGTTCAATATTGTGAAATTTGACCTCTTTAATTCTTGGAGAAGCTGAAATCAGACAAGAATGTAGTGTTGCAAGAACATTTGTGGTGTCTAAACACTATAACAATGTCATAGGGATTATTCACTATTGATTCACACTTTCAAAGGTTCACACCTTTGTGTGGACATTTAAAGGTAGACGTAGCAATGAGAACATCAGACACACTGGGGTACGCTTTTGATTACTGACATCAACAAAAACCGCCACAATTGGCTTTTCCAAATGTGGAAATATGGGCATGCCCGAAGTGAGGCCACAAATTAGAGCAAACTAGTAATGGCTGTCCTGGCAGGTTCAAATGTTGTTTCTATTGATGCTGTTGTCTGTAAGCGGGGAAGTTGCCCTGCAGTGTATGATGATGTCATATTGCTAAGTCTACCCTTAAGACACACTCCAGCCTCCCCATCACCTCATTTATCACAAGTGTAGCCTAGATGCATCCTGTCAATTGATGTATTCTTCAATATTGTAATGCCATTTCTCTTCAAACAAAAGTATGTGGACACCCCTTCAAATTAGTGGATTCAGATATTTCAGCCACTCCCCGTGTATAAAATCGAGCACACAACCATGCAATCGCCATAGACAAACATTGTCAGTAGAATGGCCCGTACTGAAGAGCTCAGTGACTTACAATGTGGCACCATCATAAGATGCCTCCTTTCCAACAAGTCAGTTCGTAAGACTTTCTGCCCTGCTAGACCTGCCCCAGTCAATTGTAAGTGCTATTATTGTGATGCAGAAACGTCTAGGAGCAACAACAGCTCAGCCGCGAAGTGGTAGACTACACAAGCTCACAGAACGGGACCACCGAGTGTCCTCGGTTGCAACACACACTACCGAGTTCCAAACTGCCTCTGGAAGCAATGTCAGCATAAGAACTGTCCGTCGGGAGCTTCATGAAATGGGTTTCGATGGTCGAGCAGCCACACACAAGCCTAAGATCACCATACGCAATGCCAAGCATCGGCTGGAGTGGTTTAAAGCTCGCCACAACTGGACTCTGGATCAGTGGAATGGGTTCTCTGAAGTAATGAATCACGCTTCAGAATCTGGCAGTCTGACGGACAAATCTGGGTTTGGTGGATTCCAGGAGAACGCTACCTGCCCTAATGTATAGTGCCAACTGCAAAGTTTGGTGGAGGAGGAATAATGGTCTGGGTCTGTTTTTCATGGTTCAGGCTAGGCCTCTTAGAACCAGTGAAAGAAAATCTTAACGCTACAGCATACAATGATATTCTAGACAATTCTGTACTTCCAACTTTGTGGCAACAGTTTGGGGAAGGCCCTTTCCTGCTTCATCATGATTCCCCCGTGCAAAAAGCGAGATCCACTAAGAAATGGTTGGTAATGAGATCGTGTGGAGGGACTTGACTGGCCTGCACAGAGCCCTGACCTCATCAAACACTTTTGGGATGAATTGGTGCGCCGACTGCGAGCCAGGCCTAATTACCCAACATCAGTGCCCGACGTCACTAATGCCCTTGTGGCTGAATGGAAGCAAGTCCCCGCAGCAATGTTCCAACATCTAGTGGAAAGCCTTCCCAGAAGATCGGAGGCTGTTATAGCAGCAAAGAGGGGACCAACTCCACATTAATGCCCATGATTTTGGAATTGAGATGTTCGACGAGCAGGTGTCCACATACTTTTGGCCACGTAGTGTATATGCAAAGTTTCAAATGCTTACCATAAATGGATACACAGTTACATTGTCACTGCATCCCTTAATGTCACATAGTAACAAATTATGTAACGCGTGGGCCATAGCATAAATGGCAGAGTAAGTTGCGAAAGAATATGATGGGTTTTCACCGATGATCTCTTCTGGGCTCACATCACTACAGAGGTCACAAGCTTGATTGCATGTTCGTCCGGATGGTGTTTGTTCACAGGCTGTGGGCCTGTTATTCCTTTGTGTGTGGGACAAATAGACAAAATCCTTAAACCCAGGTAATGGCATCACTGTCTCTGTTATTCCAATGATGGTGCCAATCGCCTTGATTCCGCTCAATCTGGGGAGGTTCTTGTTCAAGGACCAACTGTCGCCTGCAATCCACACTTTGTTGTGTATGTTGTGCTTGATTGCTGATTTAATGAACGCAACAGCGCTGCTCTGCCCGGCAAAAACTATAATGACCTCTATGCTAAGATCCTCTAACTGTTGAAGTATTTCATAGTGATCAGACATTTCATTGAGCTCTTTTGCATAAGCCAAGCAGATCTTAGTGTCTTTCAGCTTGCTTTTGAACAGCTGTAGGCCATTTTGACTGTTCTCATCGCCGCTGCTGACAAATGCAACCCAGTTCCATTTAAAGTGCTGTATAATCAGAATTATCAGTTGTATTAAGTCTTTGTTACTAGCTGTGGTTCGCAGGAATGAGGGATATTTCCACTTGTCGCTTAGAACAGAACTGGAGGACCCATAATTTACCTGTGAAGAAAAAGATGTCCATTTTAGACACACATAGACAAGAATAACCCAATAGGGTGGTGACCTACCCAACCCTCCTCGTAGATAGCTACTAGGAGTGCAGAATTGTATTCCAGCCATGCTCTAACACGCCTGATTCAGTTAATCAAGCTCCTGATGTTAGAGAAGGGTTGGAATAAATACCTGCACACCCAGTAGCTCTCTGGGTGTACCCCAGCCTTAATACACTTTTTTTTAAGTGATCAAAATGACCTAAAGTAAGTATGTATTACCATGGGAATTAGATTCATCGCAAACAAGGGAGCAACAGTCATGGACTCCATGCTTCTAAATGGACCGGCCACAGCTATGACTTTGGACACATACTCGTTGACGCACCTCAGAACTTGAATTGATCCATTTCTGGAGATCATATTTAAGATGGCCTGAAAGTTGAATGTGTCTGAGCAGTGGTCGAATATCTCATAACCGAGTGATACATTGGGCAGGATGAGGCTGGAGTTATTGATCTCTTGTACAGCGAACCTCATCACCTGAAACATCCGATAACTTGACAAGGTAAATGACTGTCTGTGGAAAGAAGAACAGTGTGTACACACAGCAAATTAGTCGATTTTCCTGGTGTGACTACTGGCATATGCAATTTGAAATGTTTAATCACTTCACATACTGCGGTTTGTTTTACCTAATTTGTCAACTTACTTTGTTAAAGGGGAAGTTTAGTATTTTACAACTTAAAGGAAAGATTCACCCATTTTGAATGTTATATATTGTTTTGTGCATGTCTGAATGATGTTCTATCAATTCCCAGGGTCATTTCATGTTTTCATGTGTATCTGAGCTATTGCTTTTCAAGAAGGTATAAATATAGTCGGTATGACAAGTTTTGCATCACAACAGCCATTACAAACTTAACTAACTTTAGCCAACAGTTAAAAACAGTGGGAGTGATTGGGGCATGAGGCACATAGGGCAAGAATGTAATCAACTTAAGTATTTGGTTTAAGATTACTTTAAAATGTGATTTGGCCCCTCTTTTATCATGTGCCACATGCTCCAGTCACTTGATTGAGTTTTAGCTGGCAGTAGTTAAAGTTAGCTGAAGTTTGTGGTGGCTGTTTAAAGAAAACCATACCATGGATTACAGTTTATCCTGACCAATAGACTACTTTCAAGGTGTTTAACCATCTAACATGAAGTTGTAAAAAACTCAACATTCCCTTTAAAGTGTACATCTGCGATTGGTGCATCCATTGTTTTACTTTAAAATTAATGATATATACCCATTCATTCTTATATTCTTATAAATGACTTCATGAGCTTAGTTCAACAATCGTATAGTGATGGGTCGTTCCCGAACGAACAAACTTTTGGAATGGCTCTTTTGGATGAACGTCGGGAACTGAATCACATCTGTAAAAGAGCCGTTCATTTGATCCCTGATTTGCATACTAATACTGCTTTCTGAGCTCCAGACAACGATTATCAGTAGATAAGTTATAAAAACATTCTCTGAAGATTGTAATTCCTCACTGCAGGAACAATAGATAATGAGGGGAGAGACATTTTCTGGTCCACCAGGCATTTTTGCAGTGCGTTCATTTTTTTCTCTTTTTTTTGTTGCAGGCCACAATAATTTGTTCAGGTAAAAGAAAATTTGAACTCATATCACAATTTCACATAATGGCAGGCAAAGAGGGTTTAGGAGTAACTGATTACAACTAATCAATTGCATGTAATCTGATTACAAAAAAACGAACCAGTTACGTCACCAGCAAAAATATTGTAATCAGATTACGGATACTTTTGAACAACTAGGATTACTTTTCAATTCAGAAAGGATGTTTGTGGGAAAAAATACATGGACACCTTTCTGTTTTCTCAATGACATTCAATTCAGAATTTAAAAAATATGCAAGTTTAACTTTGTTCCACCTGAGCGAGTCTGACCACAAGTCGGAGACCACTATTATGACACATCAAATGCGTTTGCTGGATCCTTTTAGTCTTCTAATGCCTCAAGGGGAAAGTAATCCAAAAGTAACAGAAAGTTACATTACTGATTACAATTTTGGACAGGTAACTAGTAACTGTAACAGATTACATTTAAAGAAAGTAACCTAACCAACCCTGCAGGCAAGTTTGTAGGCTTTATTCAAGAGATTAGCAATTTTTACATCGTTTTAGGTAAATTTTTAAGCGCTAATGAGCGAAGAGCTGTTTGGGAGACAAATGAATGTCTCTCTTAGCTGAACGAATCCAAATGTGCCGGGTTACTGAAAAGACTTGGAATGCCCATCACTACGTCGTACCCCATCAGAACCCAATATACAATTTTTTACCCCAATGTTAGTAAACAATGTAATTGTATATAAACACTGTATAGTCTCAAAAAACATTTGAAACTATAATTTTGATCTCACGGAGGGTCAGTCCCTGCCTCCATAGGATATACTGTACATTTGAAAGTGGTTACATTTCTCCAGCCACATCCCTCAGCTATTAACCAAAACAGAGGTGGGGGTGCCCGCTTTGTTATTGTTTGAACTGCAGATTGCTCCTTTAAGTGAGGTTAAACATTTGGTATAATACATTTACAGTACTATAACATTTCACGTTACTTACATGGAAGTGTCGTGATTGAACTCAGGTGTCTCCAACTCAGTTTCTGGAGAGGTACTGGGTATGCAGGCTTTTATTTCAACCCAAAACTAGAACAAGTTGACAATCCACTTGGTCTTCAGTACAAACATTGCTTAATTAAATTGGTTGTGTTAATATTGGGCTGGAAGAAAAACTGCATGCCCAGTGGCTCTCCAGGACCAGAGCTACGATTTCCCTGATGGTTGAAAGGTATGTTGAATGGTGTGCTACAGCACTCACCGAGAGCAATCCACAATCACCGGTCGGTTGTAAACAACTGAGCTGCTGCGATGATGAATGTCGAAAAGGCCTCCCAGTATGTATTCTCCATCTAGTTTAAACTCAGAGGCTGAGCAAGAATATGATTCAGGTAAGGCATGCTGAAAAGACCCCAACATTACCAGCAAGGCCAGTGGATGTTTCATCGTTGCCTTCACATGTAGTCAGTCTGAGCAGACCAGAGGGGCTGTGTCTACACCAAATGCTCAGGTACTGGTGAAGATGGCTCCCCCACTTTGCATAGGGATGCTTTACATGCAATGATTTTATATGCACCATTACATCAGGCAGGAGTTCCTCACAGTCAGACTGGAAGCAAATGTGCAGCACTGAACAGGAAATCCATGACCCGAAGTGAAATAGAAATGTGCATTGAATTGCTGGTACTGGTTTAAAGGATGAATGGTGTGGTAAAGGAGTTGGCACCGAGAGCATTGATTGATTTCACTGTCCAACCCTATCCAGGTGGGTCAAATGTACCATGACTAGCTCCATCCTTTCTGCAAATGCAACATTTGTGCAATGATTAATGGACTTGTTTTCCAGACAAGATTTTTCAGTGAATAAATACACAATATACCTCATACAGTAATACACATGTAGGAATGTAATAGTTATTTCTAAAAAGCAGATATGGATGAAAGTTGACAAAATGTCAGCGGTCCCAAAACATGAAGCAGAAACAGCCGCCTCATTAGAAGGGACACAGTTTCTTTAATAGCATTTGGAGTGAAAAAAATACACTTAAAGTTATTAAAATCAAGTTTTGTTTATAATTGCAGCACAAGAAAAAACAAGAACATGCAATCTCTTTCTTGAGAAAGTGTTTATAAATCTAGAATCCAATTTTACCAGTTTTGTTATCATTCATTTTTTTTTAATGGCATATGATAAATTGAACACTTGGAAATAGTAGGCCATTATGTTCAAAGAAAAAAATAACATGTTCAAAATAATCTCTAAACAAATGTCATCTTTGCCATATATATATAAATTCGCAAGACAACTCTTGGAAACATGATGTACTTTGACAGGGGGGAAAAAATTCTGATCCTTCTTTACAGTGCTGATCAAAGGTTTTCCAAAATGTCTCTCTGGTTACCAAAAATACTACTGCACACTTTTCATAAGATACCCGACCGGCATACTGATAAAAATGCCCAAAAATGTGAGGGGTGGGGGCCAAAAAAAAGAGAAAAAAAGTGTTCACAACCCCCTTCATCCATTTGTTACATTAAAAGCTCTCAATCTCAATTTTCTTATGTTTCCTCTGCAAAAGAAGAGAGAGAGAAAATATTTTTGTTTGGAATGATTAGATTATTACCACATATTTGTCTAAAGTAAAATACAGAATATGAGTTTATCAAGGGTGCTATATTTGCATGGAATGGACCCCAGTTTCTAAACAGTTGGCCTCAGTGTATAAGGTATTTCATTTTATTTTTGGAAGGAAATAATAATTATAACACAGGTATGATACTATAAAGTACATTTTAAAGTAACTGTCCAGAGAAAATCTAACTTTTCTGTTAACTCATATAAAAATAATGTTGATGACTCATTCTATACTCGTACACTTCAAAAACCACACCTCAAATTTGTCATACACACCTTTAAAAGAAAATACTAGTCATTTCCTCATGGAGGATGTTGACATCCTCCTGAGGATGAGCTGGCCAATCAGTGGTCTACTTGAATTCATATTTTTTAGGACCGGTATACGCCCACACCATTCTGTTGGGATATGCCCACACCATTCTGTTGGGATATGCCCACACCATTCTGTTGGGATATGCCCACATCATTCCAACACAGAAAAGTTGCTGTTTTACATATTTAATAACCATTTTTTAGAAGGAAAACTATTTCACCCCTATTGTAATTAATTATAGGTCATATTTCATAGAAATCTGGAAACACTGGACAGTTACTTTAAGAATTCTAATATTGAAAAATGAACAATTTAAAATGATATATTCAAAGGGGGGCGCATTGCAAAAATCTGAGGTTTAACTTGATTGGCAAGTCCATAGCTAGATGCCACCTCCATAAAGTAATCCCTATCATTTAGTTTCCAGGAGTGCTGAATGACACAGTATTATATTTATCTTCAACTGTACAAGCAAAGCGTCTTTTGACATGATGGGAAAGCAGATGGACTAAACACAAAAAGGGATTATATGCCTACATAGGGCAAAACAAGAACACATTTTAATAAAATCAGCCACACTTAACTTGAGAACGAGGCATTCTTAAACCTCACTGTACATAATGTCTTAAAAAAAACATGACATGAAACATTTCATAATCCTCCATGATGGTTTATTCTCTGGAGAGTACACTAACTCGGTCTTGGCCATGCAGTGAATTGCACTCTTAGCTGACTTGTTATCTAGCCAACCTCCTATACATAAATCACTGCTTTTGCCATAAAGAGATGGTTGGATTATGGTTCCGAATAGTTACAGTATGATAGGTATTGTATGTAGCTAGTGAATCCTTGTTCAAGTGAAGCATAACCAGTCATTGAAAATTAACTGCATTAAAATACAGTGGACAAATTTAAATTGGTGGGTGGGTGGGGGGGTTCAAGCCGGCGCAAAAATACACTTGATCTCAGAGACACATCATTCATCAATTTAAATATTTCATATTTACTTCAATTTCAAAATGTTACATCTTATTGTTATTTCAATCTAAACCTAAGGACTTCCCATAATTACACGTTATAAACGAGTAGGTACCAAGTCTTCAATCAAAAGTAGTTACTTCGCTTGGAGACAGAGCAGTGCACAGCAGTTGAAAAGGGATAGTCGTTAAGAATCCACAACTGAAATTTCTACTGAAATTCATCCAGTGCCGCCCCCTCTAGCAGAGTTTATACTTACCCCATGGGGTTACAAGGCAAAGGGCGACACTGCGTTTCATCCACTGACTTAAGACAATGTTATCCCGCGGCTGCGAGATGGCTCGCCAACTCATATCCCCATAATAACCAAAGGCAGAGTTCTCGTGACTACAGCAATCCTCAGCACTAATAACATCCATCACTGTCACCATTTTGGATCAAAACTCTTATCCCATTTTTCTTTTTTTTTTTCAATCCCCTCACAGACAATCACTGACCCCTGTTCCCCACCATATACTATTTTTCCACAACTTTTAAATTTTCAAAATGGGGGAGGGGGGGGGTTATTTTAACTAGCAAAAGGTTTCCCTGTGTCTTCCTTGCCTCTGTAAGTCCTCTTCCCGTGCGTGAAGGGTAGGTATCTGTACTTGACCATATGCTGGAAGTAGGAGAAAAGACGGAGTTAGCCAAATTGTAATTCAAAGAACGTAACAGTGAAAGTCACAGCACAGTTCACATTTTGCTGCTTTAAAAATGAAAATGTATTGAATTTAAAAAAAATCCTACACATGTACACAACCTATACATTTTGAAAGTGAAAAAAAAAAATGTAAGAAAATGTTCCAAATTAATAAAAAAATTAAAGATGTCTTGATTGTGTAGGTCTTCACACCCCAGAGTGAAGACTTGGTGGAATACATATTTTGCAGCCATTACAGCTGTGAATCATGTTGAATAAGATTTTACCAACTTTGCAAAATTCTTAGGGCAACGGACACTGACTGTACAAAACATTAGGAACACCTGCTCTTTCCATGACAGACTGAGCAGGTGAAAGCTACGAACTCTTATTGATGTCACTTGTTAAATCAAAATCAGTATAGATGAAGAGAATGAGACAGGTTAAAGAAGGATGTTTCAAGCCTTGAGACAAATGAGACATGGATTGTATATGGTGCTGACGGACAGGGCTGCCGTGCTTCTAGCTCTTAGGAAACTGCAGTGTTTTTTATTTTTGTAATGTGTTATTTCTTGCATTATTAGCCCATGACATTTTTTATGTCAGCTTATTAGCCCCGGTCTGCTAACTGTCTGAATCGCCGTGTCCCCAGCCAGCCCAACCACTCATTGGACCCATATGATCACTTTGCTATGCATGCTTCTCTCTATTATCAATATGCCTTGTCCATTACTGTCCTGGTTAGTGATTACTGTCTTATTTCACTGTAGAGCCTCTAGCCCTGCTCAATATGCCTTAACCAACCATGTCGTTCCACCTCCTACACATGCGATGACATCACCTGGTTTAAACGTCTCTAGAGACTAGATCTCTCTCATCATTACTCAATGCCTAGGTTTACCTCCAATGTACTCACATCCTACCATACCTTTGTCTGTACATTATGTCTTGAACCTATTCTATCGCGCCCAGAAACCTGCTCCTTTTACTCTCTGTTCCGAACGTGCTAGACGGCCAGTTCGTATAGACTTTAGCCGTACCCTTATCCTACTTCTCCTCTGGTGATGTAGAGATTAATCCAGGTCCTGCAGTGCCTAGCTCCACTCCCACTCCCCAGGTGCTCTCATTTGTTGACTTCTGTAACCGTAAAAGCCTTGGTTTCATGCATGTTAACATTAGAAGCCTACTCCCTAAGTTTGTTTTACTCACTGCTTTAGCACACTCTGCCAACCCAGACGTTTTAGTCATGTCTGAATCCTGGCTTAGGAAAACCACCAAAAACCCTGAAATCTCCATCCCTAACTATAACATTTTCCACCAAGATAGAACTGCCAAAGGGGGCGGTGTTGCAATCTACTGCAGAGATAGTAAGACAGAACTCTGCAGGCTATCCAGGTCTGTACCCAAACAATTCGAGCTTCTACTTCTAAAAATTCACCTTTCCAGAAACAAGTCTCTCACTGTTGCCGCTTGCTATAGACCACCCTCTGCCCCCAACTGTGCCCTCGACACCATATGTGAATTGATTGCCCCTCATCTATCTTCTGAGCTCGTGCTACTAGGTGACCTAACCTGGGACATGCTTAACACCCCGGCCATCCTACAATCTAAGCTTGATGCCCTCAATGTCACACAAATTATCAATGAACCTACCAGGTACAACCCCAAATCCGTAAACACAGGCACCCTCATAGATATCATCCTAACTAACTCCCCCTCCAAATACACCTCTGCTGTTTTCAATCAAGATCTCAGCGATCACTGTCTCATTGCCTGCATCCGTAATGGGTCTGCGATCAAACGTCCACCCCTCATCACTGTCAAACGCTCCCTAAAACACTTCTGCGAGCAGGCCTTTCTAATCGACCTGGTCGGGGTATCCTGGAATGACATTGACCTCATCCCGTCAGTAGAGGATGCCTGGTTATTCTTTAAAAGTGCCTTCCTCACCATCTTAAATAAGCATGCCCCATTCCAAAAAAATTGAACTAGGAATAGATATAGTCCTTGGTTCACTCCAGACCTGTCTGCCCTTGACCAACACAAAAACATCCTGTGGCGTTCTGCATTAGCATCGAATAGCCCCCGTGATATGCAACTTTTCAGGGAAGTTAGGAACAAATATACACAGGCAGTTTGAAAAAGCTAGCCTTAGCTTTTCTAACAGAAATGTGCATCCTGTAGTACAAACTCAAAAAAGTTCTGGGACACTGTAAAGTCCATGGAGAATAAGAGCACCTCCTCCCAGCTGCCCACTGCTCTGAGGCTAGGAAACACTGTTACCACCGATAAATCCACTATAATTGAGAATTTCAATAAGCATTTCTCTATAGCTGGCCATGCTTTCCACCTGGCTACCCCTACCCCGGTCAACTGCTCGGCACCCTCCACAGCAACCCGCCCAAGCCCCCACCATTTCTCCTTCACCCAAATCCAAATAGGTGATGTTCTAAAAGAGCTGCAAAATCTGTACCCCTACAAATCAGCGGGGATAGACAATCTGGACCCTCTCTTTCTAAAGTTATCTGCCAAAATTGTTGCAACCCCTATTACTAGCTTGTTCAACCTCTCTTTCGTATCGTCTGAGATTCCCAAATATTGGAAAGCTGCCGCAGTCATCCCCCTCTTCAAAGGGGGTGACACTCTAGACCCAAACTGCTACAGACCTATATCTATCCTACCCTGTCTTTCTAAGGTCTTCGAAAGCCAAGTTAACAAACAGATTACAGACCACTTCGAATCCCACCATACCTTCTCCGCTATGCAATCTGGATTCAGAGCTGGTCATGGGTGCACCTCAGCCACGCTCAAGGTCCTAAACGATATCATAATCGCCATCGCTAAGAGACATTACTGTGCAGCCGTATTCATCGACCTTGCCAAGGCTTTCGACTCTGTCAATCACCGTATTCTTATTGGCAGACTCGACAGCCTTGGTTTCTCACATGATTGCCTCGCCTGGTTTACCAACTACTTCTCTGATAGAGTTCAGTGTGTCAAATTGGAGGGTCTGTTGTCCGGACCTCTGGCAGTTTCTATGGGGGTGCCACAGGGTTCAATTCTCGGGCCGACTCTCTTCTCTGTATACATCAATGATGTCGCTCTTGCTGCTGGTGATTCTTTGATCAACCTCTACGCAGACGACACCATTGTGTATACCTCTGGCCCTTCTTTGGACACTGTGTTAACTAACCTCCAGATGAGCTTCAATGCAATACAACTCTCCTTCCGTGGCCTCCAACTGCTCTTAAATGCAAGTAAAACTAAATGCATGCTATTCAATCGATCACTGCCCGCACCTGCCCGCCCGTCCAGCATCACTACTCTGGACGACTCAGACTTAGAATACGTGGACAACTACAAATACCTAGGTGTCTGGTTAGACTGTAAACTCTCCTTTCAGACTCACATTAAGCATCTCCAATCCAAAATTACATCTAGAATCGGCTTCCTATATCGCAACAAAGCATCCTTCACTCATGCTGCCAAACATACCCTCGTAAAACTGACCATTCTACCGATCCTCGACTTCGGCGATGCCATCTATAAAATAGACTCCAACTCTCTACTCAACAAATTGGATGCAGTCTATCACAGTGCCATCCGTTTTGTCACCGAAGCCCCATATACTACCCACCACTGTGACCTATACGCTCTTGTTGGTTGGCCCTCGCTTCATACCTGTGGCTAAACCCACTGGCTACAGGTTATCTACAAGTCTCTGCTAGGTAAAGCCCCGCCTTATCTCAGCTCACCGGTCACCATAGCAGCATCCACTCGTAGCACGTGCTCCAGCAGGTATATCTCACTGGTCACCCCAAAGCCAATTCCTCCTTTGGTCGCCTTTCCTTCCAGTTCTCTGCTGCCAATGACTGGAACGAACTGCAAAAATCACTGAAGCTGGAGACTCATATCTCCCTCACTAGCATTAAGCACAAGATGTCAGAGCAGCTCACAGATCATTGCACCTGTACATAGCCCATCTGTAAACAGCCCATCTATCTACCTCATCCCCATACTGTATTTATTTATCTTGCTCCTTTGCACCCCAGTATCTCTACTTGCACATTCATCTTCTGCACATCTACCATTCCAGTGTTTAATTGCTAGATTGTAATTACTTCGCCACCATGGCCTATATATTGCCTTAACTCCCTTATCTTACCTCATTTGCACTCACTGTATATAGACTTTTTGTTTTCTTTTTTGTACTGTATTATTGACTGTATGTTTTGTTCATTCCATGTGAAACTGTTGTTGTATGTGTCGAATTGCTATGCTTTATCTTGGCCAGGTCGCAGTTGCAAATGAGAACTTGTTCTCAACTAGCCTACCTGGTTAAATAAAGGTGAAATAAATAAAATTAAATACAAATGTTATTACATACTGTCAGGAAGAACCTTTGGATATCAGAGTGGCGGTAACTCACCAGCATAAAGACCAGGAATACGACTATCCCGAATCGGATCCTTTGTTCGTACCCTCCAGGGCAATTTAACTGATTCCAGAGGCTGTTCCAAAACACCGCCGGCGGGAAGGGGGTACTCGGAGTGGACTTTTAGTCCGACTCACGAGGCGCGCACACCACCCACCGCTTCCGTGTAGATTTCTCACTAATGTTCAGTCTCTGGATAAAGTTGACGGGCTCAGTTTCATGGAAACATGGCTCTCTCGGGATATACTGTCTGAGTCCGTTGAGCCAGCTGGGTTCTCAGTTCATCGCGCAGACAGGAACAAATATCTCTCCGGGAAGAAGAAGAGCAAGGGTGTATGTTTCATGATTAACTACTGATGGTGTGATTGTGATAACATACAGGAACACAAGTCCTTTTGTTCACCCGACCTAGAATACCTCACAATAAAATGCCGACCGTATTACCTCCCAAGAGAATTCTCTTCGGTTGTAGTCACAGCCGTGTATAATTCCCCTCAAGCCGATACCATGACGGCCCTCAAAAAACTTCACTGGACTTTATGCAAACTGGAAACCACATATCCTAAGGCCGCATTTATTGTAGCTGGGGATTTTAAAGCAAATTTGAGGAAAACATTCCCGAAGTTCTATCAACACATTGACTGTAGTACTCGCGCTGATAAAAAAAAACACTTGGACCACTGGCTACTCCAACTTCTGGGATGCCTACAAGGCCCTCCCCGCCCTCCCTTCGGCAAATATGATCATGACTCCATTTTGCTCATCCCTTCCAAAAGGCAGAAACTGAAACAGGAAGTACACGTGCTAAGGACTATTCAATGCTGGTCTGACCAATCGGAATCCACGCTTCAAGATTGTTTTGATCACGCGGACTGGGAAATGTTCCAGGTAGCCTCCGAGAACAACAGAAGAATACATGGATATGGTGACTGAGTTTATCAGGAAATGTATAGGAGATGTTGTACCCACTGTGACTATTAAAACCTACCCTAACCAGAAACCGTGGATAGATGGCAGCATTCACGTAAAACTGAAAGCGCGAACCATCACATTTAACCATGGCAATGTGACTGGGAATATAGCCGAATACCAATAGTGTAGTTATTCCCTCCGTAAGGCAATCAAACAGGCAAAAGGTCAGTATAGAGACAAAGTGGAGTCACAATTCAACGGCTCAGACACGAGACGTATGTGGCAGGGTCTACAGTCAATCAAAGACTACAAAGGGAAAACCAGCCACGTCCCGGACACTGACGTCTTGCTCCCGGACAAGCTAAACACCTTCGCCTGCTTTGAGGATAACACAGTGCCAACGCGGCCCGCTATCAAGGACTGTGGGCTCTCCTTCTCTGTGGCTGACATAACACATTTAAGCGTGTTAACCCTCGAAAGGGTGCCGGCCCAAATAACCTCTCACCCAACGTCAACAAAACAAAGGAGCTGATCGTGGATGGGACCGCAGTGGAGAAGGTGGAAAGCTTCAAGTTCCTCGGCGTACATATCACTGACAAACTGAAATGGTCCACCCACACAGACAGTGTGGCGAAGGCGGCGCAACAGCCCCTCTTCAAACTCAGGAGGCTGAATCAATTTGGCCTGGCATCTAAAACCCTCACAAACTTGTACAGATACATCCTGTCGGGCTGTATCACCGCCTGGTACGGCAACAGCACCGACCGCAACCACAGGGCTCTCTAGAGGGTGTTGCGGTTTGCCCAATGCATCACCGGGGGCAAGCTACCTGCCCTCCAGGACACCGACAGCACCCGATGTCAAAGGAAGGCCAAAAAGATCATCAAGAACAACCACCACCCGAGCCTATGCCTGTTCACCCCGCTATCATCCAGAACGCGAGGTCAGTACAGGTGCATCAAAGCTGGGGCCGAGAGACTGAAAAACAGCTTCTATCTCAAGGCCATCAGACTGTTAAATAGCCATCGCTAGCACATTAGAAGCTGCTGCAGTATATAGATAGACTTGAAATCACTGGTCACTTTAATGTTTACATATTTTGCATTACTTATCTCATATGACGCATTGGCATCAACATGGACTGGGGGATGCAACAACATTTTAGGAAGATGTTCTTAAATGTTCTGTACAAAGTGTATATATCCATTGTTTTTGGCAAAATTGCTCAAGCTCAGTAAATTTGGTATTTTCATGTAATGTGGTGGCAGCACCATGCCATGGGTATGTTTGTCAAAAGTTGAAGGAAAACACGCCTCAGTCTTCTGAAAACCTAACCCTGGGAGTTTTATTTTTATGTGGAACAATTAAAATCAAATTGAGTAATCTTTACCGTGAAATACTTGCTCACAAACCCTTCCCAACAACGCAGAGTTTAAAATAAATAAATAAAATAGTAACGAGAGGAATAAAATTAAATTCACAAGAATGGAGGAGTACCAGGGAGTACCAGTACCAGATCAATGTGCGAGGTATGAGGTATTGGAGGTAGATATGTACACGATGGCAAGGTAAAGTGTGTGTATGTAGCGTATGTGAATGTCTGTGGGTTTTGTGTGGGAGTATCAATGTAGTTTGTGTGAGTGAGTGTGTATATGGTTTGTATATACAGTCTAGTAAGTGTGCGTAGGGTCAGTGCAAGATAGAGTCTGTGCAGATAGTTTGGGTGCCATTAATTGTCTATTTAGCAGTCTAATGGCTGTGGGGGTAGAAGCTGTCTCGGGCCTGTTTGCCCGAGAGCCCTCTCCAAAGTGTGCCCAGTTCCTAAGTAATTTCAATGCACTTTTATGTTTCAAAGAAGCGTCTTCAACTATAAGGTGCTTTTTGAGCTCCCCAAGCTGTGCCGTTGAAGAATTAGAGCAAGCACACTTGTAGATGTTTTGATTGGAACACAACCCTGCATCCCCACTATCACACAATTACTGTTCACGCAATCCAAAAATTGTCCATTATACAGTAAATAGCACTCTGAGTCAGGTGAGCATCATTTGAAAGCTTGTTCTATTGAAAACATGACTAGCTAAGTTATAATATACGATACTACAGTGTTAGCTGTTCACAATTCAATTCAGAGAAACAGATTGTCATTTTGGTGCGTGTAGAAAGGAGTCATGAGTGCATTCAGGTGCGTGTGCAGCAGCAAATTTTCTTCACAATAGACAAACATAGGCTCATTCTGTCCAGAACAACCCACGGTATGACATCACGTCATCTTGTAACTGTACATCCAACATAGTGATCATAAACGTTGGCACTGTATTATGACATGAGTTTTATGCTATGGAAATGTGAAGTGCATATTTGGACTCACGGGTGTTTGGCTTGCTTGTATGACATCAAAGCAGTATTTATTATAATCCTCAACGTCTCATCTTTCAAAATACATAGCCCTCTTAATTTACATAATTTCCCTAAAACATTAGCAAAAGTTGCCCAATTAGCGGAAGGGATGGGGGCAACGTCTTGTCGCACGAGGTGCTCAAGTTCAGAACATCTGTCAGTCAAAACCCATACAGAGCTGTGAAGCGGAGACCCTGAGCTCTGACATCATGTAAAGCTTTTTAAGGTACAGCCACTGCGTACCAATTTAGCCGTTTATCAGTGCCTAAATCTGCCACTTTCAACCCGTATACGGGTATAAATGCAAAAAAGATGCACAACAAATGGATAAATGTTGCCCTAAGAGTTGTACAAAGTCGGTCAAGGTGTGTGAAGACAAAAGCAATAAAGACATCTTCGTTTAATTTTTGTAAATAAATCAAATTGGGAAAATGTTCTATAATTTTTCAACACTTAAAAAAAAAGTGGAGTTGGTTGTGTAGATCGGTAGGAAAAAGAAACAATTTATTCCCTTTTTAGATTGAATTTTAAGGCAGCAAAATGTGATGACTGTGCAAGGAGTGTGTAGACTTTCACTAGCGACTGTACATCTAGCTATGACGCGTCTGATACGACTATCATGCAGTCAGCAGCAGTGTCACTGGGTTTCCCATACCTTGATCTGCCTCTTCATGGTGATGCAGAAAAGCATGATGAAGTACATTACGAGTATGGGCCAGAACACAGGCACATTGAAGGCTTCGAAGAATGTGCAAATCATGGCAATGACGATGCCTTTCGTTGCCGAATGCCTGCAGACAAAAAAAAGGAACCGACATAAAACATACAATAAGGATGTGTAGTAGTTGGAAAATAATAGTAGTTGTAATTTCACACTCATGGCCATAAACAGTTGTCAAAATAAAAAAACAGGACCCATATTCACAAAGCGTCACAGATGATCTAGGATCAGGTCCCGTTCGATGCATATAATTATGATCTAAAATGCAAAACTGAATACATCTTCGGAAAGTATTCAGACCCCTTCACTTTTTCCACATTTTGTTACGTTACAGCCTTATTCTAAAATGTATTAAATTGTTTTTTTTCCCCCCATCAATCTACACACAATATCCCATACTGACAAAGCAAAAACTATTATTTTTCCCCCGCTAATTAAAATAAACTGGAATATCACATTTACATAAGTATTCAGACCGTACTCAGTACTTTGTTGAAGCCCCTTTGGTAGCAATTACAGCATTGAGTCTTCTTGGGCATGACGCTACAAGCTTGGCACACCTGTATTTGAGCAGTTTCTCCCATTTTTCTATGCAGATCCTCTCAATCTCTGTCAGGTTGGATGGGGAGTGTTGCTGCACAGCTATTATCAGGTCTCTCCAGAGATGTTCGATTGGGTTCAAATCCGGGCTCAAGGACATTCAGAGACTTGTCCCGAACCCACTGCAGCATTGTCTTGTCTGTGTGCTTAGAGGACGTTGTCCTGTTGGAAGGGTAACCTTCGCCCCAGTCCGAGGACCTGAGCACTATGGAGCAGGTTTACATCAAGGATCTCTCTGTACTTTGCTCCGTTCATCTTTGCCTCGATCGTGACTAGTCTCCCAGTGACTGCCGCTGAAAAACATCCCCACAGGATGATGCTGCCACCACCATGCTTCACCGTAGGGATGGTGCCAAGTTTCCTCCAGACGTGACGCTTGGAATTCAGGCCAAATAGTTAAATCTTGGTTTCATCAGACCAGAGAATCTTGTTTCTCATGGTTTGAGATTCTTAAGGTTCCTTTTGGCAAACTCCAAACGGGCTTTCATGTGCCTTTTACTGAGGAGTGACTTCCATCTGGCCACTCTAAAATGATTGTCTCTGCAGCACCCCAACAAGAACAACCATTTCTGCAGCACTCCAACAATCAGGCTTTTATGGTAGAGCGGCCAGACGGAAGCGACTCCTCTCCGTAAAAGGCACGACAGCCCGCTTGGAGTTTCTCCCATCTCCACAGAGGAACTCTAGAGCTCTGTCCGTGACCATCGGGTTCTTGGTCACCTCCCTGACCAAGGCCCTTCTCCCGACTGCTCAGTTTGGCCGGGCGGCCAGATCTAGGCCATCCAAGTCACAACAGACAAACACAGCCTGCTTAAACTAATAAACAATTATACATTTTCATGTCTTTATTGAACACACCATTTAGACATTTACAGTGCAGGGTGAAAAAAGTATGTGAAACCTTGGATTTAATAACTGGTTGACCCTCCTATGGCAGCAATAACCTCAACCAAATGTTTTCTGTAGTTGCGGATCAGACCTGCACAACGATCAGGAGACATTTTTGGCTATTCTTCTTTACAAAACTGTTTCAGTTCAGGAATATTCTTGGGATGTCTGGTGTGAACTGCTCTCGAGGTCATGCCACAGCATCTCAATCGGGTTGAGGTCAGGACTCTGACAGGGCCACTCCAGAAGGCGTATTTTCTTCTGTTGAAGCCATTCTGTTGTTGATTTACTTCTGTGTTTTGGGTCAATGTCCTGTTGCACCACCTAACTTCAAATTGAGCTTCAATTGGCGGACAGATAGCCTTACATTATCCAGCAAAATGTACATTGGCAGGACGGCCACTCCTAGAGAGATTAGCAACCGTGCTTAACTTTCATTTATAGACAATTTGTCTTACCGTGGACTGATGAACATCAAGGCTTTTAGAGATACTTTTGTAACCCTTTCCAGCTTTATGCAAATCAACAATTCTTAATCTTAGGTCTTATGAGATCTCTTTTGTATGAGGCATGGTTCACATTAGGCAATGCTTCTTGTGAATAGAAAACTCAAATTTTGTGAGTTTTTTTTAATAGGGCAGGACAGTTCTAAACAACATCTCCAATCTTGTCTCAATGATTGGACTCCAGGTTAGCAGACCCCAATTAACTTTTGGGGTTCACATACTTTTTCCAACCTACACTGTCAATGTTTAAATGATGTATTCAATATAATGTGTGTGTTATTAGTTTAAGCACACTGTGTCTATTGTTGTGACTTAGATGATCAGATCAAATTTTATGACCAATTTATGCAGAAATCCAGGGAATTACAAAAGGTTCAAATACTTTTTCTTGCCACTGTATGTAAATAAGGTGTTTTATTTTTAATACATTTGCAAAAATGTCTAAAAACCTGTTTTCGCTTTGTCATGATGGGATGTGTAGATTGCTGAGGATTTATTTTTATTTAATCCATTTTAGAATGAGGCTGTAACGTAACAAAAAGGGGTCTGAATACTTTGAAGGCACTATATGCTATATCCACATATAGCCCTGATAGTAAGGAGAGTATGTACAACAAAGCTTTCCAGTAAAAGTCCATAGAGCCATCCTAGTGCAGCATCCTTTAGGAAGTATACTTTCACAAGCCAAGAACCTCTTCACATTGGCAGGTGAGCGAGCGAGCTACTTAGTGAACAGAATAAAAGGAGTGATACTTTGCAAGGGCAGTGTGCAGGAGCTTATTTTCTGTGAACCAGGCTATAGTTGGACATAGGACACAATACACATACATGGTCGGACAGTATTGTACGTCACAGTGTACTTCGTGAATATGCGTGTTCTCACTTTCCATTTTATTGTAATGTATTATAGTGCATTGATTTTGTGCATTATGATGTGTTGCTGACCCCACAAAATGAACTTCCATGCAAATGGTCAAAAAAGAAAACATATCGTAACCATTGATGAAAGAATATTCAAACAGGAGACTGTGGTAGGATATCAGGACAAGGGAGCACAAATGATGCATGCACAAGCCTGTGGCTCAACCCAGTTCAGTGAAAGGCCAGGCTGGGTAGATGATAGTGATTAGGGGCTCTCACCAGAATTTGAATTCGGGCAACCTCCTGATGAATGGGCGGAACTCCTCGTTCTGCTTGGTGGGGAGCGCCGGGCCCTCATCTACAGGTGAGTGGAGGAGGAGCAAGGTTACAACAAGGATCAGTGGTCACGTTCCGAGCCAATCAAATGGACTCAAAATAAGAACAGTGACTAAAGATTTAGAAAACTGATCCCAATGGCATCCCAATAAGAACACTGGAGTAAACACTTTGCATTCTGTTTTAAAGACCAAAATGTCACTAAAAGGCGTTAAAATAGTATTTACATAGCAACCAAAGAGCTTTCAAAGAGAACCCTTTCTTTGTTACTCTCACCACATTGGAAGCAAAAGAGCTCTCAAATAACTTGTTTCTCTAGTGTACAGAGTGTTTCTAAAAACTGGTATGAGATGATGCACCCCCAATTCAGTCCAAATCCTTTTAGTAAAGAAATTCGCACCTTGCAGCAGCAATGTCAGCAATTAACACACATCAAATAGACCCCACTTAACCAGTGCATCCCCCATTTTAAATGAGTAGGTGTGACAAAGGGTTAAATGCAGAAGACACATTTAAGTTGAATGCATTCAGTTGTACAACTGACTAGGTATCACCTTTCACTTTCCCAAGGGCAAGGTAAACCAACCAATCGTTATCCACAATACTACATGTAAGTACACTGAACTGTACTAAACATGCATCTCTTTCTGAATTTTGGGATCTAATTTTGTAGTTTGCCATTGGGTTATAGGCTGTTTTCCCGAAATTATGCGTAATTTGGTAATTATGTTTTAAATAGTCATAATAAGGATGAATTATCCAGACTGCAAATAAAAATGTAAGTAAGTTGAACTAAACCGTATAGTATTGAGTCTTCCCAAACTATAAGGTATCTTTTTTTAATTGTATACGCCAGTGTATTATGACGCGTTATCGAGTTGGCTTGAAAGCCAAAGATGCACCCCTAGTCAAAGCTTTTTTTAAAACATACTCTCTATCCGCAGCATGGAGTCTGTGCACCAAGATATTTTTGATTGTGTCTTAGTGAAGAGTGAGCGCTAGAAGACACTCCTAAACATCGTTTTATGGAGGAAAAGTAAACATCTTGAATATGACCGCAACCAAAGGAATGTGGCGTGGTTCAGTGAACTCTTAACTTGCCTTCGTCAAGCATTGATGGATCCACTTTTGGTGATAGAAAAGCGATGAACAGGTTAAGATGGTAGATTCCCAGAGCGTATGTTACAATATACCAACCCTGGAGGGAGCAGAGAAAACCTCATTAGTGTTGATTTGAACGTCATGCATTCCCACCTAAATTAAATAAGCGTAAAAATGTATATTCCGTAATTCAATTCGCAAATGCATCACTGACTGAGGTGAAAATATCTGGAGCAATACTAGTCTAGAAGAAAACAGTACACCTTCACACAGTTAGATGCCCCCCAAAAATGTCTTAACGGTTAGACTCGGGAATATAACGTTATCATAGTCAAAGAGAATTCAAATCTGACAAGCCACTTATAGGCTCTTCCAAACGTGCTCTCTCGCCTGAGGCATGCCCACATCTTGGCAGATTTTACTTTGACTGTTTATGCCTGTAAGGAGAAAGTTATCCCACTGTGTATGATGAAGTGTCACATTGCCGAGGCCACCTTTAAGGACGTCAGGTGCGTATTCAGTAGGGTACAATGTTGTGGAACGTTCCGATAGAAATATATTGTGCAGAACAGATGTGCCTTTTTGACATGTGGAGGAAGGAATTATGTCAGCTCTGCTCATGGCATTTCTATGTGGAGTGTTCGGTATGTTGCACTCTCCTGAATGCGGCTCAGGATAAGCCCTGAGTGTGGTGTGTGGCTCTACCTGTAATATGTACACTCTGATCATGTAGATGGCCGTTAGAGAAAGAGTGACTCCCCATCGCCCTATGGAGAACGGCGTTGACTTGTCTAGCCATGACTGATAGATCTGGAAAAGACACCAACCAGAGACACAGTGCACAACCATTACCAGGAGAACAATTGTAACCATTAGATAAAGCACTGTGTTTTAACATCGTCTTATCTGAAGTGGAAATGCCAGTCTTTCTATGTGGCACCACTGTGACAGTGGGTCCAATGGTTATCTTCATCAAAACAGTGGTGCAGAGTTCTATTTGGTTTAGCCTATTTCGCTTTCCTCTTGACGAGACCACCTAAAGGCCCCGGCAGCAGTACCTGTCCAACCCGTGTGAAGAAGCTGCCGATTGTGGATGGTTTCCCATGGATTGATTCACCAACACTGTCCCCTTCTGACATTATGTCTGTGGAAGGAGAGAAATTGGTTGTTAACAGGTATTCCTTGAACGGACTTCACCACCCAGGGCTCTACAGTGCGACCATTTTACTCACATATGCACCTAAATATTTTGATGTGCGACCTAGATCTTTTTTTATTTAGGAGCACCAGTGTTCCTAGAAAACAAATTCACCCAGATGATATTTGTTGCAATGACTACTTCATTGTACCGTGCCCGAGTGCCATGGAGAATACACAAGAGCAGATACGCCACCATGCTTGCACCATTACTACAAAAAAAGGCTTCTTAATAAAAAATATTTGAAGTGTCCTCTTCAATTTACACGTACTCCTTGTAAAAAAAGAATTGTCAGCGTAGAGCCCTGCTAACTCAGACTTTGTGTTTGAAAGAGCTTGCCTGGCGGTGCTTGGTAAAGCTAGTTTAGTTGTTCCATTGGCTGCAAGTAAATAATGTGTGGGAAGATGAGACTGGGGATATTATGCCTATAACTCAAAGAAATGTGTCAATGAACACCAATATCATCCTTACGTGTAGGCTACAGTAGTTGTTTAATATATAGCTAGCTAGTTTATTTATTCAGTTGCAGTCCTCTTCTACATTACCGTTAATAACATGGCAACAATACACAGAGCGACAACAAAGCTTCATCACCCTAACATCCACATTAGCCCAACCGGCCGCCAGACTGCATTTTTATTCCTTTTACGTCGTTTGTCATCTGCGTCCGACTTGAATGTGCCCAGCCGGCTCGTGTCCACCAGTGACTGTCTGGTACATAAAAAATGTCCTTCATTCAGGCAGCAAAGGCGTCGGTTTCCTCCTTAAAAGGAACGTTCTGGACATTTTTGACCTAAAAATCATTGTCCAGATCACGTTACAAACATGCAGGAATGTGAAAACTACTTCCAAACGCGTTCTGTAGATCAAAAGCTAGCTATCGTTAGTTACCGGATTTTATCCTTACTGATGCATTTGGGGGTAATCGTATTTTTTCAAAACTACAACTAGGTTTAGGGAGTGAGGTTGTCTTCCTGATCTCTGTTTGTCCCACTCCCGAATGCTGGGAATCTGAAAACGTGGGCGTTCCTAGTTTAACAGCCTTGAGACTGTACTCCCGAAAATAAACTGGAGAAGAATGCCTGAACCAGCGGAGCCAAGAGGACAGATAACAGAGTAAGTGTTTTGCGCTAGCTAATGTTTTTACATCTGCATAATTTCATATAACATTAGTGCTGTTGTGTACATTGCGGTTGTGTAGCATTAGTTCTGCTATCGTTACTAGATCGAGTTCTGCCTGGTTTGTTTATACATCCAGAGCTAGCACAGTGACATAGCCTCGTTTCTACAGTAGAAGCATTGCAACACTGACTTGAATTGTTTTATATTTGGCTGTTGAATGTGCTCCCACCATAATATCTATAACAGCTATATGAATGAGTCTCCTGTAGCTTGCTATGGTAATCTCCCGACATCTTGTTTATATTGTCATAGTAGACTAAGCAATAAGGCGTGGGGGGGTGTGGTATATGGCCAATAAACCACGGCTAAGGACTGTTCTTAGGCATGACGCATCGCTGAGTTTATAATTAAGCAATGAGGCACGAGGGGGTGTGGTATATGGCCAATATACCACAGCTAAAGGCTGTTCTTATGCACGACGCAACGCGCCTGGATACACCCCTATTGGCCATATATCACAAACCCCCTAGGTGCCTTACTGCTATTATAAACTGTTTACCAACGTAATTGGAGCAGTAAAAATAAATGTTTTGTCATACCCGTGGTATACGGTCTGATACCACAGCTGTCAGCCAATCAGCATTCAGGGCTCGAACCACCCAGTTTATAATTAACGTTAGATCCCTTTACCATTGTATTGGCGTATTGGCAACATCTACCAGTGCTGTTTACAAATGTTAGAGTACAGACTACCCTAACAACAAATCTGATTATTCCTTTTTTTGCTTTCAGAAAATATCACATGCCTACTGTTTTTTCTTCTTCCTGGAATGGGTACAACGGAAAAACAACAGACTGGTTTTGCCTGCCTGTGTGGTTGGGAGGATTCGTGATCTCCTGATGGGATGTACAGAGGCTTCGTCGAGGTTGATGATGTGCTGGAGGAATTGTAATAGCGTGCAATAAAATCTGGAAACGGCATGAATTCTTTGAATTTATTTGATTGGTTGTAACACTATCAGATCAGTACATCTTGAGCAAAACGAGTAGCCTCAATAAGGATTCACTTCGCTACGTATTTGCTTTAGTTGTACTATAAACCCCCTTTGTTTTGTGTATACACTGTTGATTTACCAGAAGTTGGTGGAGATATCAGTATCAGGGTTGGGCAATGTTTTTGTTTGGCCTCATATGCATTAAGTATTTCTGTCATATAATGCTTTGCGCAACTAAGGTTTGTTCAAATTTGTCATTAGATTTTTCCCATCTTGCTATTGTTTGTTCTTGCTCTCTCCAGATTACCTTAGGCCTACCATATTTGTAGGTTATTCAAAAACAACGTAAAACATTGAGATAGCCTAGAACTCCATTAGATAGATTCATTGTTTGATCATGAAATACCGCTGTGGGAGAAATCATCCACTATTGGAGAAAGATTTTAAAAAAGTTTTTAAATTGACCGGACATTTAGCGCTGCTTTGGTGAAACTTAGCCATGTCTACATTGTGCTCTTGCATTCTGTAAATATAACATATTAATTGAAATGGGGTATAGCAAATCGGAATATAGGCAATTTACTCGGAATGAAACCCATGCGCTGTCCTGCTGTGCACTGCCTGACTCCGCTCTTCTCTTTACTGCGCAAGGCCAGTCACGTTGAAATAGGTTAGGTATCGTCTGTCACATCACCATGTCCTCACTAGACGATGGCAGTCAATCGTCCTTGATAGACGATACTATTGTAATATCGCCCAACCCTAAATCAGGATTGCTCATAATATAGAAGTTCAGTCATACAGCACATATTCACACAGCGGATATGCCTAGTACAGCCATTAAAGCTTGTTTGGATTTATTTGTTTATAGAGAATAATATACATATTTAGTTTACAATAACAGGGGCAATGATGTTTTACTTTGAGAACCTCGTCTTGTGCTTCTTAATGACATCCTGTTTTGCTGGCTTTGTTGCTTGGGCAATGTTTTTTGGAAGGGCAGGTTGGAAGTGCTGGGGTGCTGTATGGCTGTACGGCTGAATTTAGAGTTGGACAAAATACGTTGTCCTGATAAATCGCCACCCATCAATTTGGCCTGCCTATCCCTCTCGTTGTCCTCTGGTGTGAAATGCTCGCTACATACAAAGACCTTCCGGTATTTGTCCTGCGGTGGTTTTACATCGTATTGTCGTAGAATTATTCTAATCAAAAGGAGAGACTTTTAGATTTGTTCAAAACAATCAAATGTTATTATTTAATTACTGCGGTAATGGAGCTTGTCAACAACCCACATACAACTTGCTGTGGAGTTGTTAAAACAAACTGGAACATTCCTTTAACTTGATTTGATGGCCCGCCAGCAAAGATTTTGTAACTAACAGAAGATAGTTTCCAATTGGAGCAAATTAAGCAATCAGTGGGCAGAAGAAGCGAGGAGGTGGGCAGTCAAGCACGAGCTAGCAAGATCCTATTGGCGCATTCTAGCATATTTTTGCACATTTTCTTTAGGGAACGCCTACTGAGCAACACCTCAATTCACCCTTGCAATCCTCTGGCAAAGGGTAAAGTGTACAAAACTTTCTTCCTTAGTTAATTTTATCAAAATCTAAAAAGCACAACCTAGATTTTAGCCAATGTCTTAAGTAGTTGAGCATGTTATTACCAACAAGTTCTCACAGTCTCACTGCAGAATTAGACGTTCATGAACATTCTCCAAAAGTCAAACTTTGAAGTTGCTCCAAAATGTAAGTGTTTGTTGTTCCTGCTGCTCTGTATCGTTTCATTTCTTCAAACGTCAAATTTTTAAGTTAACGTTTAGGCACTCATTCTGAATGGTTAAGGTAAGGGTTAAGGGTTAAGGCTTGGGATAGGGTTCACCCCCCCCCCCCCCCCCCCCCCCGCCCCCAAAAAAACTGTGTCCATGACTGGCTTCGAACACGCAACCTTCTGATCCAGAATTCAATGAAAAAACAGTGTCCATGACACCAACCTCATGAAAGTGACAAACTGACATGTTTTCATTTTCCTCAAAATTTGTGGTGATCGGGGATTTCTATTTCTAGAAGGAGTTTATGCCCATCTAGGGCAAGTGAACTGAGCAGTCGCACAAGTTGAACCTGCTCTGAGGTTTCCACATTGGGAAGGTGATAAAAAAATGTATGGCAGTCGGGCAAGTTGAGCATGCTCAACTTAACCGAGTTACAGATCTGTCACTCATTGAAAGCAAGTCTAAGAAGCGGTAGATCTGTCTTATGTACACTTTTTATGCTTCCCGTTCTTAGGTTTAGTTGTGTCTTTTACTTTCAGTTTTCTACACTAGCTTCAAACAGCTGTAAATACAATATTTTTGGTTATGGAAAAAATATTTCACAGCGGTTTAGATAGTACAATGATTCTCTACACTATACATGCTTGTTGTCACAAACTGAAATTAGGCGAGCTATTATAATTTTAGTAATCAGGAAATGGAGGAGCGATTTCTGCATTTTGAAGCTTTAACGTCAATCCCTGCCACTCTAGCATGGTGGTGGAAAAGTGTGTTTTATTAAAACGGTACACATTTCCCTGTTTGATTTTTTTAGACCGAGTTAAGGAGGAAACTGATGCCTTTGTAGCCTGAATTAAGGATGTTTATATATGAGCCGGTCACTGGGCGACAGCCACATTGTATAACCAGCTGGACGCTGATGATAAACGTAATAATAGTGTCCGCGTTCGGTTGGGCTACATCAACATACTGTAGGCTAATTCAGTGTTTCCCACCCCTGGTGCTCGAGTACCCAACATTACAATGTTTTATTTTAACCCTGGATACCTGATTCAACTAATCATCAAGCCCTCAATGTGTTGAATGTTGGGTTTTTGTCAAGGGCTACAACAAAACGGTGTACTGTTTGGGGTACTCGAGGACCAGGGTTGGGAAACACTGGGCTAATTGACCTAGCTAGCTACCACTACCCCAACACTTCCCACCCAAAGTCGATAGAAGAGTTCCATTTTCCAGTTCATGTCAAATTGGATTTGTTGTTGATTAGCTATCCAATTTTTGTGAGACTAAGTTAACGTTGGCTAATATGACTATATACGTGATAAATAGCTGACAGATCGGAGACAGAGACGGTCTCTTCCATTATGGATAACGTTAGCTAGTATTTGCTCTCCAACGCTGAATCGTGTAATGGTAGGCTAGCTAATAGCAAGCGAAATAGCCAACCTGCCAATGCAGCAGATAGCTAGCCAGCCAGCCATCTAGCTAACAACCCATTTATAGTGTGGGATTGGAAAGCTAGCTACAGTAACGTTATGTTAAGCATTGAAGTGTGATTATTCATAACGTAATTTTGAATACCTAGCTAATATCAGGTCATTGTTGTGGTTAGTTACTATTAGCTATTATTTTCGTATTCAATGTTATGTTTCTGTTTTGCAAGCAGGGTGAGTGTTGCTAGCAAGTTAGCTAGCTTTACAAAAAAATTATCTAGCGAATTAGTGATGTCTTTCCCCCAAACAACCCATTTCTGGTTTGTGTAGTTTAAGCAACCATCTTTCATTAGCAGTTGGTGGTAAATCAATTATGGTTTCACTCTACTTCCCATATGATGCAGCGGGAATCAAACAGTTACTTGTTAACCCCTGCTACCAGAGAGATGGAAAGTGTAGTCCTTCGTGTCAATTTTGTCGTTTTGCAGGCTACAAATCAGTTGGAAGTTGAACTACAACCACCAGCTGTAATTTCGTGAATTTGACAACTCACTTCCGGTTAGAAACCGAGCTCTTTCTCGCTAGCTAGCATAGGCATATAGCCTCTCGTTACCATATTTAGAGATTCATTCAATTGAAATATTATTTCGGTATTGGTCCCCTAGATTCCACTTAAACTCGAGAACATATGTTCACATTCCTACTGATAGACAAAATACTGCAAGACAGGTTTTTCTTACCTGATTCTGCCGCTGTGTCACTACCTAACTACCTCTCGTGCTGGGCCGGCTAATGACGTAAGAACACGTCAGTACTTCCGCGAGGACTCGCTCGAAAGTACGGCAGGCAAGATTAGAAGAGCTTCGAAAACGCTGGGCCAATGTGATAGATTCCATAGAAATAGAATCTATGGATTATATTTCTATGGTAGTTACACTAAGGTTTTAGGAGCACTTTTCCAGGCCCCTGGCAAATTAAACATACCCCCTTCATTGAAAAGACAATGGCAAAATATTAACTACAATTATATATGACACAATAATAATTCCAGTCACACCTTTACTTTCAACTCACGTGCTGTTTTATGTCTGTAGCCTTAGATAATGCTCCAAATTAAATAGCCTAGTTATTAAGTCTCTCTAGAAATAATAACATACAGCAAAATACAGTGCCTTCAGAAAGTATTCACACCCCTTGACTTTTTCCACATTTTGTTGTCTTACATCTTGAATTTAAAATGGATTAAATTGAGATATTGTGTCACCTGCTTACACACATACCCCATAATGTCAAAGTGGAAGTATGGTTTTTGAAATGTTTAAACATGAATTAAAAATGAAAAGCTGAAATGTATTGAGTCAAACCTTTTGTTACAGCAAGCCTAAATAAATTCAGGAGAAAAGCTTTACTTAACAAGACACATAAATTCCATGGACTCTGTGTGCAATAATAGTGTTTAACATGATTTTTGAATGACAACCTCATCTATGTACTCCACAGATACCTCTCGTGCTGGGCCATATGTAAGATCCTTCAGTCGAGCAGTGAATTTCAAACACAGATTCAACCACAAAGACCAGGGAAGTTTTCCAATGCCTCGTAAAGAAGGGCACCTATTGGTAGATGTGTAAAAAAAAACAGACATTGAGTATCCCTTTGAGCATGGTGAAGTTATTAATTACCCTTTGGATGGTGTATCAATGCACCCAGTCACTACAAAGATACAGGCGTCCTTCCTAACTCAGTTGCCGGAGAGGAAAGAAACCACTCAGAGATTTCACTGTGAGGCCAATGGTGACTTTAAAACAGTTACAGCGTTTAATGACTGTGATAGGAGAAAACAGCATTGTTGTTATTCCACAATACTAACCTAATTGACAGAGGGAAATTAAGGAAGCCTGTACAGAATAAAAATATTCCAAAACATGCATCCTGTTTCAAATCAAATGAAATCAAATTTGATTAGTCACATGTGCCGAATACAGCATGTCTAGACCTTACAGTGTAATGCTTAGTTACGAGCCCCTAACCAAAAATGTAGTTTAAAGAAATAAATTAGAGTAAGAATAAGAAATAAAAGTAACAAGTAATTAAAGAGCAGCAGTAAAATAACAATAGCGAGACCATACACAGGGGGTACCGGTACAGAGTCAATGTGCGGGGGCACCGGTTAGTTGAGGTAATATGTACATTTAGGTAGTGTTATTAAAGTGACTATGCATGGATGATAACAGCAGAGAGTAGCAGCGATGTTGAAGGGGGGGGCGTGCGCAGTGCAAATAGTCTGGGTAGCTATTTGATTCGATGTTCAGGAGTCTTATGGCTTGGAGGTAGAAGCTGTTTAGAAGCCTCTTGGACCTAGACTTGGCGCTCCGGTACCGCTTGTCGTGCTGTAGCAGAGAGAACAGTCTATGACTAGGGTGGCTGAAGACTTTTAGGGCCTTCCTCTGCCTGGTGTAGAGGTCCTGGATGGCAGGAAGCTTGGCTCCAGTCATGTACAGGGCCGTATGCACTACACTCTGTAGTGCCTTGCGGTCGGAGGCCGAGCAGTTTCCATATTAGGCAGTGATACAACCAGTCAGGATGTTCTCGATGGTGCAGCTGTAGAACCTTTTGAGGATCTGAGGACCCATGTCAAATCTTTTCAGTCTCCTGAGGGGGAATAGGTTTTGTCGAGCCATGACCAGCATTTCAAAGCACTTCATGGCTACAGACGTGAGTGCTATGGGTTGATAGTCATTTAGGCAGGTTACCTTAGTGTTCTTGGGCACAGGGACTATGGTGGTCTGCTTAAAACATGTTGGTATTACAGACTCGGACAGGGAGAGATTGAAAATGTCAGTGAAGACACTTGCTAGTTGGTCCTCGCATGCTCGCAGTACACGTCCTGGTAATCTGTCTGAATGTTGACCTGTTTAAAGGTCCTACTCACATCTTACTCACTTGGTTCAGTCTGCTTTCCACCAGACACTGGGAGATAAATTCACCTTTCAGCAGGACAATAACCTAAAACACAAATAAAATCATATCAAATCAAGCTTTATTTATACATCACACTTCAGACATGGAATGCCACGCAATGTGCTTCACAAAAAATAATAAAAACAATGAAAATATTGAAATATTTACTACTCAATAAACATAAGAGGATAAAAAACAAAAGCATAACAATAAAAACTCAACGACTGAAAATCACCCGATGGAAAAGCAAAGTTAAAAAGATGTGTTTTAAGATCTCTTTTAAATACGTCCACTGTTTTGGCCCCCTCGTGTTCACTGGCAGGCTATTCCAGAGGCTGGAGCCATAGTAACTAAAGGTTGCGTCTCCATGCCTCTTGGTCCTAGGCTTTGGGATAGTTAAAAGGCCAGTGCCAGAGGACCTGAGGGACCTACTGGGTACATAACTTAAAAACATGTCTGACATGTATTGGGGTGCACAATCGATTTAAAAATCAATAAAATAATATTTAAATTAATTATAAAACTCAGTGTAGAGACCTTAAAACAGGTGTAATGTGTGCTCTCCATCTGGTCTTGATCAGTACCCGTGCTGCAGCATTCTGTATGTTTTGCAGTTGACCAATGGCTTTCTTGGGTAGACCAGACATGAGGTTATCAGCCTGAGAGAGAAATGGCAGTGGTGTAAAGTACTTAAGTAAAATTACTTTACATTTTTACTTCACCACATTCCTAAAGAAAATTGTATACTTTTTACTCCATACATTTTCCTTGACACCCAAAAGTACTAGTAACAATTTGAATGCTTAGCAGTATAGGAAAAATATAAAATTCACACACTTATCAAGAGAACGTCCCGGGTCATCCCTACTGCCTTTGATCTAGTGGACTCACTAAACATAAATGCTTCCTTTGTAAATGATGTCTAAGTGTTGGAGTGTGCTGTCAAAAAAAGTAATAAAAAGGGAAATTGTGCCGTCTGGTTTGCTAATATAAGGAATTTGATGTATAGCATTTACTTTTACTCAGGTATGACAATTGAGTACTTTTTCCACCACTGTACTTAAGTACATTTCAAATCTGATACTTTTAGACTTTTACTCAAGTAGTCATTTACTGGGTTACTTTCACTTTTAATTGAGTCATTTTATATTAAAGTATCTTTACTTTTACTCAAGTATGACAATTGAGTACTTTTTCCACCTCTGAGAAACGACCACACCATGGCAATGTTCCTCAGATGGTAAAAAGCTATTTTGGTCACATTCCTAATGTGTGATTCTAAATTGATTTCAGAATCTAAAATAACACCTTGTTTTAAAAAAATCTTTATTGAATTGAAATGTGTGACCAGATTCTCTCTCTGTGCTTTGGCTACAACAATAAGTACCTCGGTCTTGTCTTGATTTAGCTGGAGGAAGTTGTGAGCCATCAAAGTATTTAAATCACTAATACAGTCTAATAATTTATCCGTGAATCTAAAATTCTCTGGTGACACGGAAATGTAAAGTTGTGTATCGTCTGTGTAGCAGTGAAAATAAATACTGTGCTTTCTGATAACGCTGCCAAAGGGTAACATATATAAACTGAACAGCACTGGACCCAAATCTACACGGGAGTTGCTTACCAAGAAGACAGTGAATGTTCCTGTGGTCGAGTTACAGTTTTGACATAAATCTACTTGAAAATCTATGGCAAGACCTGAAAATGGTTATCTAACAATGATGAACAACCAATTTGAAAGAGCTTGAAGAATTTAGAAAAAAATAATTGCCAAATGTTGCACAATCCATGTGTGGAAAGCTCTTAGAGAATTACTCAGAAAGACTCACAGCTGTAATCGCTGCCAAAGGTACTTCTCCAAAGTATTGACTCAGGGGTGTGAATACTTATGTGAAAGAGATATTTCAGAATTTCATTTTCAACACATTTGCAAAAATTTCTAAGAACATGTTTCACTGTTATTATGAGGTTTTATATGTAGATGAGTCAGAAAAAAAAACGATTTAATCAATTTTTTATTCAGGCTGTAACACAACAAAATGTGGAATAAGTCAAGGGGTATGAATCCTTTCTGAAGGCACTGTATATACTTTTGACAAGTTTGAAGATTGTCTTCTTTACAGTAGGTCGAGGGCCATGTCCCAATATAGGCTACTCGTTGAAGGACCGATATTAGCATTTTTTGTGAATCATGTTCAAATAAGCTTTAAGGAGAGATGTGGACTCCAGTCAGATGACTTGGACTCAAGTCAGACTCGAGTCACAAATATGATGACTTGCAACTCAACTTTGACTTTAACACCAATGACTCGTGACTTAACTTGGACTTGAGCCTTTTGACTCAAACTGACTTGATACCCTCCCCAAGCCCAAATACAAAAAATTATGCTATTAAAAAAAGTGTTAATTTAATTTAACGGATTACAGTTTGAATCAGACAGCAGCCAATCAAATTGTGCCAGCTGAGAAAAAGTTGCGCGTGGCAGTGCAGAGGAACGTCGGAGCCCTTGGAAAGATGATACCCAAAATTATTATTTTCGGATATAAAGACTACGCTGTATCAACAAAATCTTACAAAACATGTGGAAAGAAAATGACAGCTGGAGGTGCAACAACTTCCAACTTTGTTCGACATTTGAAGCTGCACAAAGAACGGTAAGTCGTGGCTAATATAGCCGGCTTTAAATCAATGAGCCTCCACACAGTCAGTCAGTGCGGGAACGTGATCATTGCACCCAATATTGAGCTACAACTGGCTAGGCAGTTGGTAGCCTAAATCCTGCCTGATGTTACTGCTGTTCCTAAAGCCATTGACGTATGTTAGCCTACTGTAACCACACAGGCGTGTGTGTGTGTGTGTGTGTGTGTGTGTGTGTGTGTTAAGGTTGGGAGATTGTGTACAAGCCTACATCGCCCGATTGCGATAGTCGATCGCGATTGGGGGGGGGGGGGGGTCTTTCTTATACCCACCCATGTATTTCCATGGAAATATAAAGTTTATTTGGAAAGTAATAAATGTATTTTTAAAAGCATTCATGATTTGCGTAAATGTAATATACTAACTATTACTCTTGTTAAAAATATGAAATGCTATTAAATTTGGTGAAGAGCACATTATGACTTGTTTAGGACTCAACTCAAAGTTTAGGACTTGAGACTTGACTTGGTACTTGTCGGTCTTGACTTGAGACTTGACTTGGACTTGCCTGTCTTGACTTGGGACTTGACTTTGGACTTGAGTGCTAAGACTTGAGACTTACTTGTGACTTGTAAAACAATGACTTGGTCCCACCTCTGGCTATAAGTAACTTTGTGGCGCTTCACAATCAATTTTAGATACTTTCGGATGATGAGCGAAAAATGCTAATATCGGTCCCATGAGTTGAATGAGATTTGTGCCAGAAATGCTAAAACGTTAGCATGTGGAAACAGTGCCAGGGAAACTAAACCAAAGCATGGATTGTCATACCTTGTCCATAGACTGCTTACAAGGTTAGGAAACCAATGTGTCATTTTGTAATTTTGTAAACTTTCCCTTTAAGCATTTTTGGGGAAGGATTCATAATGTTGTTCTCCCATCCTCATGTGTGAATTTAGGTAATTTTAACATGAACATGTGTGTGTGCACATTTGACCTGACCCTGTGTGAAAAATCGATTATTTACACCGCTACTGCCACATAGTGGCCATTTCAGGAAGCCATGATATCCACATCACTGGTCATCTTCACTGTCCCAATCAGAAGGCAAGTCACTGGGCACAGACATCAGTTCAATTTATAGTTTTGATTTACATTCGGTTGAGTTGTCAACTAACATGAATTCAATGTGAAATCACCAAAAAATGTCACCATGTCATTGGATTTAGGTTAAAAGTTGGGTGAAAAAAATACAAAATGCCCTTAGGTTGATTACTTTTTACACATACAATCAGTTTTCCATGTTGATTCAACGTCATCACATAGATTTTTTGGGTTGAAATGATGTGGAATCAATTTTGATTGAACCAGTTTTGCGCACTGGTAATTGACTCTGGTGTCTAGGCTACCCTTGTGGTGACTCTCAGTAGATGGTCAATGTACACACAGTATACTTCAACATGACAGTACTGGTTCTTTTGATAAACACACTAGACTACTATATAAACAACAAAGAGATATGATATGTCTGCAGTGCTTAACTTTGGCATGATCTCACCGGAACTGAGCACCGGCACCTCAAATGTTCTACTGCTTGAGTTTCTGTACCTCATAGAATATTAGCTCAAAGTTAGCACCTAAATATAAAAACAGTACCGGCACTCAAAAGGAGTATCGGCACCTATTTCAGTCTAGCAATGTATGTCGCACATATGACATACACTGCCTTCAGAAAGTATTCACACTCCTGGACTTTCTCCACATTTTGTTGTGTTACAAAGCGGGATAAAAAATGTTTTAACTGAGATTCTTTCTGTCAACGATCTACACAAAATATCCTGTAATGTCAAAGTGGAATAAAAATGATATAAATACTGAAAAATAAAACACTAATATATCTTGATTACGTACGTATTTAACCCCCGAGTCAATACATGTTAGAATCACTGTTGGCAGCGATTACAGCTGTGAGTCTTTCTGGGTAAATCGCAAGATCTTTTTACACCTGGATTGTGCAACATTTGTGCAACATTCGTCTTGGTAAGCAACTCTAGTGTATATTTGGCCTTGTGTTTTAGGTTATTGTCCTGCTAAAAGGTACATTTGGCTCACATTGTCTGTTGGAAAGCAGACTGAACCAGGTTTCCCTCTAGGATTTTGCAGGTGCTTAGCTCTATTCCTTTTCTTTTTATTCTTAAAAACTCCCTAGTCCTTGCCGATGACAAGCATACCCATAACATGATGCAGCCACCACTATGCTTGAAAATATGAAGAGTGGTACTCAGTGATGTGTTGTGTTGGATTTGGCCCAAACATAACGATTTGTATTCAGAAAATAAAGTTAATTTCTTTGCCACATTTTTTGCAGTTTTACTTTAGTGCATTATTGCAAATACGATGCATGTTTTGGAATATTTTGTATTGTGTACAGGCTTCTTTCTTTTCACTTTGTCATTTAGGTTAGTATTGTGGAGTAACTACAATGTTGTTGATCCATCCTCCAATCACAGCCATTCAACTCTGTAACTGTTTTAAAGTCACCATTGGCCTCATGGTGAAATCCCTGAGCGGTTTCCTTCCTCTCCAGGCAACTGAGTTATGGAGGAATGCTAGTTAGGAAGGACGTCTGTATCTTTTTAGTGAGTAGGTGTATTGATACGCGATCCAAAGTGTAATTAATAACTTCACCATGCTCAAAGGGATATTCAATGTCTGCTTTTTTTACCCATCTACCAATAGGTGTCCTTCTTTGCGAGGCATTGGAAAACCTCCCTGGTCTTTGTGGTTGAATCTGGGTTTGAAATTCACTGCTCGACTGAGGGACCTTACAGATAATTGTATGTGGGGTACAGAGATCAGGTAGTCATTCAAAAATAATTTGAAACACTATTATTGCACATAGAGTGAGTCCATGTAACTTATTATGTGACTTGTTAAGCACATTTTTACTCCTGAACTTATTTATAACAAAGGGTTGAATACCTATTGACTCAAGACATTTCAGCTTTTCATTTTTATTCATTTGTAAAAAAAAATCTAAAAACATAATTCCACTTTGACCTTATGGGTTATTGTGTCTACATTAGTGACACAAAATCTCAATTTAATCAATTTTAAATTCAGGCTGTAACACAACAAAATGTGGAAAAAGTCAAGGGGTGTGACTACATTCCGAAGGCACTGTATATCCAATTATCTTTAGAATTGAGAATCCAACAACATGTAGATAGACCTTATTAGACCTACATTTAGGAAAGAAAGTTGCTCCACACCTATATGTTTCTGTAAAGCACACTTTTTAATATTCATGATTTACAAGAAAAAACACTGTACACGTACAACCTCAAATAAGAAATGGAAATCAATATAAACAGCGATATTGGGACATTGTTACACATTGTTATAAAAAAAAGAAACACTTGAGACAGTACCTCTCCAGAAATATCAGAACAAAGTGACAATCTACCATTTACAAGTTATGACGTTGGCCTAATACTGATTATAAGCACACTGAACATGAAATGATTTCTATCCTCTATTCTTTTCAAAGCAGTAAAGTGCTTTATTCTGCTTAACTGTTGGGTGTTAATGGAAGGTATGCATCCCTTCCTGTGGACTCAAGGACTGTTCTGCACTGAGTATTGGAAATGGCATTATTCACAAACCCTTTTTTTATAATAGCAAAATGATCACTGACTTTTGCCCATGTACTGTGCACTTGATAGGAGTGGCTGCGGTCAAATTGTGTCAAAATAAGACACCACACAACATTTTGAAACTGGAGTCATTGTCCTTTTTGTGCCACCCTGTTTTACGCTAACCCATCAAGTACAGGTGCATCATGGTTAAGTATGGTATCAACTACTCAACGTGAACTACTAAACATGACTGTTTGAATCAATATCGAAGCAAGTGCCATGCAGTGGAGGAGAATTCCAGAACACATACAGTAGTGGCATGGCTTAGTATATAAAAACTGTCTAGATCAAATGTTGTGATTATGTATCTTCAAGGGAGATATATACAATACAAATAACTTGCTTTGCAGTTTGAAATACAATTCCACACAAGATATTGCTGTAAAAGAAATATAGCGAAACACATCAACTGAATTAATTGTTCATGTGGTGGTGTACAGCAGGGTTGGAATCATGGCCTAAATTCAGGAATTCCATATCAATTATTTGATTTCATAGCACATTGGGAGTGTGTTACTACTAATAAAGAATTCTATAAAAACAACCCATTTCATTTTAATACACATTTTGTAAAGTGATTAAAGCCACAGTCTGGGATTTGGGAAGCTGATTGTCAGTTATGTGATTGTCCGTATACACTCACTGCCTTGTTCTCAAATGAACTCAATCAATCTGACTTAAAAGGCCTACTTTACTCGGCAAAAAATGGGGTCCTCTGTGATTGTCTGCCAGTAGCATTGCCCACTAGATACAGTACCTGAGCGTGACCTATCTAATACTGATGTTTAACTTTCCCCTCTTCGTTTCAGGCAACAGATACATCACTTGAATCTATTTCGCCTGTTCAATTGACTTTACAGGGTGGCTTCGTCAATCCATACAATCGTATCAACAACCAAGGTAGTTATCCAACGTGACACAGGGGAAAATCGTTCCAATACATCGGCTACTATAGACAAGAGTCAGGGGGTACAAGTACTCCACCGAACGAAACAAAGGGTTTTGGGTTGAAATGTAAGACAACGGTGTGCTTCTGTTCTGTAACTATGATGCTTTAGCACAGGAGTGATCGAGAATTAACACAATACGAAGATCATGACCACGCTGATACACTCTTGTATGTACTTGGATTTAAATTGAAACTCTATACATCTGTCTGTGTGAACAGTTATACCTTAAGGAATCTAAATACACATATTAACCTTTTTCATTTGACCACAAATCTAATACATTTTACAGAACATTATGTACATATTTACACCAAAAGAACATTTCTTGATCCAATTGAGTACAGGTATGTGATGGCTTGTTCAATGGAATCTAGCCATACGATGACATATTGTGAGCATTTCTGTTTCAGGCTCAAATGTACTGACTTAATTATGACGAAGTCAACTGACTTTTAGTAAGCTGTACTGACTTAGCTGTACTGACTTACAAAAAAACTATAGAGAAATTGTGCTACATACTGGTTGTCCTAAGCCAACCAATATGTAAAGCAACATAAAAAAACAAACAACACTAAACCAGGCCCCTGATGGACATCAGAACAGAAGAGTCATCTCACTCTCTCCCTCGCTCCCTCTCTATCCCTCTCTCTCTCAGTGAACATAAAGAGTCCCGTTCTCTCCATCTCGCTCTCCCCTCCCTCTGTATCGCTCTCTCTCTCTCTCTCTCTCTCTCTCTCAGTGGACGTCACTTTCCATGAACTCCTCCTTGATGGAGTTCTTGTTGCTGCGTGACACTTTGCAGTCGGGCATGTCAAAGCCAAAGTCGGCCCACTCATCTGCGGCGGCAGCGACTGCCTGGGGCCCACCTCCCGGGCGGTTGGATGGGATGGTAATGGTGTGGCGCACACGGAAGTGTACGGCCTCCATGACACGCTGGCGCTGCAGCTCGCCGCCGGGGACGATGGCCATGGCGGCGGCTGCCATGTTGCTGCTGGAGCGGAGGAGCTGCTGGCCATAGTGGTCTTGATGGTGGGAGGAAGGAGGTCCCACCCCGCCTCCCTGCTTCATGTCCTGCAGGCCCCGCCAGATGGCCAGGCGGAACTGCTCTGGGATCTTTAGAGCACTCAGGTCCTAGAGAGAGACAGAGAGAGAGAGCGAAGGAAAGGATTGACAGAATGGAAGGAGAAGAGAGAGAAAGGAGGAGAGTGAATGGTAGAAAGAGAGAGTGAGAGAGACTTAATAGACCTCAGGCCACACTGATCCAACCAAACCTGACCCCCCCCCCCCCCCTCTAGGACTGGAATGATTCACACTGTGTAAATTGCAGAGAGAGTGAATGGGTATTTTACCTCCATGGACAGAGTCTGGAGTTGGTAGAGACTCTGCAGGCCCTGCAACGTGAAGTAGTCGATGCAGTTCTGGCAGCCCAGACTGGTTAGAAAGCTGTGTGGAGAGAGAAGCAGTGCCACTTAGATTTAAGACCAGAGTTAGTGTCCACTCCACCGCAGCCAAATTTATGTAGGGAGACAATGTCTACTTCGGTCTACTTCATGTGATTAAAATCCACTACCAGAGTTAACTGTAATTTTATTGAATGGTTAAAAATGCCAGAAATTTGCTTGTCTGTACAGATGTAGGATCTTAATTTGATCACCCTGTTGCAGGAGAGCTTTCCTTGTAGTGTATTTGAGGTTTAAAAAGGCTTCTGAAGTTGGTTCATTTCCATTTAGAAAGTTCAGACTTGATTTTCCATTACGAAAAATATATCAACCCCTACAGAAATGTCCATTAATTATAATCCACATAATAATTAACATTTCTGGTTGCAGCAGGATTATTTTCCTGCTGTAGCAAAACTGGCTCAAATTAAGATCCTACATCTGTACCTATCGTAAAACTAAAATGATGGTTTCATGTCCAATAAGGAACAAAGAATATTACAATAAATTACAAATGGAACCATTTCTCAATGACTATGGCTATTAATTTCCCTCAAATCAAATTCATGCAGTTGTATTAAAGATTCATAAAAGCCAATTTGGTTGAATTAAAACCTTTATTATAAATACATGGATATAAAATTCTCGTCTACAAACACTTTAAACAAAACAAAATGTACAAAACAGTATACGATAATAACCATGTTCATTCTAATGCTGCTTTTTGTCTGGGTACAAACAGTGCAAAATGAAAGCCCTAACATTATGATAAAACAACGTCTTAGTTTGAATGCAATGCTACGCACTAACAGATTAGAAAAATATGTTTCTAATGTTCCAATACCGATTTCCCTTGTATTGTGCATATGATTAGAGGGAATTAATGAAAATAAGATGTTAAGATGGACAAGTTGTTCATTTAGATTTGAAAAACATAATATTAGAATTCTCTGATGGGTAAACATACTGTACTGCTTATACAACTCCCCAAACCTTAGGAAAGTGAATCAGCAACCTATTCTTCCAAATCCGACCAGCAGAGCATTCACTTAACATTGCAACAAAACCCCAGAAATGTCTTACTATCAGACCAAAGTAATGGAATACCGATTCATTAAAGCTTGATGGATTTTTTTCCAGTTGCTTTTAATTTAGCTACAGTCTTATACAGTTCAATGTAAATGGATGAAGTAGGTACACAAAATGGCTGTGTTCTCTGTGAGAGAAACAATATGACCCAAATTATTTTAAGCTGCTCTGGGACATATTGTAGGCAGAGAAACCAAGGAAGATGAGAAAAACTACCCTCCATGTTGGCAAACATGTCATGACAGCACCAATCCCATTTCAATCCTTACCAGAATATAAGGACCTTTTGGTGCCAAGATGGCGACTGCACAGATCTCAAACTGAAAAGGCCCTATGATCTATTTATCATAGATGGCTCGGACTGTTGGCTTGTGTCAGTGGGAGAGGAAGACAGTGTCATTGGAGGGGGAGGTACCTGACTAGGCTGGGGTCAGGGTTATACGGAGGGGGAGGGGTGCAGTGCGACGTGGACAACATGGACTGGCCACCCCCGTGTCCCCCGTTCATGTCACTGTTGGTCTGCATGTGGTGACTGTTGAGCATGTTGGGACCTGTGGGAGAGGGGTCAGGAACAAATCAATAGGCGCAATCAATAGGACAGTGCGCTCAGAATGATGTCATTCAGAGGTTTTTCAGAGGTTTGCCATTGTAGCTTCTAATGACTAGCCTCGTTCCACCATCCTGATCTCGCAAGATAACATTCTGAAAGGAAATAAGAGAGCACAGCAGTCAGGATGCTGGATCAGGTTATCTAATGGCACCCATTAGCTGTGATAACACACACACACACACACGACACACACATTCCCCCGACAAACACTCACCCACGTGCCCCATGCTGGGGAGGGGATTTTGCTGAGACTGGTGGCTCCCATGGCCCCCGTGCAGCTTGTTCATGTTGGACAGGGGAGATCCATAGGAGGACGGGGATGCAACGTGGCTCCTGGGAATTGGAGGGGAGGGAGATGACGGAAGTGTGAAAGAGTGTAATATTTGTATGTGTGTACGACAGCACAGGTGTATGCACGGATGGAATGAGTGTATTTGGGTTTAAGTGTGTGTGCGCGCACCTGTGTCTGTGTGCTTGTCTGTGTGAGTGAATGAGAGAGAGAGAATGTGTGTGTGTGTGTGTGTGTGTGTGTGCGCATGTATGCGTATTTGAGCTGGTGTGTGGCTGACTTACTGTCTCTGAAGCAGCTGCTGCTGTTGTTGTCTGTAGGAGTCCACCAGCTGCTGTGGTACGAACTCCACCAGCTCTAAACTGTCCTTGATCTTCATCAGCAAGTCAAAGTTCTCTCTGCCGCGCACCTGCACATATAATATATATATACACAGTAGTTATATGATACAGTATATATAATAGTTATATCATACTACCGGTCAAAAGTTTTAGAACACCTACTCATTCAAGGGTTTTTCTTTATTTTTTACATTGTAGAATAATAGTGAAGACACCAAAAAAGTGTTAAACAAATCAACATGTATTTTATATTTGAGATTCGTCAAATAGCCACCCATTGCCTTGATGCCAGCTTTGCACACTCTTGGCATTCTCTCAACCAGCTTCATGAGGTAGTCACCTGGAATGCATTTCAATTAACAAGTGTGCCTTCTTAAAAGTTAATTTGTGGAATTTCTTTCCTTCTTAATGTGCTTGAGCCAATCAGTTGTGCTGTGACAAGGTAGGGTGGGGGGGGGGGGGGGGGGGGGGGGTATAGAGAAGATAGCCCTATTTGGTAAACAACCAAGTCCATATTATGGCAAGAACAACTCAAATAAGCAAAGATAAATGACAGTCCATCATTACATTCAGATATGAAGGTCAGTCAATACGGAATATTTCAAGAACTTTTGAAAGTTTCTTCAAGTGCAGTTGCAAAAACTATCAAGCGCTATGATATATGTGGCTCTCATGAGGACCATCACAGGAAAGTAAGACCCAGAGTTACCTCTGCTGCAAAGGATGAAGTTCATTAGAGTTGACTGCACCTCGGATTGCAGCCCAAATAAATGCTTCAGAGTTCAAGTAACAGATACATCTCAACATCAACTGTTCAGAGGAGACTGTGTGAATCAAGACTTAATGGTGGAATTGCTGCAAAGAAACCACTACTAAAGGTCACCAATAAAAAGAAGAGAATTGATTGGGCCAAGAAACATGAGCAATGGACATTAGATCGGTGGAAATCTGTCCTTTGGTCTGATTAGTCCAAATTTGAGATTTTTGGTTCCAACTGCCGTGTCTTTGTGAGACGCAGAGTAGGTGAACGGATGATCTACACATGTGTGATTCCCAACGTGAAGCATGGAGGAGGTGGTGTGATGGTGTGTGGGTGCTTTGCTGGTGGCTGTCTGATTTATTTAGAACTCAAGGCACACTTAACCAGCATGGCTACCACAGCATTCTGCAGCGATACGCCATCCCATCTGGTTTGCGCTTAGTGGGACTATCATTTGTTTTTCAACAGGACAATGACCCAACACTCCTCCAGGCTGTGTAAGGGCTATTTGACCAAGAAGGAGAGTGATGAGTGCTGCACCAGATGACCTGGCCTCCACAATCACCCGACCTCAACCCAATTGAGATGGTTTGGGATGAGTTGGACCGCAGATTAAAGGAAAAGCAGCCAACATGTGCTCAGCATATGTAGGAACTCCTTCAAGACTGTTGGAAAAGCATTCCTCGTGAAGCTGGTTGAGAGAATGCCAATAGTGTGCAAAGCTGTCATCAAGGCAAAGGGTGGCTACTTTGAAGAATCGAAAATCGAAAATATATTTTGATTTGTTTACCACTTTTTTGGTTACTACATGATTCCATTTGTGTTATTTCACAGTTTTGATGTCTTCACTATTATTCTACAATGTAGAAAAAAGTAAAAAATAAAGAAAAACCCTTGAATGAGTAGGCGTGTCCAAACTTTTGACTGGTACTGTGTGTGTGTGTGAGATATAGATAGATAGATAGATAGATAGATAGATAGATAGATAGATAGATAGATAGATAGATAGATAGATAGATAGATAGATAGATAGATAGATAGATAGATAGATAGATAGATAGATAGATAGATAGATAGATAGATAGATAGATAGATAGATAGATAGATAGATAGATAGATAGATAGATAGATAGATAGATAGATAGATAGATAGATAGATAGATAGATAGAGATATATATATATTGCTAAAAAAAATAAAGGGAACACTTAAACAACACATCCTAGATCTGAATGAAATAAATAATCTTATTAAATACTTTTTTCTTTACATAGTTGAATGTGCTGACAACAAAATCACACAAAAATAATCAATGGAAATCCAATTTATCAACCCATGGAGGTCTGGATTTGGAGTCACACTCAAAATTAAAGTGGAAAACCACACTACAGGCTGATCCAACTTTGATGTAATGTCCTTAAAACAAGTCAAAATGAGGCTCAGTAGTGTGTGTGGCCTCCACGTGCCTGTATGACCTCCCTACAATGCCTGGGCATGCTCCTGATGAGGTGGCGGATGGTCTCCTGAGGGATCTCCTCCCAGACCTGGACTAAAGCATCCGCCAACTCCTGGACAGTCTGTGGTGCAACGTGGCGTTGGTGGATGGAGTGAGACATGATGTCCCAGATGTGCTCAATTGGATTCAGGTCTGGGGAACGGGCGGGCCAGTCCATAGCATCAATGCCTTCCTCTTGCAGGAACTACTGACACACTCCAGCCACATGAGGTCTAGCATTGTCTTGCATTAGGAGGAACCCAGGGCCAACCGCACCAGCATATGGTCTCACAAGGGGTCTGAGGATCTCATCTCGGTACCTAATGGCAGTCAGGCTACCTCTGGCGAGCACATGGAGGGCTGCGCGGCCCCCCAAAGAAATGCCACCCCACACCATGACTGACCCACCGCCAAACCGGTCATGCTGGAGGATGTTGCAGGCAGCAGAACGTTCTCCACGGCGTCTCCAGACTCTGTCACGTCTGTCACGTGCTCAGTGTGAACCTGCTTTCATCTGTGAAGAGCACAGGGCGCCAGTGGCGAATTTGCCAATCTTGGTGTTCTCTGGCAAATGCCAAACGTCCTGCACGGTGTTGGGCTGTAAGCACAACCCCCACCTGTGGACGTCGGGCCCTCATACCACCCTCATGGAGTCTGTTTCTGACCGTTTGAGCAGACACATGCACATTTGTGGCCTGCTGGAGGTCATTTTGCAGGGCTCTGGCAGTGCTCCTCCTTGCACAAAGGCGGAGGTAGCGGTCCTGCTGCTGGGTTGTTGCCCTCCTACGGCCTCCTCCACGTCTCCTGATGTACTGGCCTGTCTCCTGGTAGCGCCTCCATGCTCTGGACACTACGCTGACAGACACAGCAAACCTTCTTGCCACAGCTCGCATTGATGTGCCATCCTGGATGAGCTGCACTACCTGAGCCACTTGTGTGTGTTGTAGACTCCGTCTCATGCTACCACTAGAGTGAAAGCACCGCCAGCATTCAAAAGTGACCAAAACATCAGCCAGGAAGCGTAGGAACTGAGAAGTGGTCTGTGGTCACCACCTGCTGAACCACTGCTTTATTGGGGGTGTCTTGCTTATTGCTTATAATTTCCACCTGTTGTCTATTCCATTTGCACAACAGCATGTGAAATTTATTGTCAATCAGTGTTGCTTCCTAAGTGGACAGTTTGATTTCACAGAAGTGTGATTGACTTGGAGTTACATTGTGTTGTTTAAGTGTTCCCTTTATTTTTTTGAGCAGTATATATATATATATATGGAGGGATGTGATATATGGCCAATATACCACGGCTAAGGTCTGATCTTACGCATGACGCAACGTGGAGTGCCTGGATACATCCCTTAGCCGGCCATATACCACAAACCCCCGAGGTGCCTTATTGCTATTATAAACTGGTTATCAACGTAATTAGAGCAGTATTGGGGTCTGATATACCACGGCTGTCAGCCAATCAGCATTCAGGGCTCGAACCACCCTGTTTATAAATATATATCTTACAGGCATATAGTAAATCTCCTCTTCACCATGCCGCCGTCTCTTCATGCCTGGACTAGGAATGTTTGGAGGGGTCTGTTTGAAAGCTAAATGTTGGGAGTACAAACAATGATTTAATATCATGAAAATGATTTTAACAAAGACATTCCTAATATCAATGTGCACAAACTATTCTATCATTTTTATTGCACTGGTGTATATGTTTGCATTGTGATCTGTGTCACTGTATGTATGTGTGGGCCCTGGTCAAAAGTGTTGCACTATATAGGGAATAATGTGTCATTTCAAGCAAAATGACAAAATATTTTGTAATGGTGTAGAGAGAGAGAGAAGGGCGACTCACTGCGTTTGTTGGCATTGTTGTCGTTCTTGGACATGTTGTCGCTCATGGCCTGCTGCTCCCTGAAGTGGTCTTCGTCTGCCTTGCGATCTCGCCCCGGACAGGCGCATATCCGCCCTTCAAACGACCTTCGTCCCAGCACCTGACCACTAATTGCAACAATAAAAGGCATAATATATTATACGTTCATTTATAAGGCGTTGAAAGGCCTCATATGCTTACAACAGGTAATAAATCATATATTATAATTGTATGCCCTTATTAAAGTGTTATCAAAATATTTTGTTACACTTTTCATATGCTATAAAAATGAATGAGTCACACAATCTATATATATATATAGGGTAAATCACCAACGTTTCGGCATCACTGTGCCTTCTTCAGGGTGACCCAATAAACTACTGGGAATTTATATATAGCGTGTGCGACTCTCTATTTTTATAGCTTATAGTTTATTCGCTGTTAGTCAGCACCTCTACATAAAATAATTTTCTCTGGGTGTGCGACCAGCTCATGTTTTTTATTACACTTTTTATATGAGCCATGTGTTTAGTAATGCACTTGAAATACATTCTTGATTTTTATGGATTTATATAGGCTCATAAGGAGCCATTGACTATTATGAATGCTTACAGCATGTTTATTGTGAGACAGGTGTACAAAAAGGCAGTTCAAATCAGCTGTGAGCTGTTATGACACACACATGCGCGCAGGCATGAGCACACACACACACACACACACACACACACACACACACACACACACACACTGTCATGGACTTACTCGCGTGTCTCTAGGGTGATGATGATGAGGATGGGTCTCCTGTTCATCCCTCCCACACAGCTGCTGTTGCACATGAAGTTGTAGAGGATGGTGGTGAACTCTGTCCCCACCTATCAGAGAGAGAGAGACCTTTACTGGCCAGTCAATCGTTAGCCAGCTGGCCAATCACCAGGCAGAGTGATAGCCAAGGCACCACATCATACCACCCCATGATGACACACTGAAGATTCCCATTTAAATAAAGCAAAGTTAATAGACTTTAAGACACAACCTTTATCAGGCCAGGGCTTCGCTTGTGTGAAACCAGCCCTAACGCATCAGACTGAATGTTAACGGACAAAATATAAGCTGTATATGTTATTACCTCTAGATGGCAGTGTTGCCATATAATGTTACATAGCAAAAGTCAGGCATGGGACTTATCTTGAAAATATCAATCAAAATCATGGGCAACTAAAATATAAAGTTGTAAATAGGTATACTACATCTAAATAACTAATTAGTATGAAGACTGTTGTTTTCTAGGTGATTTTAAATGTTAACCAACCACCATGTTCTATTGCTGGGGTAGACAAACCTGGCCCTAGAGTGTTATACAGACACATTTAATGGAACATTTGTGTTTTAAGACCTGGCAGACCAGGTGTGATGAATTTAACCAATCACTGTTGGTGAGATGATTGGTAGAACCGGTTGTGTTGCCTGGTTGGGACAAAATTCAATAGTGGCACCGGCACTCCAGAGTCCAGCACCAGGGTTGCCTACACATATTCTACCGTATTGTGTGGGCGTTCCTAGCTGAGGGGAGCCACTCACCTGTGGGTTCTCGTAGGGCAACATGACACTCTGCCTGCCTGTGACGGGGTCGTCCACATACTGGGACAGGTTGTTTCCCTCCACCCTGATCAGGTGGCTGGCTGGGGCCGCTTGGCCTGGGGGATGGAGGGGTGGGGGTACAGGTCAATTAATCAATCAACTAATCAATCTCTCCATCCATTTAAACTTTCTCACATTTTCACAGTAAACCAAAACTACACTGAAGCAGTCTCTTTGGACCAGAGGTCCTATTGAAATGCCATTTCAGTAGAATTTTGGCATATTTCTGTCATATAGCAGACACTCTTATGAGAGTGGAATACCATAAGTGCATTTAAGGCAGTCCAACAACCACATTATACAAGCACTGTTGTGAGTCAAATCTGTTGTGGGATACGGGTCGATGACACAAACTGATATGTCTATCAAGGTGGCGTGGTTGCTTACTGTCATTGAAGTCCCGTCCCAGCTCGTGGTTGGGGCAGCGTTTGACTACCTCGGTGACATGCTCCGCTTTCTTGTAGACAGGCATGGCACGGATGACACTGGCGTGGGGCGGGGCCGAGGACAGCTTGATCTGGATTGGACAGGTCTTGGCGATCTGACAGTAGAGCTTCTTCAGCAGCGGGGAGTACTGAGGAGGGGCAAAACAAAGGGGGGGTGTTATTTTTGACTAGTCACCGTTGTGGTGTCATTTGTTACTTAGCAAAAATCTCATCCACTTTGTTAATCATTTTTGGAAACACTTTACTAAAATCCTTCAGGTAGAATGCTTTTTTAAAAAGTTATAATTTATGAGCAGGTATGAGCCTTTATGTCTTAGCATGTTTCAGCATGATAATGCACAGCCCCATGTTGCAAGGATCTGTACACAATTCCTGGAAGCTGGAAATGTCCCAGTTCTTCCATGTCCTGCATACTAACCAGACATATCACCAATTTAGCATGTTTGGGATGCTCTGGATCGACGTGTACTACAGCGTATTCCAGTTCCCGCCAATACCAGCAACTTCACACAGCGATCGAGGAGAAGAGGGACAACATTCCACAATCAACAGCTGATCAACTCTATGCGAAGGAGATATGTCACGCGGCATGAGGAAAATGGTCACACCAGATACTGACTGGTTTTCTGATCCACGCCCCTACCTTGGAATTACCAGTCATGTGAAATCCATAGATTAGGGCCTAAAGAATGTATTTCAGTTGACTGATTTCCTTATATGTGTCACACCTGCTCCTGCCACTCCCTCTAGTGCTCATCCGGTGCCTCCTTGAGCTGCCGCCACTCCCCCAGTGCTCTCTCCCTCTCCCTCTTTCTCTCTGTGTGTGTGTGTGTGTGTGTGATTGTGTGGGCGGAGACAGGTGTGCTGGAGTCAGAGCAGATCCCCACCAGCTGCAACCTGTTCCATAATCAAGACCTCTACAAATACTCAGCGAGAATAACTCAGTAAAATCATTGAAATTGTTGCATGTTGCATTTCTATTCTTGTTAAGTGTATTTATTGGTGACAAGATGTGATGTCTAAAAAAATGTACTCTCTCTAACCAAAGTGCTGAGTGATGGTATTACTAGGGTATGAGATGGAAGGTTATGAACACGGTTATCATGTCAGATTAGTAGGACTAGAACAAATTGAGTGATTTGAAACATGAGGCAAAATACATTAGGGCTTTTTGAAGGCTGTAAAATTGGCTCCATCATGTCATAAATAAAAGGAGTATTTGGTTGCTGGAAGGAACATGATTACTATCTACCAGGCTGGACTTGCAGGTGTTGTAGTAAAGGGAGTAATAATTCCTGGAGGGAAGCATGTCAGTTCAAAAAGCCAAGTGTGTGTGTGTGTGAAAAAGTAAAATGGAAGAGTTAGTATGAGTTCAGTAGGGCATGCAAACATAATACAATCAAATCATAACTGTAGGCCTATTCAAACTCCAAACGGAATATTCAATATCACAAGCTTGCTCAATTGAAACAAATCTACTGAGGAAAGCACCAACTACATTAGAGATACTCAGCTAAGATGCTATCATAGACAGGCAGTGATGTATACTGCGAGTCTGCATTCAGCAGGACTTGAAACAGTTCTTCAGTACAAATGTTTGGATATCTAACTGAAGTACATAAGTGCAAGTGAAAAGAGCCCTTTGTACTCTTTGACAGGCACATCTGCCATTACCGATGCTGGCAGTCATCCTACTAAAAAGGAGGTTCAAATACATCCAAACTTATGGGAAGGGGGGGGGGGGGGGGCGGTTCTTAGCGGACAAGCTTCAACATGCCCCAACACTATCAAGAAAACCCCACAATCCACCTGAGGATATCAAACCTTCCAGGAAAGACCGTTTTGTGGATTTGCTACAATGTATCTAAATGCAGATGTAACATTGTGCCCAAAAGACCTGGTATAGAAATAAACATGTACTGTTTTCAATGCAGAGATACATATGCTTTAGTCATTGGCGCTACAATAGCATTAACATGCTGTTCATACTCCAGTCGGTGGAATTAATCACTGATCGTTTCGTTCTATTCTTAGGCCATGGTGAAAATGATGGAAAAGTCCACTATTTTCAATCATTTTAATTATACACCATCATCATAAACTGTGGGGGAAATATGTCATCTTTGTAGACTATCATCTTTTGTTCTGTGCGTTCCTGCTGTTCAATGTCAAAAATTCCCCATGGCGAATCCAACAGACAGCTTTGGGGGTGGGGCGGAGAAGGACAAATCTCTGTCTGAATTCCATATTGAGATACCGTTACTAAGCCTCCTGCAACCATGCACCACTAACCCCACCTCACTCCAATCCCTTCTCCCCGCCCGCCCCAAGCCATAGCATAGACTTGAGACGTATGCGTAAAGCGGAAGCAAAATATTTGTGCCCAAAATCACCTATTCCCATCCTTAGCCTGCAAGTTCAGACAGATCAGCCATACTTTGAATAAATCATTTGAAGCTGTAAAACCACGACGACGTTTTCACAGATTCAGGGATTTTTTTCAGTGATTGAGCTGAGTAACATTAACAGATCCCTCGGATGCAGTCGAAAGGTCACCGTTCTCTGAACCCGCAAAATGACCCTTGCTAACCAGCATTCCCAAATCTGATTCTAACAGATATTGATGATTAGTGACACTTAACAAGGTTTGAATCTTAACCTGAGATAAGTGTACTGTACTTCAAATGTTACCACAAATTTCCGATTGATGTGCATGGTACATGCAAATATTCCGTGCATGGATGTCTCAAGTTCCGGTTCGACCCACACAAATCGATACGTTCTACTCTAGCTAATGCTTGTGGCCCATGCAGGAATCAAACCCACAACCCTGTTGTTGCCACCAGCACCAAGGTTTATCTACAATACTGAGTCATGGGAACCACACCGGAACAAAATGAAGCCCATATGAATCAATAAGCATCATATGAGTTACATGTGCTGGGCAGATGGTGATCATTTTGATAGGTTCTGTCACAGCTGAGAGCATGGCAGAGCAATAAATCACTCTCTCTGTCTCTGTATGCATCTGAGAGAGACGTCTGGACTTGTCCACTGACACATCTCCCTTCACTTATTCTATTTATTCCTCATTGTTTTACTGAAAGGTACGGAACTCCCATATCACATCTCCTGGAGAGCGCGTTCCACAGACAAGGGCGTTCCACAGACAAGAAAAGCCGAGTCACGAGCAAGCCCAATGCTGGGATGGATGGGCAGATGGATGAATGGATGGATGGATCGGTGAATGGATCAGTGGATGGAGGAATGAGTTAAGAAAGGTGTTGAGCAAGAGAGGAAGATGAAAAGTGCAAGAGAGGATAGAACGACAAAAGTAGAGAAGAGAAAGCGAGGCTAAAATTGGTCTGGGAGATGGACAAGTGTAATGGAGGAGGAAGAAGAAGAGGAGGTTGAAGGGGATTAAGAGGGAGAGGAGGATGTGCATGCTAGGAGATGGACGAGTGTAGAGGAAGAGGAAGAAGAAGAAGAAGACAGACAGCCCTCTATACAGTCAGCCAGTCCAGTGGACCATATGTGCAGGTCCAGACAAGCTTGTGGAGAACGAGTGATAATTGCCATACTGTCATCCCTGTGGACATGCTCTGGCTTGCCTATCGCAAAGTCAGTTAACTGTCCAAATATGTTAACACACTGCAGTCCTCCTCGACTATATCCCACATCCCATTAATCATAGATGAGCATCAACAACACTTTCCCGAATCCCTCTCGACGCACATGGCAAAGAAAGAAATTAGTCTCTTGGATAAGAAGTGGAAATTCTATAGCGTTCTATGTGAATTCCCCCAAGATGATTCGAGGAGCTCTAATTGCTGTTTGGGAGCATTTGGGAGATGTAGAAGTATATAATCATCTTTTGTTTCACCAAAATCCACCCAAAGAAATCCTGTCAGAAGTCACTGACCATCAAATTAAATCAAGCTTTATTTATTTAGCACATTTAAGAAATGGAATGCAACGCAATGTGCTTTACAGGAAAAAAACAAATAAAACCCTATGAAAATGAAATCTGAAATATTTACAACACAATAAACATAACATAAAACCCCCAAAAATTACACAAACCGAACAACTAAAAAGCACCATAAGGAAAAGTAAAGTTAAAAAGGTGTGTGTTAAGATCTCTTTTAAATATGTCCACAGTTTCGGCCCCCCCTTAGGTTCTCTGGCAGGCTATTCCAGAGGCTGGGGGTATAATAACTAAAGGCTGTCTCTCCATGCCTCTTGGTCCCCCTCAGGTTCTCTGGCAGGCTATTCCAGAGGCTGGGGGTATAATAACTAAAGGCTGCGTCTCCATGCCTCTTGGTCCCCCTCAGGTTCTCTGGCAGGCTATTCCAGAGGCTGGGGGTATAATAACTAAAGGCTGCGTCTCCATGCCTCTTGGTCCCCCTCAGGTTCTCTGGCAGGCTATTCCAGATGCTGGGGGTATAATAACTAAAGGCTGCGTCTCCATGCCTCTTGGTCCCCCTCAGGTTCTCTGGCAGGCTATTCCAGATGCTGGGGGTATAATATCTAAAGGCTGCGTCTCCATGCCTCTTGGTCCCCCTCAGGTTCTCTGGCAGGCTATTCCAGATGCTGGGGGTATAATATCTAAAGGCTGCGTCTCCATGCCTCTTGGTCCCCCTCAGGTTCTCTGGCAGGCTATTCCAGAGGCTGGGGGCATAATAACTAAAGGCTGCGTCTCCATGCCTCTTGGTCCTAGGCTTTGGGATAGTTAAAAAGCCAGTGCCAGAGGACCTGAGGGACCTACTGGGTACATAACTTAAAAGCATGTCTATGTATTGGGGTGCACAATCGTGGATTGATTTAAAAACCTATATTTAATAACCAAATTAATTCTATAACTCACACACATTGAGCTTAAAACAGGTGTAATGTTTGCTCTCCGTCTGGTCTTGGTCAGTACCCGTGCTGCAGCATTTTGTATGTGTTGCAGTTGACCAATGGCTTTCTTGGGTAGACCAGACAGGAGAGCATTAAAGTAGTCAAGCCTGCTTGTAATAAAATCATGGATGAGTCTCTCTGTATCAGCCTGAGAGAGAGACGGACACACCTTGGCAATGTTCCTCAGGTGGTAAAAAGCTATTTTCGTCACATTCCTAATGTGTGATTTTAAATTTTGTTCAGAATCTAAAATAACACCTAGGTTTTTTACCTGGTGTTTTATCTTTATTGCCCGTGAATTAAAATGTGCAGCTAGATACTCTCTCTGTGCTTTGGCTCCAACAATTAGCTGGAGGAAGTTGTGAGTCTTCCAAGTATTTCAATCACTAATACAGTCTAATAATTTATCTGTGGAGCTAAAATCCTCTGGTGACCCAGAAAAGTAAAGTTGTGTATTGTCTACGTAGCAGTGAAAATCAATGCTGTGCTTTCTGATAACGCTGACAGGGGGTAACATATATAAACTGAACAGTACCGGACCCAAAATGGAACCTTGTGGAACACCACATGTGATATGTGAGTTATGAGTTATGTGAGTTATGAGTTATGTGAGTTATGAGTTATGTTCACCATGACGTACTGGAGCTGGTCTCTTTTGAAGTTGTTGGTGCTTTGGGAATAATGAGCTACTGTTGCACTTGCAAACATCTCCAAATGTGGATCAAATTAATTGAGAATATTGTTCACTAAGAATAACTGCAGGCCTACCTATACAAGCACAAAACAATCTAAATGCATATCTGCAGTCTAAAAAGACACGTTGTTTATGATGTACCTACTAGTTATCAATATTACTGGAAGTGTATTGATGTTGCTCATGGCTCCACAGCTCCAGGTAAAAGTTGCCTTTAGGCACAATCTGTTCAGGATTTCACAAATTGATGTTAGAAGGTTCCTCACCCTGAAAGTAGTCCATGTGCCAGGAGAAACTGTAATCGATGGTTTGGTTTTCACAGCCACAAACCTCAGCTAACTTTAGCCCACCGGTAGCTAAAAATCAATGGAAGTGAACGGGGAATGTTGGCATGTTGTTGTTTAGTTTTTTTTACGGACAAATCACCTTTAATTAAGTAACTAAATATGGAGATGATTTTGTTGATTTGACCAGGAAATGTTGACAATTGCACATTTACTTTCATTGATTGTTAACTAGTTGTGGCTAAAGTTAGCTGGGAAAGGTGTGTAAGAGTAATGACTTGTCAGCAGATAGCCTAGCATCTCCACTACAAGATTTAATCCATGCTTGAAATCTATATGATAAACTCTGTACACTTGATATACACAAACAAAAATATATAAACATAACATTTAGTGCTGGTCCCATGTTTCATGAGCTGAATTTAAAAATCCCATACATTTTCCCTACGCACAAAAAGCTTATTTCACTAAAATGTTGTGCACTCATTTCTTTACATCCCTGTTAGTGAGCATTCTCCTTTGCCAATATAATCCATCCACCTGACAGGTGTGGCATATCAAAAGGCTGATTAAACAGCATGATCATTACACAGGTGCACCTTGTGCTGGGGGACAATAAAAGGCCACTTTAAAATGTGCAGTTTTGTCACACAACACAATGCCACAGATGTCTGAAGTTTTGAGGGACCATGCATTTGGCATACTGACTGCAGGAATGTCAACCAGAGCTGTTGCCAGAGAATGTAATGTTCTTTCTCTACCATAAACTGCCTCCAATGATGACTGACTTCCTTATACTAACTGTAACTCAAAATTGTTGCATGTTGCGTTTATATTTTTGTCCAGTATAATATTGTATCGCATCGTATCATATCTTATCATGTATTAATGTAAATAGTTTGTTGAGTTTGATATAATGCAAAAAAAGTGACAACACCTTTACCTATTGATGTGCTTCATGTACAAATGACTATTTTGATTGATACATATCAAAACAGGAGCTACCTGCTCCAAAGCCTGGTGCAGAGTGTCTATGGAAATTTGTGTGAGTAAAGAGTGCGAGGATAAAACACCAAGTAAGGTGGCTAATTGATTCCAATTCTGTGTGTGTGTGTGTTTACGTGTGTGAATGTGTGTTCAAATATCCTCATTATCAAGTGTGTGTGCATGTTACCAAGCTGTGGCAACACACACATGCAGACAGGCAGTGGTGTGGATGGGGTAGACTTAGAGAAAGGATGTGCGGTCGATGTCTGACTCTATGGGCATGTTCGGGCCTGCGTCCTGACTGTGAGAGGCTAATAGCTGGGAAGAGCAGCTCCTGACACGCCGGGATACAGAGCATGCTCCGGCCTGTCCCTTCCTCATCCCAATCCACACTCAGCCGAGTGGCGGAGCGTTGTCGGAGCGTTGTCGGAGCATCGGGAGCGCTGATGGGTCGTTATTGGGAAAGGGCTGAGGTGTTAGATCTCATTTTCATCCCATCATGACACTTCTTGCTCTGAGAGCTCCAGGAATGTTTGAAGTTTTGGAGGCAAAGGGCTCATTTGAAGGATGGATGGTGCATGCTTGGGAGCAATTATCCCTAATACAGAATAATGTGTTGTTTACCAGACAGACACCCAAGACACCCATAACAGCAGCTATGAGATCACTTGTAAATAGAGTGGCTTAAAGTAATCTTGGGTAGATTCGTTCAGTGTGAATAATCATGATGGGGGTTTTCATGAAACACAAGGTATTCTTTGTGTTGTGTTGTGCCGTGCCTTCTTCTGTTCTATTCTATTCTATTCCACCTACAGTAACCGAAGCAGGTGTCAACTCCCTCAAATCGCCAATACTGCAGTCTAAAACTGATGACTGCTGTCAGTCAAGTAGTTAGTGTATTCAATTCAATGTTCATTCCCAAGGACAGATTGTTGCTGGGCTGTAAATGGCAACAACATGGTAACCATAGCCTACAATACATAGACAGTACAGACTCTCCACACAGACACAACAGCACTCCAAATCCTCATCAGTCCAGATAAAAGAGAACATTTTAAAGTTAAAAAGTGCCATTGAAAAGGTCCTATATGTCACCTTTAATACATTTTTAACACATAACGAGCTGCTTGCAAACACAAACCGAGTCTGTCTGAACAGCAGCCATAGTATTTAAGGAGTTAATCTCTCCAAAGCCCAGTGCCTCCTACAGTAGCTGAGAAATAGTCGTAACGGCCAAAACTAGGAGGTGAAGTCAATATGCCCCTATGCCATTCCCCATAGCCTGGGGCCCCACAAGCCTGCAACCACCCATCCTCTTCTCCTACCTTAACCCTTTCAAGTCCACCACACAGTGTCTCAACTCCCCACAGACACTGATCCCCAAGCCGATTCATGTTCAAGCATGGGCCCGACGCGGGATTAAAGGTGTTACACACTCTCCTGCCATTTTGGGAATCCCCCTGCATTAGAAGCAACTCTTTCATTCCTATCGGCTTGACAGTAAGCTATTTTCTTTTCAGAAACTCACGCTTGCTTAACAACACACTGACATGTTACTAGTATCCCAAAAAAGCAATTGCGATGCAAATGGTCCACGAATGGACTTGACAAACATTGTTATGTCCTGTCTTGGGGGTTTCTTTGATTTGTTGTCCTACTCGAGTACAAATGCTCCTTTTGTTTAGTGCTTTGGGTAGCAGTTGCCTGTGGGCACAGATCTAGGATCAGTTTACTGTCTCCCAAATCCAAACCATAACCATTAGAGGAGAGAAAATGCTAAACTGACCTTGGTGCTTAGTTCAGAGATATAATCCTGAATCCATAAATATCTCATTTACATAAGTATACACACCTCTGAGTCAATACTTTGTAGAAGAACCTTTGGCAGCGATTAGAGCTGTGAGTCTTTCTGGGTAAGTCTCTAAGAGCTTTCCACACCTGGATTGTGCAACATTTGCCCATTACTCTTTTCAAAAATGTTTAAGCTCTGTCAAATTGGTTGTTGATCATTGCTAGACAACCATTTTCAGGTCTTGCCATAGATTTTCAAGTAGATTTATGTTGAAATGTAACTCAGCCACTCAGGAACATTCATTGTCTTCTTGGTAAGCAACTCCAGTGTTGATTTGGCCTTGAGTTTTAGGTTATTGTCCTACTGAAAGGGGAATTCATCTCCCAGTGTCTGGTGAAAAGCTCCATTCCGTTTATTTTTTATCCTGAAATATTACGCAGTCCTTAACGGTTACAAGAATACCGATAACATGATGTTGCCACCACTATACTTGAAAATATGGAGAGTGGTACTCAGTAATGTGTTGTATTGGATTTGCCCCAAATATTTTTTGCAATATTACTTTAGTGCCTTGTTGCTAACAGGATGCATGTTTTGTAATATTTTTATTCTGTACAGTCTTCTGTACAGTCTTTTCCCTCTGTCATTTAGGTTAGTATTGTGGAGTAACTACAATGTTGTTGATCCATCTTCAGTTTTTTCCTATCACCTGTTAATGTTTTAAAGTCACCATTGGCCTCATGGTGAAATCCCTGAGTGGTTTCCTTCCTCTCCGGCAACTGAGTTAGGAAGGACCTCTGTATCTTTGTCGTGACTGAGTTTATTGATACAAAATCCAAAGTGTAATTAATAACTTCACCATGCTCAAAGGGATATTCAATGTCTGCTTTTTTACCCATCTACCAATAGGTTCCCTTCTTTGCGAGGCATTGGAAAGCCTCCCTGGTCTTTGTGGTTGAATCTGTGTTTAAATGTACTGCTTAACTGAGGGACCTTACAGATAATTGTATGTGGGGTACAGAGATGAGGTAGTCATTCAAAAATTATGTTAAACACTATTATTGCAGACAGTCGAGACAACTTATTATGTGATTTGTTAAGCACATTTTTACTCCTGAACGTATTGAGGCTTGCCATAACAAAGGAGTTGAATACTTATTGACTCAAGACATTTCAGCTTTTAATATTTATTAATTTAGAAACTTTTAGAAAAATATTATTCCACTTTGACATTATGGGGTATGTGTGTAAGCCAGTGACAAGAAAATCGATTTTTTTTATTAATTTAAAATTCAGGGTGTAACACATAAAAATTTGGAAAAGGTCAAGGGGTGTGACTACTTTTTGAAGGCACTGTATATTTACATGAATCCAAACATCTATTCTTCATTTGTCTGTCTAGAACAAATTTTGAGAACAACACTTTAATTGTAACATTCATATTTCAGTTGGATACAATTCATATTCTAATTCCATATTTTATAATAGGGGACCAATTATAACAATCATCCCTGACTTTTATCAATCCACTTTTTCTGCGAGGTCATCTTCTTTCCCCTAAGCATTTGCTATACAAAATGATTAATTAAGGGTATATTTTCACACCAAGATACTTAACATTGTTCTCCCACTCTGTCTAACTTCTGCGTTCAGGTAACAATACTGCTTTAATTCTTCCGTCAGGCAGACACGCAAGGCAAGGCATTTTAGTGCAGGGTGTAAGGACTCTCCCTGTACTACCTTAAAGGCCCACTCTGTGATATTTACGGTCATTTTTTTGTACGTATATCAAAGGGACAATCTGTGATTTGTACATCAATTTTTGTACTTATAAATAATGAAATATATACCCATTGATTCTTGCAGAATATAACTTACCAATGCTTCATGAACTTAGTTCAACTGTTATACCCCATCAGAACCCAAAATATAAACTTGTTTTACTCCATTGTTTGTAGACAATATAATTGTGAACAAACACTGTATAGCCTCAAAACATGGTTAAAACTATCATTTTGATATCACGGATGGTCAGTCCTTGCATCCATAGATCTGTCTATGAATTTGAGACTGGTTACACAGCAGTCCTTCAGCTGTACCAAAACAGTGGTGGGTAAACACTTTGTTATTGTTTGAACTGAAGATTGCCCCTTTAATTATATAAACACATTGATTCTTGAAGAATATGAATTTGAGAGTAGTTGGTTTACATTTCTCAAGCACCATCGCTCAGCTTAATAGTAAATCAAGTGGAGGGGCAACCATTTTGTTATTTTTCAAATAAAGGAGTGGGCCTGTAAGGAGTGTATTACTCAGTGTGTATCACCCTGTGTGTGCGCTGCTCAGTCAAGTCGTTTTCTGTCTCTACTTGAATATCGCCCGACCTCAGTCCTCAGGTAGAGGTGTTTCAGATTTTTAACAACATAGTTCATCCGTTCTCATTCAACATAAGGTGATGGATTCCAACTATCAATCATACAAACTACAGAATGTAAGAAACCAAACACTAACCAATTCTGTAATTACTGTAGGCTCCTCTCCTAAAATCTGTCAAAGGAAGGGCCCATAGATTATCCTGATGTAAAAAACGTTGGGCCCTATAAATTGTCTAGTTACAACAACGGAGCTGGTGTTTTCTGAGTGTATCCTCAGTCGCCATGAGACAGGTAAGGGGAAAAGCTTGTGTCAAAGAACAGTTGACAGACACATTGGAGAGGAAGCCTATATGTGGGGACAGAGTGGAGCCCTGGAGCGACGCGGGTGACAGCCAAGAGAAGGGCTGAAGAAAGACGTAACACGGTGGTGGGTCAGAAAGCAGCGCCTCAGTGGCCGGGGGATCCTTTTACAGATCCTTACCGCCACCGAGCCCTGAATATAGTCCCCCACGCTTGAGTACGCTTGACAGACACAGCCAAAAAGCCCCCTCAGGCAAGGAAACACAGGTTCACGTTTCAAATAGAGGTCAACTCTGTAACAATCCGGGCGACACCTTTCGGGAGGCAACTCTTTTTCAGCTCAGACAAATCACATCGCAGCAGCTCCCGTTTCAAGTGTCTTTCGATACATTCCTAGACTGTCGATTTAGTTTGGTCTGTTTGGGGTGGGGGTATGTCAAATACATACATGTCCTTATAATTCTTCAGGTGAAACAAATGTGAATATTGATATATGTTCCCAGGTTTCCCCTTAGTATTAATGGAGAAAGGGACTTTCTTTAACGGGAATCCTATCTTGCAACAGAGCACAAAAGAGGTAAACAAACCAAACCAGGGTTGACTTTTAAACTAAAGAGATTAACTAACATTCTTAATCAGTTACTACAGTATATTGAAAATCATTAAACATGTACAACCATTCATTGTTGTTCAGTGTTCAGAGCTGTATTTGTCAGGCGCTACAAAGTAATTGTCCCCCCTACAAAAAGCTCTTCCCCTCTGCACGCCCACTTTGTTTGACACATGTGTTGCATGCACGTAAATGGCAGCATTTTGGATTGAGTCATTGTACTGAACCCTTTAGTCATGCTTGTGGTATGGTATCAATAACAGATCAGTTCTGGGATGAAGAAAGTAACAACAGAACTAACTCTCAACCACTAGAAAAACAGATCACTGTCTTATACTGATACCAGAATAGTTTGGTCGGTGTCTACTCTGAACCCACAGATTCTTCAAACACACAGATTCCCGCAAATCAGTCTTCTGTCACAGGAGTGGTTGCAGCCATAGACATAAATACATCCTCAGCCAACAACCCATCTCATAAAGAGAACTTCCCTGATCTAATGCAGCAATGTCAGCCCGTTCTCAGGGAAAGTAGCACCTTAGCCAGCACCTTTAGTTTGTGACTTTTACATTACTTTTTAGTCAAGGGAAGACAGAGACACCGAAACAAGACAATAAAATAAAAAACTAGAGAGAGCAGAATAAAGAGAGAAAGAGAGAGAGAGAGAGAGATAGAGACAGTCAGACAGAGACAAATCAACCCCTCGCCGTCCCGTTAGCTTGTAACGTTTGCGTGTGTGTACGTCTACATGATCTAAAACTCACCGTCCAGGTAGCGGACTTGGCAGTACTGGACTGCTGGAAGGTGACCTCGAAGCAGTGGGGTCCAGGATAGTCGGTGTTGGACGGGATAGCTGGCGCCGGCGACAGGCCGTCAAATGTGCTGTTGGGCTGCGAGTAGGGTGACGGTGTCGGCACTGCAGACGTGTTCTCCCCCGAGCTGTAGGGGCTGGTGGACGCCGCTCGCTGGCTCCCCAGGTTCGCCTCCATGCTGCTGCTCAACAGGTTGTACTGGGACTGCACAGAGGGAAGGAGGGAGGGAAAGAAGGAGGGAGGGAGGGAGGAGGAAATTGTTAAGGAAAAGGTAAGGCCCAACCTGGAGAGACATACAGGGATTTTTGGGCTCATCTGTGGGTTCGGGTTACAACAATCGAAGGAAGGGTTTTTGGAGGGGTAGGGAGGGGTAGGAATTGTTGAGGTGTGTGTAAAACAAGGAAAATTGAAACAAGTGGAGACATTTCACCAGTCCCCACAAGGAAAAAGGCTATTTTAGGCTTAGGGGTTAGGTTCAGGGTTAGAAGTTAGGGTTAGGGTTAAGGTTAGGTTAAGGTTAGAGAAAATAGGATTTTGAATTTGAATTCTTTGTTTGGTCCCCACAAGGATAGTAAAACAAACATGTGTGTGTGTGTGTGTAGACCCCCACCCTGTATCCCCCCCCAGGGGGGCTGGGTGAGGTTGTAAAACATCAATGTAATCTGTGATCTGCCTAATTGCCTGCCAGTGCCATCTCCATGGGGAAAATGTGTAGCTCTGTGGTGAGTGGTGAGAAACTTCAGATCACTAGCCAAACTACCTGCACATGGAGGGAAAAGCTCGAAGAAAGCAATCTTCTAATACTCAATTTACAGACAACCTCAAAATCATCAATAATCAGAGAGGGAAAGCCTCTGGCCGTAAGAAAGTCTACACAAAGTCGGCAACTCGTACAGTAACTACTGTACTTGATTGAAGATTAGCACACAACTGATAATTATTAGTCATCAATATAAGCAATATCATTTTGCAATGGAGTGTGGAATACCATGAAGAAATACATTCCAAAAAATAAATACAATGTCTTTCCCCACCTGATCTCCCTTCACAACCTCTGGACAATAAAAACACTACTACTGCAATGAACTGGGCAAAACAGAGGTATACAAGACAAGGTTGAACACACATAGACATAAAATCAAACACCAAGAGTTACCTTCTTTTTCACGTAGTACATCCTTCCAACCGGCTGTATTCACTTTCACAACACAAACTCCTAAGTCAGAAGTTTCAGAGCAAAATAAAGCAAGAAGAAAGAGGAAGCATAGCCTGTAGGGTCGGTAGAGGGGTGTGCGTCGATGGACACAACTCTCTCCCAAACACAGCAGCACCCCTTCTCAAAGACCCTCAAAGACCCTTTAACGGCAAAGGTTAGAAAAAAAACCACTGACAGAGAGAACGACAGGGGATGAACTGGGAGAGAGAGAAAGAAAGGGAGAGAGACCCAAAAAATTGCGCCGGTGTTCTAATTACGGCATGCCTGGACTCAGACGACAACATCAGCGCAAGTATGCACACGCTGGAGAATGCATAGTGAAGACCCGCACAGCTAGGATAAACATTGTCTGTCTGACATTTGTCCCAGAGAGAAAGAGAGACAGAGGGGAATGAGGAAAACACTAAAAAGTATAGGAGTCGGGCTCAAAGGTCACAGGGGGGGAGATAGTGGTGCGCCCATATAAGGACAGTGCATGGGATTGTCTTTGGGGCAGGCGGCCCATGTCATATCAATACTGAGGTGAATTCACACATTTTGACTGGGGTTTGTTGTTGTCAAGCAGTGGGTTGTGGTTCCCTAAGTGTTTAAAACAATGATGACTCATCGAAAGTAATTTTGATTCCCGCGTACAGGAAAAACCAAACAGTAGGCCTATTTCTAGCCAGAACCTAGGCGTTCACCACTGGATCATGACCCATGCACACTCTTAGAAAAAAGGGAAACAAAAGGGTTCTTCGGCTGTCTCCATAGGAGAACCCTTTTTGGTTTCAGGTAGAACCCTTTTGGGTTCCGTCTGTGGAAAGGGTTCTACATGGAACCCAAAGGGATGAACTAACATTCTTAATCAGGAACCAAAAATTGTTATTTTCCTATGGGGACAGCCGAAGAACCCTTTCAGGTTATAGATAGCCCTTTTTTTCTAAGAGTGTACCTGACATGCAACTATAAAGACCCATTCCTGATTAAACCAGGCTTGGGCTGGATGTATAGTTCAAGGCTTGCTCTGAACATTGGTAAAAGCCAGTGGTTTCCTATAACAGCCTGTATGAATGAATGCCTATAAATGCATTCATAATTTGTAGTACACAAAGACGGTTCATAGAAAGTGTTATTAATATTTATTTACTGTTAATAGTATGCAAGATGTATCTATTTGAGAGACCTTGGTTCGTAAATGGAGTATCCACTATAGTGAGACAAGTCCAGCTGGTGTTGTCATCTCTAGAAAACATTTTAGACAAGTTCACCTGAGGAACATACTGTAGTCACAGAGGTAACCACACACACACACACACACACACACACACACACACACACACACACACACACACACACCCACACCTACACCTACACCTGCACAAGCACACACACACACACACACACACCTACACCTGCACAAGCACACACACACACACACACACACCCACACACACACCCACACCTACACCTACACCTACACACGCACAAGCACACACACACACACACACCCACACCTACACACGCACAAGCACACACACACACCCACACACACACACACCCGCACACGCACAAGCACACACACACACACACATACACACATACACACGCACAAGCACACACACACACACAGATACACACACACACAGGTGTGCTATGTCATAATGTCTCAGCTTGATCTATAACAAGTTGAAACAGAGCAAAAGCCACCACTGTGTGTGTGTGTGTGTGTGTGTGTGTGTGTGTGTGTGTGTGTGTGTGTGTGTGTGTGTGTGTGTGTGTGTGTGTGTGTGTGTGTGTGTGTGTGTGTGTGTGTGTGTGTGTGTGTGTGTGTTAGAATAGTGCACTCCCGGTGACCTACTGTTTGCGTCCTGAACTAATCACAGCATCTAAAAACGTCCCATCTATCTTCTTATCAATTCACTGCGTTGAAATAACACACTGGGTACACACTGGTTAAATCAACATTGTTTCCAAGTCATTTCAATTAAATTACAATGAACCAATGTGGAATAGACATTGAATTGACATATGTGGCCCAGTGGGAAGACACAATAAAAATACAATAAAAATCCCTACCAATCAGGATGCAATGAAATGAATTTTCCTGGCATCATGCGTTTTGTTGCATGTCTGGACTAAGCAGAATATTTGGGAGGAGTAGATTAGCGCTTGGTAACTGCTACATCACCAATTTGGTCTAAACTCTGATCATGAAGTCATGAATGTCTGCCCCCTATTGGGAGGAAATGGGAAGTGGCAGTAAAGAGGATAAGGTTAAGATTTGGGGAAGGTAAGCTGATCCAAGATCTGTACCTAGGGGCAATTTAACCCCAGCGCCAGTAAAGAGTGTTTGTTATACTAGGTTAGGTAGAAGTTTCCCCTAACCGCTGGTCCAGGAGCAGCGTTTTTCTTTTACCATCCTAATGATTATGTTTATGATTTCTTACTAATTCATTCATTCATTATTCTCTGTTCGTGAAAAAAAGTTGCAAAATTCAACTTCTTACATCCGATGTGAGATTTTTTTGTTGTAGTTGTGAATTTAACTAGGCAAGTCAGTTAAGAATAAATTCTTATTTACAATGACAGCCTACTCCGGCCAAACCCGGATGACGCTGGGACAATTGTGCGCTGCCCTATGGGATGCCCAATCATGGCCAGATGTGATACAGCCTGGATTCAAACCAGGTACTGCAGTGACACCTCTTGCATTGAGATGTAGTGTCTTTACCACTGTGCCACTCGGGATTCATGGAATTCACACAACAAATAATTTTGTGCATTGAAATATTTATCTTCAAAACTGTTATTGTGAACGCCTGTGACAACTACTCCCATGATATCAGAAGTGGAATGGTGACTATAATTCTTTATAGCAAACTCTATATCCCCCAACTACCCAATAAAGCCAATGTCAATAAAGTTGAGAAACATACCAACAATATGGATGGACTCCAGTCAGTAAGTAAGCATTTCACGGTAAGGTCTACCTGTTGTATTCAGCGCATGTGACAAATAAAATTGGATTGGATTTGAAGTATAGTTAAATCCATGAGATATATTGTCTTTTGTAATATTACAGTAAAATGACACAGATGTTAGTTACTCTGTGATAAATCTGAAATAGTATATACACAAAAAGCAAAAGAACAGGAGGCATCCGACCTATCACTGACCCCCTTACATCTTCATCCGCCTACCCTACTTGAATAACCAGTCTACACAAATTATGGTTCTGAGTAACACAGTACTACTGAACAATACTGTGACTGATTCCCAAATAGAACCAACGACACAAACCAACCAAAAACAAGTTACCCTCACAAAAATGACACATCAAAATGACACATCAAAATGACATCCACACAGGTGTGTAGACTAAAACAGATATATACTGCATAATAGCAGAAATACAGACAGGTGTGTAGACTAAAACAGATATATACTGCCTAATAGCAGAAATACAGACAGGTGTGTAGACTAAAACAGATATATACTGCATAATAGCAGAAATAAAAGTGACAGACACCTTACCGTGGTGTAGTGCTGCCCGGGGTCACTAACGTACAACATTTTAGCTGTCCTGTAGGGTGGTCGTAAGGAGGATGGCGCTCCCCTGACCGGATGGTCATAGATAGAACTGGGAGAAGGGGAGCGGTCAGGAACGGTAAGGTCAGGTGTGATCAGGTGCTGTCACTGCTCTGAACCACACTAGTCATCTTTCAGATCCACAGGGCAGGGCAGGTGAACCGCTCACTAGAACCAGGTTGGGTCGTGATGGAGGAACGATGTATGAAGGTTCATTCGCTTCTTTTGACCTGCCTCTGCTGCTGGTCTTGTCTCGGCCCTCTCAACTAGTCCTGCATCTAACAACAAATGTAGGACCTCCCATTTTTTTCTCTCATGACTATTCATTAACTAGCAAGGCAAGTCCAGGCTTGCCCAGTGACATATTGGATCAGTCCAATATTGTACATCAGAAGGCTTGTTTGTAATTGAATGACTTGTCCTCTTCTCATAGATTTTGGTCATGTGAGCATTGTTTGATTTACTGGTGTTCAGGTAAAACAACACACTCTCTAGTCCATTAGTGCCTTCCTCGTAAAGCACTGACAAGGTATCTGTTTGCCAAACACATTGAAACATAATTGAAGTTGTCTGTTTACAATAGAGAGCTGTGTCTAAACATTTTGGACATAATGTCATGGCAGTTCTAGACTGTTGCAGCTGTTTTAGACACACACACACACACACACACACACACACACACACACTACAGATGGCAGAGCCGAAGTGTGTGTGTGTGTGGGGGGCTTGGCTTGCTGCTCTCTAATTAAGGCGTTAACCTGCCCTCTAATCCCAGACCACTCACCACAGAGTACTGAGGGAGGGAAAGGGCTCCGGAGGAGAGGGAAATGAGGAGGGAATCTCTACTTCAATGGAGGGAAAACCACACCCCCCACCAATACAGGAACAACCCTGACCTGATACCGGCTAGTCGGTTATTGTCCACGCATGTCACGCCGCCACAAAGTCAACATGAAAAGAAAATCATTAATCCATTCTAAAACACTAGTCCAGCATATACACTGAGTGGACATGCTAACATGTGTTTTTTCTTTATTTAACTAGACAAGTCAGTTAAGAACAAATTCTTATTTTCAATGACGGCCTAAGAACAGTGGGTTAACTGCCTTGTTCAGGGCAGAATGACAGATTTTTACCTCGTCAGCTGGGGATTCGATCTTGCAACCTTTCGGTTACTAGTCCAACGCTCTAGCCACTAGGCTACCTGCCACCCCAGGTAGCCTAGTGTAAGTGTACATGACATAGACTAACCAGGTGAATCCAGGTGAAAGCTATGATCCCTTATTGATGTCACTTGTTAAATCCAATCAGTGTAGATGAAGGGGAGGAGACAGGTTAAAGAAGGATTTTTAAGCCTTGAGACGATTGAGACATTGATTGTGTATGTGTGCCATTCAGAGGGTGAATGGGCAAGACAAAATATTGAAGTGCCTTTGAACGGGGTATGGTAGTAGGTGCCAGGCGCACTGGTTGTGTCAAAAACTGCAACGTTGCTGGGTTTTTCACGCTCAACAGTTTCCTGTGTGTATCAAGGACGGTCCACCACCCAATGGACATCCGGCCAACTTGACACAACTGTGTGAAGCGTTGGAGTCAACATGGGCCAGCATCCCTGTGGAACGCTTTCGACACCTTGTAGAGTCCATGCCCCGACGAATTGAGGCTGTCCCGAGGGAAAAAGGTGGTGCAACTTAAAATTAGGAAGGTGTTCCTAATGTTTTGTACACTCAGTGTATGGTGGTCATTTCACTCATCTGTATTTTAAAGTATTTCTTCTTGTGAGGACTAAATCTTATCATCTCAAACTTCCTCAAATCTCCATAGCATGATTTTACGCACATTTTTGAAAGTTAGGACTCAGCCCTTAAAGTGTATTGTTCATTGAATTAAATTATGAATTAAACTGCAGTTGAACTAGACTTTCTCTTCCTACCATGACGTTGTCGTTCATGTCCCTCATGTGGTAGATGTCCATGCAGACCTCTGTAGCGTTACTGGGGGTGCTGGTGGAGGGAGCCGCCCTCTCCCCAGAGTGACCCCCGTGGGGGAGCTCAAAGTAGGTGGTGTCCGGTTCTCTAGGGGGGGTCAACAGAGACACAGTCTGATCAAACACTTCTCACTCAGATCCAAAGACCAGGATCCATCATCACTCACATATGAACAAACTGACCAAAATCAAAGAAAGAGAATGGCCCCAATTGAATCTCTTGTGGGCAGAGTATGCGTGTTAACCAAGAGAAGGGCTGTAATAGAATGGCTGAGATAACTAGCAGCAGTAGTTCCTGTGTTTGTGTTTTCGTCATTGATTATTTGGACGATTCAGGATTGGGCAAAGGCGGTGCTTAAATTTTTTAACTGGGAGTGGTGATTTCAAGCTTGTGTGCACAGTAGTTAATTAGCGGAAGCAGGGGGTCTTTGTCTGAAAGTTTATTTATGCAACTTCCTCTCTGGCACAACCGAACTCTCAATTATTAACACATTTAGACCCAGAAGCAGAGCCGGCAGAAAACTTGTGGCGACACAGCATTAGCCTCCGGTACTGTTCAATCTGGTGTGACGCCGCCAAGCAGCAGCACCGACCGGCTGCATTTTTTCAGGTTTCAGTTCAGCAATTACCTGCTCTGTCGCAGTCCACCATTGAAAACCATTGAATACTACACGCAGCAAAGTTGTGCTATTTGTATTTGAGCAATATGATTGGCCATTCATTCAAGCACTACTACGCTCCCGCGAATCACAACATTTCGAGCACTCGAGCAGTACAGAAGTTGTTAGCTACCTTCACACAGCACACGCAAGCTGTCCTGAGCAAAAAGAAGCGTCCACCAATCTACTCACTGAACTTGTTTATTATATGAAAGTGATTTACAAAAGTAAACCCTCAGTAGTGAACACACTAGCAATATGCTGGCTACTGTTGATAGTCTGCTAAAAAAAAGCTACAAAAATACCCTTTAGCATTTGTCTTGGCTAGCCTACCGTAGCCAGGTCCTATCTTATAAGGGCAGCGTCTTATTTTGCGATGTAAAAAAAAATATTCTAAAATGAATGAAATTACTACAATGCAATTGTAAAGAATAGAGTAATGACTTACATTGTTAAATTATAGTAACCTCTAAATGTCTAAGCCATTGTTATTTTATTACTAAGCTAACAAATGGACTTGTTTTAAGATGGTCATACGATGGATAATTTACCTATTTGATATTGAATTTTAGGACCCCTTTAGTTATCAAAAAAATGTAACAAATGATTTGATAAAGTATTGAATTTGGTCTTTACTGCTATGGCCCATAGAAACGCATTGTATATAACATTCATAAATGGCAAAAAAACAGTAAAACATTAATCATAAGGAATAAGGTTTAGAAGTGTCTGTCCTACTGTATTTCTAGGAGATATAGGAAAGCTCAGGAAATGTTTTAGTTTTTTTGGACACATATTTAATACCTTGTTTTTTGGGGCACAAAACTACCTCCATACTTCCATTCATTTGTATGGGTTACCTTCAGACGAGTCCCGTAAGCAAAACAGAACACCATCTTGTTCGTGAAAGTCTCATCTTTCCATAGAGTGGGCATTATTAGTTTGTAGGCCAAACCTTTCAGACACCACAGATGTTTTTGTGAGAAACATAGGCGGATGTGGTGGATTGAGACACAGCCCATGCAAAAAAACATATCTCTAGCTTAAACTGACGGATTCTGATGGGGAATTTTTTATTATGTTCCTTAGATTGTCTTAGTGTCAATAGACTTAAGGATTTACAGCTTTTTAATACATATCATAATAACCAAATATAGTCTATTAATAAATATGCAAAAAATGTGTAAGTGACCAATACAATACAATTTGATTTGATTTGATTTGAATAGCTGTATATAGAGAGAAAGCATGCCAACCTACAGTATAGACCCTGCATGACAACAATGCATTTAAAAACTACTCCATGTCCGGGCCAGTTAAAATTCTGTTCTGTCATAGACTACGAATAGGACTAAGGGTTTAACATGACCAGGTCATGAGATCAGGAAAAACTCCAGGCCCCAGAAAAGACACGTACAAAATTTGACACACCACTTTTGAAGCTGTGGTGCCACCTCTGCCCAGAAGTAAATAAGAAAGCTGACCAAATTTCACGAGAGTTTACTTCTGGGTAACACCGATTGCCCCAATTCAATTAATTGCTAATAAGGAAAAAATAGGCCACACTCTGAATGTTTATGAACGTCTCGTTTGGCACACATTAGCTGTGGAATAAAATAGCCAACTCAAATACTTATTTCACAACTCAATTACATTTTTATTAAACGAGCCGAAACAATGCACCAAAAAGTGAAAAATCTAGTCAGAATAGATAATGCACTGACATAAAATTACGTTTAAAATGTAATAAGTATCAAGAGAGAAAAATGAAATTGCATGTCTGGTCCGTTCATGGCTTTACGGTGGTGTGTGTGTGTGTGTGTGTGTGTGTGTGTGTGTGTGTGTGTGTGTGTGTGTGTGTGTGTGTGTGTGTGTGTGTGTGTGTGTGTGTGTGTGTGTGTGTGTGTGTGTGTACACTTACAAGGTGTTCCACAGGTGCTCGAAGGTGCTCCCCTCGTCAGCAGCAGTGGGCTGGGACATTTTGGCAAGAGGGTAATCCACCGAAGGGCAGATCACTCTGTAGGGGTCAAAGGTCAACTAGAGTTACCACTGGAGTATCAGGGATATACAGAGGCATGAGCTGTCTCTGACACAAAACCTAGGTAACATTTTGACTAAAGTAAAGGGTCTATAAGTAGTTGACAGACTGTTAGTCATTTTTTTTTATATTCAGATATAAACAGTGAAGGGTAGGCTAGGTAAAAAAAAAAAGGTTAGCTGGGCTAGCTAAATCATTCCTGCTAAATCATTCACATATGTGAACATAGATAACTCACACAAAACCAGCACAACTGACTAACCAGGTGGCTATAGGTACTATATGTTCGCCGTTTTTCATATCAAACAAACATTACAACTACATCCTTGAAAGGAGAAGGGAGCAGCACCACAAAGGGAAAAACAGATGTGTTACCAGGGGAAGTGATTCACTCAGGGTAATTTTATCGATGGCCGATAGAGAGTGTAATCACGGAATGGCCTGAGTGTGTTGATGATGTGCTGGGAGTGTGAGTGCGACACACACACACACACACACACAAGTGCACACGCACACACACAGACACACACCCCTGTCTCTTGGTGCTGCTGTTTCCAGGTGTGATCACACCGGGTATGGGCCCAGTAGACTGGCACAGGGGTGTCGGGGGCTCGACATGCCTGGGCCTGCCCGCTCCTCATCGTCTCACCCCAAGAGAGGACCGTGTGCCACGTGGCATCGCACGCAACTTCCTCCTTCCCCTTCCCACTCAAAAGGATGAGGGCCCCACCCCTCTCCCCCCATAGGAGGAACTACCAATCAAGTTTAAATATTGAGCTCTGTGTGCTTCTGAGCTGCAATAATGAATCTGTATAGGCCTAAGTAGTGGATATCGATTCATGTATGACTGAAACACGTATGACTTGCAAAATATGACAGATGGCTTGGATCAGAATCTCTATTTATGTTTGCTCCTAACTGCACTTTGATATAAACTTTGATATAAACTTTGATATAAACAGACCATATTGACACTGACCTCTGGTACACTACATGACCAAAGGTATGTGGACACCTGCTCTTCGAACATCTCATTCAAAAATCATGGGCATTAATATGGAGTTGGTCCCCCCTTTGCTGCTATAACAGCCTTCACTCTTCTGGGAAGGCTTTCCACTAGATGTTGGAACATTGCTGCGGGGACTTGCTTTTATTCAGCCACAATTGCATTTGTGAGGTTGGGCGCTGATGTTGGGCGATTAGGCCTGGCTCGCAGTCGGCATTCCAATTCATCCCCAAGGTTTTCAATGGGGTAGAGGTCAGGGCTCTGTGCAAGCCAGTCAAGTTCTTCCACACTGATCTTGACAAACCACAAAAAGCACATGGACCTCGCTTCGTGCATGGGGGCAATGTCATGCTGAAACAGGAAAGGGCCTTCCTCAAACTGTTGCCACAAAGTTGGAAGCACAGAATCGTCTATAATAGAATTGTATGCTGTAGCATTAAGATTTCCCTTCACTCTCCTGGTATCTGCCAAACGCAGATTCGTCCGAACGCGTTTCCCCTGCTCCAGAGTCCAATGGCTGTGAGCTTGACACCGCTCCAGCCGACGCCTGGCATTGACCATGGTGATCTTAGGCTTGTGTGTGGCTGCTCGGCCATGGAAACCCATTTCATGAAGCTCCCGACGAAACAGTTATTGTGCTGACGTTGCTTCCAGAGGCAGTTTGGAACTAAGTAGCGAATATTGCAACCGAGGACAGATGATTTTTATGCGCTATGCGCTCCAGCACTCAGCGATCCCATTCTGTGAGCTTGTGTGACCTACCACTTCGCGGTTGAGCCGTTGTTGCTCCTATACGTTTCCACTTCACAATAACAGCACTTACAGTTGACCGGGGTCTAGCAAGGTAGACATTTGACAAACTGACTTGTTGGAAAGGTGGCATCCTATGACAGTGCCACGTTGAAAGTCACTGAGCTCTTCAGTTAGGCCATTCGACTGCCAGTGTTTGTCTATGGAGATTGCATGGCGGTGTGCTTGATTTTATACACCTATAAGCAACACGTGTGGCTGAAATAGCCCAATCCACTAATTTGAAGCGGTGTCCACATACTTCTTGTATATATAGTGTAGGTATTTCATAGATCAAGTAATCAAAGCCTATACAATGCAATGGACAACAAAACACACCAAAAGTGACCTTTGCTGTTTAAGCAGATGAGTATGCTAATGATAAAATAATCCAGACAAAGCCATGATTTAGTAAATAACAACAATAAGAACAAACACTTCAAATAAGCACTGAACAAATCAGCATATTGACAAAAGAATTATGTCATAAAAGCATGGTGTAAAAGCTACATCAGTCCTGTTATATCCTGTTACATAATTCTGTACATTCATGTGCAGAGTTCATCACCTGTCCCTGTAGGATAATTCTTTTTTGGTTCCAGGTAGAACCCTTTTTGTTTTCATGTATAATCCTTTCACCCAATGAAGAACCCTCAAAGAACCAGTAGGTGAAGCTCCTATGGGGCAGCCAGAGAACCCCCTTTATGAACCCATTTTTCTAAGAGTCTATTACAAATGAGAGGCTACAATAGGCCATTATATATTATTCAATTGAGAATATATATTTCCTCAAAACAGCCTCCTCAAAATTATTGAAACACACAGCACTAGGAAATTGTACAATCATTTTCTATTTGATGCGAAAATGTTGCTAATATTACCGCAAAATTCTCCAAAAACAGGATTTCTGAGTTTTCGATAGTACCGACACAACTCATTCTTGAACACGTAGTCCCTTCCATTCGACCGCCATAAAGCTTACTATATTTACCAATGCGCACAACGAGGCGTCATATCTCCTTAGCAACATTGTAAGAGCTAGAAAAAAAACTGTGGCAAAGGTTCGTGGGTTTAGGGGTTGAGCTGTGCGCACAAATGTGGAAAAGTTTAACCCCTGTTAGAATCAAGTTTATTGATGCGCGTCGATAGTAATGCATGTGCAGAGCAATTAGGCTAATATAGCAATTAATAACCATGCGAAAAAAGCACGTTTGGGCATGCATAAAAATGGGAATTTGTGCATAATAGGCTTTCCGTGATGACACAGACACTAAAAGGTGAAAATGATCTGCTGTAATGTCAACAGTCTTGCGTAATCACCAAACAAACAAACAAACACGCACACACACACACGCACGCCAGAGCGCGCTGACAGACAAACAGACAGACGCGCGCGCAGGTAGGCTATGGACAGATGAATTTCCATGTTGAAGCTGGGAACTTATTTTGAAGCAGCTGCTTGTTGGTTAAATTAGGTTCCCGCTATTCCCGTGGTAGCTGCCGCCTTGAGAACTGTGCAGAACTGCACTTGGGGTAATTGAGGAATGGCAGGGGATTTAGCATGGAGAAATAGATTTCCATCAGGACATGGTGGAGGCAACACACATTTCACTTACACAGAAAGGGCCATGCAGCTATACCAATTTTGGAATAGAATTGAAATGCGATGAAAGCATATGTGATTATAATTAAAAAGAAATTATTTTTTATGAATAGGTTATTATTTCAAAGGTATTAAAGATGACTGGATAAGTGGTCCTTAGTAAGAGGCAGTGTAGGGGCTTTGCTTTTATGTGATATTAAAATGGCATATCATATTAAATAAAAACTGTTCCATATCCCAATAAATATCCTGAATGCATTGCAATAAGGGCAACAAGCAACTAAATAAAATAGGCCTATCGAATTGCACATTGATGCGTGGGATATGCTGATTTAAATTCACCTGTTCCACGCCCAAGTTGGAAACACCATGCAGCACCCATGACAACGACTAGATAGATACACAATACAAGCCATTCCTCCTGGGTAAATCGCCCTCCAGCAAACTAGGCTAATACCAGTGTTGTGGGAGAAAACTCGAAATGCCATTTGTCTTACCCTTATTTACACAAATACAAATTAGGTTGATTAACGAGCATTTCAAATCTGTGAAATGTAACTGAATCTACGATGATGGTGTATTTCAATTCAACGGGAGTAGATTTAAACAGCCTGGCAGAAAACAAAATGATACGTTTTCATTATTATTGTTATTATTATTTTTTTTATCATTCGTCACTTATTATTACTAGTCTATTATTATTGTTATTATAGCAATACCATAATAATGATCATATATTTTCATAACTTATTTTTCCAGGTTTCGTCATCAATAACCCTCTCAATTTCAAAAAAATGTGTTTCTGAAATTGAGTCTTTATTTTCTTATCAGACTTATCAACATCTAACTATTGTGTAGCCTACTCTGAACACTGTACAATATTTTGAATGCATTATTGATTTTTTTTTATTGACAAGGAGGGTTCACAGAAAAACGATAGGTTATGTTTGAGTTTTGTTTCTGCAAGTTTGTATTGTTGATGTTTAACATGTTTATACAACTCCACTTGACTTGTAAGTCAGTTTACCCTTATATATCACAATAATTGGCAGGAGTTTCCGTTTCTGTTCAATATAATATTTTGGAGACGCCAATTTCCCAAATCTTCTTCTGAATACTTGCTTTACAGACCTATAATTATGTAGTAAAGCTCAAAGTATTATTTTGATATGGAGAAATAATTGTAAGCTGACTGCTTCCCATAACATAATTAGGCCTATGTGCAAACTGCAAAGACAAGAACACTTACCAAACAAAATGAGCTTGGTCCAGTTTGACTACGTCCAAAAAATAATGTGGTAGTGATAAACAGCTTATTATCCTTTTTATAACATGTCTCATATCTGTAACATTCGTCAAAAATCAAGCCATCGATTAAAAAGCACACATAAACGAGTATTGTTTTCTCCTTCCAGAAATGGCTGACCACTCACGACGAAGAAAATCATTAGACGATAAAGCGAGGAAACTTTAAGTGTCATGAGCTTTCTCCGCGAGATTGTGTTATTGAGATTTAGAGTTGGGTGGGATTCGGGTGACAGGAGGAGGTGTTAGCCGCGGTTTGGGCGCACACGAGCGGGAAACATTTTCCTAACTCACTAGGGGGCACATGGAGGCAAATGCTAGATAAACCATTGGGAAAACGAGTTCTAACAATAAAGCTTTGAAACGAAAATACGTTGTCTTATACTTGTACATAGCCTGTCTGAAGGCTACATAGTTTTAAACTTCTGCAACGCAATTATTCTATGGGGCACTATTAGTACTACACTTTTTTTGTATTTATTTTTTATTTAACCAGGCAACTCAGCAAATTTTTTAATTAAAAAATATATATATATTTCACCTTTATTTAACCAGGTAAGCTAGTTGAGAACAAGTTCTCATTTACACCTGGCCAAGATAAAGCAAAGCATAATAACAAATTATTATTTGCAATGACGGCCTACCCCGGCCAAACCCCGACGACGCTGGGCCAATTGTGCACCGCCCTATGGGACTTCTAATCACGGCCGGATGTGATGCAGCCTGGATTCGAACCAGGTACTGCAGTGACCACTGCGCCACTCGGGAGCCCAAATACCCTCGAAAGGATTCGGCATACCGGTGATCACTGTCACGTTCCAGTTATATATATACCGGGCCATAGCCCGGTGCACTGCAGCTCGGGTTAATAGAACTCCCTCATTGTTATAATGTGAAATATGGTTTCTTGGAGACGCCAATTCCCCAAATCTTCTTCTGAATATTTGCTTTACAGACCTATAACCATATTTTACATTATAACACTGAATTAATTAGTTCAGTTATAGTTATTAAATGTTATATTCCAATGTTATTTAATGATATTGGTTATATTGCATTCCAATATTATATTCCAATTAATATTTTTTGGGTATAAATTAAAAACAACTATTGAAAACCTTTTGCTCCTGAATGGTAACTGGCACACCCAGGGTCAAAATTACCCCGATAAACGCGGCCCGAGTTCTTAATTAGGAATTTCTAGTTGGATGACTGTTCAAAACGATTTTTCCCAGTCTGAGCTAGTTTTTTTTTCTGAGTTCACAGTTGTCTTGAATGCACTGAAGTCTGAAATGTCCGAGTTCTCAGTTGTTTTGAACGCGGCGACTGGTTCCAAAACGAATGCACTCACTTTTCACCATATAAACACTCCTCACACCGGGATAACCCGGGCCAGATAATCGAATCCCCTCCATGTAATCTCTGCTGAACTACATTTCCCGGCATAATGAAAAATTGTCTTCATGCTGATTGGATGGCACTCTTGTGCGTTTGATTTTGCGCGCACACCACGTCGGGTGACAGAGTAGTTTGCTATTTGACTAGACTCTTGTGCAACCTCTGCCCAACCGGTACCAGAGGTGAGGTAAATCAATCGCACCGAAGCAAGTATCAGACAGTTATTGTTGTCATGCACTTGTTTGATAGCATGTGAACGAGGAAAGTTTTCAACAAACCCTGGATACTGGTGAGTCGCTCAACCTTGGACGATAAACATCACGCTAAACATAAAACATACCGTTTAATGTGTGGAACGAATTAGTGAACTACGGTATCTAGCTAGCTAGCTAGGTTAGCTAACGTAAGCTTGACGATAACAGTACTGTTAACTTGAGCCAGCTTGCTTAGAATGCAAAAAACACGTTAGCTGACGTTCGTCACTGATTCACATTTACTGGTTTGTTTACGCGACTGGTATGAATAACAAATGATACATTGACGATAGCTAGCCATTTCAATGGGCATCAAACAGGTGTAGCTACTTAGCTACTTTAGCTAGCTAATCTGTCAAACCTACTCGCTTGCCATATAGAGCCGTAACTCTCTTCTGTGCTACCAATGCAATGTGCATGTTAAAAGTCGCGTTACCAACTTGTTTGTTCACGCACTACTACTAGTTAGATGCAAATGTTTCTTTATTTTTAGCAAACGTTAGCTACAGAAGTACTGTACAGTTAGCCTTAACTTCCGAAGAAGGCATATGGTTTTTGGCTTGAAATGCATCCATGGTCTCAGTCGCCACCTTGTGGTTATTATTGACCAACATACTCAAGACTTGGTGAACAACGCGAGTAGCCAGCTTTTTTGGGTTGTATACTGTTGACTATTCACATGTTCATGTCCCCTTTCCACAGTGACCAGTCATTTTGTTAAATTCAGAGATGAACTTCTCTGAAGTCTTCAAACAGTCTAACCAACTGTGCAGAGTTTCACCAGATGGAAAATATTTGGTAAGCAATAATTTGTTTCAATATACACTTAGTAATCAAATCCAAGTTTATTTGTCATGTGCACCGAATACAACAGGTGTAGACCTTACAGTGAAATGCTTACTTACAGGCTCTAACCAATAGTGCAAAAAAGGTATTAGGTGAACAATAGGTAAGTAAAGAAATAAAACAACAGTAAAAAGAGGCTATATACAGTAGCGAGACTATAAAAGTAGCGAGGCTACATACAGACACTGGTTAGTCGGGCTGATTGAGGTAGTATGTACATGTAGATATGGTTAAAGTGACTATGTAGATAATGTAATGATTAAGATTGTACACAAAATTCTACCGAAAACAGATACATACTGTATACAGGTTGGAGCAAGAAGGTGCCACACTGGACATGTGTGTTTGGTTGCCAGATCACTTCCTGCTGCCAATAATGATTTATTAATTGAAGGCTACTGGGTTCCATGAAATGAGTTCCTTTTGCATCCCTTTAATATTTTACGTAGAAATTGTGCACCAATATATAGTTTAAAAGTTTGTTATATTAAATGAAGCTCCCTTTTAATGTAGACCACATGGACAATTCAATAAATCTGATTTATGGTATGAATAAAGAATTGCTAAAGTGCCAGAATTCTACATTTTGACATGTCCCTTTGCACCCTCTGTGACTTCTAGGAAGATTTGAATATACTTAACCCCAAAATGTCGGCAAGTTTTCACCATCATTGTAAATCCAGAGTTATTAGCCCCTCATTTTAAGGCCAACCCTGTTACGTGAACTGAAGTTTAATTTTAATATGGTGAAACTATTCCTTTTTAAGTAATTTTTTTATAACATCTAATTGTCAGATAACTGGTTTTAATCTTTTTGGCCATTTGCTGGTGTGCTGTGGAAAACTCTTACCTATAGATGGGCTCTAAATGTTTTATCAATTTCATTTTTTAAAATTATGTTTGCATTCAATTGTCCCTGTTGCACCCTATAAGCTTCCAATTCCCCAAATCCAAGGGGATTTATGGCTGATTTTAAGATGAAATCGTCAACCCGGTTACTTGATTTGGCACTTACCATAGTCCTTTTTTTATTTAACCTCTAGAGATAGGAAAACAAGTTTTTATTTTTTGTAAATATTTTTTTATTATGGAGTGACTTGCTGTCGCAAAATATACAGAGATTTCTGGGCATGCAGGATCCACTAGCCTACCTCCTTTCAGCTGCTGCTCATTGCTCAGTCACTCAGTGATTCTGCTGCCGCTTGTACACAAAACAGTTTGATCAAACGTAGTTAATTGTAACAGTAAGCTGTTGCAAACATAAGCATGACATAAAGAGGTCTAGCAATATCATGTTATTTTTTCAGGAGTTAAATGCAGCTATTTAGGCAAGCCATATGTAGCTTACACAGCATATCAAACAAGCAAAACACAAGACACTCATTCAATAGCGATTTGATGTCATTTTTTTCATCATTGGAAACATTGTCTGAACAGGAGGCAGACTGGCTATATGGCAGCATAATTGTAAAGATTACATCACGCAAAACAATAATTGTTTTGCCCTAATGCAATGTGTAGACTGTCTTGCTTGTGCTACAGCAATATCCGTTTCAACAGACAGAAGGTTGTAGCTGGCCCTTCATATAGGCTATATTTTTGGATCGATAGTTCAAATCACAGCAGTTCAGGAATGAGGCAGAGACATGGGCTACATCATTTCGATCAAATTGGTTGAGAGTTCAGAAGAGGGTGAGTAAAGAAAGAAACGTGAATGTGTATACATAGCTAGGTTTCCATCCAATTTTCTACAGATTTCATGCAAATATTCTAAAATGCGCGTAAAGAAAATATGCACATTTTCCCACGAGTGGTGTTTCCACCAAAGGGACTAGTTGTGGATAAAAATCAGTGTGTGATGACGTAGTGCACACAATGTAGTTTTTCGCGTAAATTTTCATGTAGCGAATAAAAATCAAAAGTTCAGTGCGTTATCATCGCATTTTCAACTCTACTGATTGTGATAAAAATAACTGTTGCGTTAAATAGCGAATGTGCCTACTCAGGTCTTGGCCACTGCTCTTTCTCATATAATACATTTTACAGACACAAAAAGATCCCACCATGTTGAACAAACAAATGATCTGTCTGCATTTATACAATTGTAACGAAACTTCCTGTTTCGATCACAGATTTTTTTTGTTATACCATATGACTTCCATAAAAACTGTGGATGGAAACATGGTTAATGACCCATGTGATTCGGATCCTTAGATTTGAGAGAAGTTTCCAGAGTGACGGAGGCGGGGCAGGGGCCTCTGTCTTTTTGTTAATTTTAATATGTGCTCTTTATGCATCATGTCTGCAATAAGACACTAAAGTAAAACTGCAAAGAAATTAACATTTTGTCCTGACACCACTCTTCATATTTTCAAGCATAGTGGTGGCTGCATCATGTTATGGGTATGCTTGTCATCGGCAAGGACTAGGGAGTTTTTAGGATAAAAATAAACTTAATAGAGCTAAGCACAGGCAAAATCCTAGAGGAAAACCTGGTTCATTCTGCTTTCCAACAGATACTGGGAGACAAATTCACCTTTCAGCAGGACAATAACCTAAAACACAAGGCCAAATATACACTGGAGATGCTTTCCAAGATGACATTGAATGTTCCTGATTGGCCTAGTTACAGTTTTGACTTAAATCGGATTGAGAATCTATGGCGCAACTTGAAAATGGGTATCTAGCAATGATCAACGATGAACTTGACAGAGCTTGAAGATTTTTTTTAAAGAATATTGTACAATCCAGGTATGCACAGCTCTTAGAATTACCTAACACACTTGCAGCTGTAATCGCTGCCAAAGGTGATTGCAACATTTATTGACTAAGGGTTGAATGCTTATTTAATCAATATATTACCATTTTAATTAATAAAAAAAAGGTAGAATTTGTTCCCAACTTTGACATTAGAGTATTGTTTGTGGATCGTTGACAAAAGACAAATCGATTTTAATCCCACTTTGTAACATAACAAAATGTGTAAAAAAAAAAAACCAAGGGGTGTGAATACTTTCTGAAGCACTGTAGCAACATGCCTATAAAGTGCCTTCTGAAAGTATTCCGACGCCTTGACTTTTTCCACGTTATGATACAACCTTATTCTAAAATGGATTAAATCCTTTTTTTCCTTCATCAATCTACACACAATAACCCATAATAACAAAGCAAAAACAGGTTTTTAGACATTTTTTGCAAATGTATTAAATAAAAACGGAAATATGACATTTACATACAGTACCAGTGTGGACACACCTACTCATTCAAGGGTTTTTATTTTTACAATTTTCTACATTGTAGAATAATAGTGAAGACATCAAAACTATGAAATAACACATATGGAATCATGTAGTAACCAAAAAAGTAGCCACCCTTTGCCTTGATGACAGCTTTGCACACTCTTGGCATTCTCTCAACCAGCTTCACCTGGAATGCTTTTCTAACAGTCTTGAAGGAGTTCCCACATATGCTGAGCACTTGTTGGCTGCTTTTCCTTCACTCTGTGGTCCAACTCATCCCAAACCATCTCAATTGGGTGGAGGTGATTGGAGGCCAGGTCATCAAATATACCTTACACAGCCTGGAGGTGTGTTGGGTCATTGTCCTGGTGAAAAACAAATGATAGTCCCACTAAGCGCAAACCAGATGGGATGGCGTATCGCTGCAGAATGCTGTGGTGTGCCTTGAATTCTAAATAAATCCGACAGTGTCACCAGCAAAGCACCCACACACCATTACACCACCTCCTCCATGGTTCACGGTGGGAACCACACATGCGGAGATCATTAGTTCACCTACTCTGCGTCTCAAAGTCATGGTGGTTGGAACCAATCTCAAATATGGACTCATCAGACCAAAGGACAGATTTCCACCGGTCTAATGTCCATTGCTCGTATTTCCTGGCCCAAGCAAGTCTCTTGTTCTTATTGGTGTCCTATTAGTAGTGGTTTCTTTGCAGCAATTTGACCATGGAGGCCTTATTCATGCAGTCTCCTCTGAACAGTTGATGTGTCTGTGAAGCATTTATTTGGGTTTCAATTTCTGAGGCTGGTAACGTTAATGAACTTATCCTCTGCATCAGAGGTAACTCTGGGTCTTACTTTCCTGTGGCGGTCCTCATGAGAGCCAGTTTCATCATAGCGCTTGATGGTTTTTGCGACTGCACTCGAAGAAACTTTCAAAGTTCTTGCAATTTTCCAGATTGACTGACCTTCATGTCTTAAAGTAATGATGGACTGTCATTTCTCTTTGCTTTTTTGAGCTGTTCTTTCTATAATATGGACTTGGTCGTTTACCAAATAGGGCTATCTTTTGTATACCACCCGTGCCTTGTCACAACACAACTGATTGGCCCAAACGCATTACGAAGGAAGGAAATCTCTAACAAGGCACACCTGTAAATTGAAATGCATTCCAGGTGACTATCTCATGAAGCTGGTTGAGAGAATGCCAAGATGGGGCAAAGCTGTCAGGTAAAGGGTGGCTACTTTGAAGAATCTCAAATATGAAATATATTTGTATTTTGTTTAACCCTTTTTTGGTTACTCCTTATGTGTTATTTCATAGTTTCCATGTCTTCACTATTATTCTACAATGTAGAAAATGGTAAGAATAACCCTTGGACACACGAACCCATTCAAACTTTTGACAGGTACTGTAAGTATTCAGACCCTTTACTCCATACTTTGTTGAAGTGATTACAGCCTCGAGTCTTCTTGGTATGACGCTACAAGCTTGGCACACCTGTATTTGGGGAGTTTCTCCCATTCTTCTCTGCAGATCCTCTCAAGCTCTGTCAGGTTGGATGCGGAATGTCCCTGCACATCTATTTTCAGGTTTCTCCAGAGATGTTCAAGTCCGAACTCTGGCTGGGCCACTCAAGGACATTCAGAGACATGTCCCGAAGTCACTCCTGCGTTGTCTTGGCTGTGTGCTTAGGGTCGTTGTCCTGTTGGAAGGTGAACCTTCGCCCCCAGTTTGAGCTCCTAACCTGCTCCAGAGCGCTTTTCATAAAGAAGCTCTCTGTACTTTGCTCTGTTCCTCGATCCTGACTAGTCTCCCAGTCCCTGCCACTGGAAAACATCCTCACAGCATGATGCTGCCACCAGCATGCTTCACTGTAGGGATGGTGCCGGGTCTCCTGTAGACGTGATGCTTGGCATTCAGGCCAAAGAGTTCAATCTTGGTTTCATCAGACCAGAGAATCTTGTTTCTCATGGTCTGAGCGTCCTTTAGGTGCCTTTTGGCAAGCTCCAAGCGAGCTGTTGTGCCTTTTAGTGAGGAGTGGCTTCTGTCTGGCCACTCTACCATAAAGGCCTGATTGGTGGAGTGCTGCAGAGATGGTTGTCCTTCTGGAAGGCTTTCCCATCTCCACAGAGGAACTCTGGAGCTCTGTCAGAGTGACCATCGGGTTCTTTGTCACCTCCCTGACCAAGGCCCTTCTCCCCGGCTTGCTCAGTTTGGCCGGGCCACCAGCTCGAGGAAGAGTCTTGGTGGTTCCAAACTGCTTCCATTTAAGAATGTGTTCTTGGGGACTTTCAATGCGGCAGACATTTTTTGGTACCCTTCCCCAGATCTGTGCCTCGACACAGTCCTGTCTCAACTTGTAGAAATATCTCAAGGATGATCAATGGAAACAGGATGCACCTGAGCTCAATTTCGAGCAAAGGGTCTAAATACATATGTAAATAAGGTATTCTGTTTTATTTAATACATTTTCAAAAATGTCTAAACATCTTTTCACTTTGTCATTATGGGGTATTATGTATAGAAAGTGGAAAAAGGGAAGGGATCTGAATCCCCCAAAAGCACCATTCTGCACTAACAAATTTTTATTCAGACATTTGGAACAACACAAATAAATAATCATAACATTTAAAACTATATAAATATATACGAAAATAAGACTCATAAATATCAAAAAGTAACAAAGACAAATAGAAACAAATTTGTGTTGATTTGGCACCCGAGCATCAACACATTACCCATCCCCCAACACTGTCAACCAAGAGTCAACACTAAACCAATTCACCGTGGTGGTGTGCAGACTGGTTTTATATCATTTTTAACGATTTTGCACAAACCAGAAAAAAATGCAACAATGTGTCTGTGAAACTATATATTCACAGTATTATGAATGAATTGCGCTTTATTTGGTAGCATTTAAATCTGCCACTGCATGACATGTACCCTAGTCATATGAATGTTTTAGGTGCAAATATGATGCATACCTTATGCACTCAAAATATGCACTTTTAAACATCGACAACAGGCATGGCAGATGGACATTCATGGTCTTACAACCGAGGAGTTAACAAGTCCAATAAGTACACAGGTAGATGTGCTGGAACACAACCTTTTTCTGCCTGACTGTCTCACTGCCGGTCTCTCTTCATCTGCTCCCCCCCAGGCCACGTGTGTGCAGTACAGGCTGGTGGTGCGAGACGTGAACACCCTACAGATCTTGCACCTTTACACTTGCCTGGACCAGATAGTCCACATGGAGTGGTCCTCTGACTCGCTCTTCATCCTCTGTGCCATGTACAAGAGGGGACTAGTGCAGGTATGTGCTGCTCTATTAGACCAGTGCATTTTGTTTTTATCTCATTTGTCCAATAATGACAGTTGGTGTAGTTTTTGTGTGTGTGCTGATTTAGCTTGTTCACAGCCTGTTGATGGATGCTTAAATATACAGAATGTGGGAAATTAAACTGGGAACCAAGTTTACAAATATAAATCAACAACTTGCACCGATAAAGTGGAATTTAAGTAGATAATTACTGACCATTTTGAAATGAAAGGAAAATTACCCCTCGTTTGAGACAGTGTTAAGATCAAATGCACTGTGCAAAAAGAACAGCTTACTTTTGCAGAGGTAACCATCTCCAGTCTTTCATGGCGTCTCTGGATCAGATTTGGTGTGGTCAAAGGTTTGAGTACAGGTTGAGCTCAGGGAAAGGCAGTTGTCCTTCTCTCACAATCTCTCTCCTCTCAGGTGTGGTCTCTAGAGCAGCCCGACTGGTACTGTAAGATTGACGAGGGCTCAATAGGACTAGTCTCCTCTCGCTGGAGCCCAGACGGACGTCACATTCTCAACACCACAGAGTTCCATGTAAGTGTGAAGTCACTAGGAGTGTGTTTATGTGTTTCTGTCTGGTGTCGACTGTTGCTGCCCATAATGAAGGAGGAGACCTGAAAATAGCCAGCAGACACCAGACCCTGCCCCACCTGACAAATGTATGCCCGATTTCACAGTTACTCCAGCTAGTATTCTGTCATATCCTCGACACACGAATTAAGTTCCTTCTGAGTCCTATTCCGTTTCTCCTCCCCGAAGTGTGCACTCGTTCACTCCCTTTGAAGCATTTAAAAAGCACTGGATTGGTGTAAGCCTGTGCTTAAGTGGGTTTTCACCATGTTCCTTACACTACTCCCTCCCTTTGAAATCCATGGGGGAAGTGTACAGGGGGAGAAACGGAATTGGGCTGTAGATATTTGTGTTATATTCTTGGAAGATGACAATCCATCCAATGTGTCTTGTCACACATCCGATAGGCTGTGATATTCCGCCACATTTTTAATGTGGTGAGTTTTGCTTAATAAGAAATGGCAAAGTACATTTATAGTGTCTTTCTGATTAGTTTAGACTTTGAATGAACATGCTTGCTGGAACCAAACCAGTGTCAGTGTGACGACATCGCAGCTTGCTTTGCACGTCTGCAACGACTAGGTGAAAGTGCAGTTGTCTGGCTTGTTGGGAGCATTTTTGTCCCTAGGTATCAGACGGGGGAGTGGGCTGCACTCGTCCTCGCCCGCCTGTTTGGGTTACGACTTGGGCACCGTGCCACGGCGGGGCTCGCCTGACGCCCGAACCCGACTCCAAGACTCACTGACAGGTGCCGGGGCCCAGGCACAACTGTGTCTGGAGGTTTGAGAGGGAGCAGGGAGTGCAAGTGTCTGACATTTCTGTTTTGTCTGTCTGCTTCTTCAACAAATACAGGAATAGAATGGAGTCTCCTTAGGTCTGTCTGCTCCTGGGTCTTTCTGCTCTTTCCATGAAATTCTGAGAAGGGAACAATTGTCAGTTGTGGATGTTGGGAAGATGTAAAACATTTTGCAACAGAAAATGTGCATTTCTTATTGGATAAGTTCAAGTAGCCCCCCCCGTTTGTTGCCTTGTATGGCTCAGAACTCATGCAAGATGCCCTGTTTTCCCATTTGGGGTGCCAAGCCCGTTTACCAAAAGTCTAGGGGTGATGACGCCCACGTTGCCCAGTGCTGCTGACCTCACCTTCACCCCTCCACAAAGATTTCATTATGGCTGTGCCAGACTGGTGTTCGTATCAGGGCTCAGTTTCAGCCGGGAGCTCATGAACAAGATGCTATATTAACTTGTTAGGGGACAGCTGCTGTGTGTTGAACCCACTGTGTGTGTGTGTGTGTGTGTGTTTTCTTTTCTCCCCACTGACTGTTTTGATACCTGGGTGCATTTTGTCAGTTAACAGCTGATAGTGCTAGACGAGGGTTTGGATTTACATTCATCTCTGTAGATATGCCATTTTGCGTGGGAGAGTCGCCGGAGCAGCAGGCCGCGGCGTGAGCCAGCCTCCGGATCTGACCTGACCTGCAGCCCTCATCACAGTCTGCACTGCTTTGCGCTTTTTCTCCATGTACAAATGATTTCAAATGGTTAACGAGCAGCTTTTTTGACGCTAAAATTGTCTTACACCACATCTTGCATGCATTATGTGATTTAGCTTACGGCCTCTCGCTACTGTACATAAAAGACAATTGGAAAGTTGATTAGTCTATTGCATTCTCCATGTTATTACAAGTTAGCAGGACATCTTGGAGTCTCTTGGCTGTCTGTCATACGATAGGCTACCCACTCACTCATCAGAAGCAACTTAACATTGGTAATTAGGCCTAGCTTCATGGATGGGGCCGATGTCATTCAAATTGGTGTTTGTCAAATGACTTTTACCCTCATTGTATGTTCGAATCAAAAAGCCATACATGTTTGAATTCACACTCCTGATTCTCTCCACTGGCACTATGCTGCACATATTCCCTACTAATCCAACAAACCAGCTGAGCAAGCTATAAAACCGGTGTGGAAGACATCCACTCAAGGCCGGCGTCGAACATTATATACCTCTAATGGTTTTTGCATTGTTGGGATCAGGTTAGCTGCGTGCCTGGCCGGCGGCGCTGGATCCCCGCTAACGCATAGCATGTTGGCTGTCAGAGAAACTGTGAACCCAAGTAGCTTCCACAGCTCTACTCTGACAATCGACAATCAGTCATCCAGACTGACGCCTGGCTACACTGCACTCCGATCCACGGGGGAATTATAAGGCTGTAACAGGAGAAATAGGTCTATATCGGGTTGAGATACCGTCTCTAATGGGGAATGCATATGAACTTATCCATTGCTGACAGATAGGCCTATGCAAAGATTCCTCGCAGGAGTCGCAGCATCACTAATTCTCTCTCGCATATAAAAAGTGCTGCCACAGGAGGAGCTGATGGATTTGTGATTTGCTGTCAGGGATTCTGCGGTGTAGTTGGTCCTGTTTTTCAAGTGTAGCCTTTCTTGTCCCAGTGGGACTGTTCTTTCTAGGGTTAAGTTGAGGGCTTGAGGCATAACTCCTGTGAGGTTAAGTTTAGAACAAGGCTGTGGGAGAGCTTTAAACAGGAAAAACGAAACAGTCAAATTAATTCCTCCCAACGGGAAGTGAACCAGTACTGTTGTGAGCTGTAAGCCACGGTTTAGTCCCTCTATCCACCCCGCCAGTCACCACAACACCCTAGCAGGCACCTCTGCTACAACTCTGTAAAATGTGCTGTCTTCTCGTTGACACATGGCCTCCCTGCATATACAGTGCATTCGGTAAGTATTTAGACCCCTTTTTCCACGCTGTTACGTTACAACCTTATTCTAAAATGGATTAAATTTAAAAAAATTACGTCATCAATCTACACACTACCCCATAATGACAAAGCGAAAACCGGTTTAGACATTTTTGCTAATTTATTAAAAAGAGAGAAAAAAGTATTCAGGCCCTTTGCTATGAGACTCGAAATTGAGCTAAGGTGCATCCTGTTTCCATTGATCATCCTTGAGGTGTTTCTACCACTTGATTGGAGTCCACCTGTGGTAAATTCAATTGATTGGACATGATTTGGAAAGGCGCACACCTGTCTATATAAGGACACACAGTTGACAGTAGATGTCAGAGCAAAAACCAAGCCATGAGGTCGAAGGAATTGTCCGTAGAGCTCCGAGACAGGGTTGTGTCAAGGCACAGATCTGGGGAAATGTACCAGAACATTTCTGCAGCATTGAAGGTCCCCAAGAACACTGGCCTCCATCACTTTTAAATTGAAGAAGTTTGAGAAACAAGATTCTCTGGTCTGATGAAACCAAGACTGAACTCTTTGGCCTGAATGCCAAGTGTCAGGTCTGGAGGAAACCTGGTACCGTCCCTATGGTGAAGCATGTTGGTGGCAGCATCATGCTGTGGTGATGTTTTTCAGCTGCAGGGACTGGGAGACTAGTCAGGGTTGAGGGAAAGATGAACAGTGCAAAGTACAGAGATCCTGCTGCAGAGCGCTCAGGACTTCAGACTGGGGCGACGGTTCACCTTCCAACAGGACAACGACCCTAAGCACACAGCCAAGACAACGCAGAAGTGGCTTCGGGACAAGTCTTTGAATGTCCTTGAGTGGCCCAGCTGTTCGAACATCTCTGGAGAGACCTGAAAATAGCTGTGCATCGACGCTCCCCATCCAACCTGACAGAGCTTGAGAGGATCTGCAGAGAAGAATGGGAGAAACTCTCCAAATGCAGTTGTGCCAAGCTTGTAGCGTCATACCCAAGAAGACTCGAGGCAGTAATAGCAGCCAAAGGTGCTACAACAAAGTACTGAGTAAAGGGTCTGAATTCTTATGTAAATGTGATATTTCAGTTTTTTTTTATTTTTTTATTAAATGTGCAACATTTTCTATACCTGTTTTTGCTTAGTCATTACGGGGTATTGTGTGTAGATTGTGGGAGGGGGGGAAATTATTTAATCCATTTTAGAATAAGGCTGTAACATAACAAAATGTGGAAAAAGTCAAGGGGTCTGAATACTTTCTGAACGCACTGTAACACACGTAATAGTAAAGAAGCCTAAAGCTGATGATCATGCTGTGAAGGCCAATACAAAGCATTATTTGTGTCCCTTTATTCTGATGGCTAAACAGAAGCGGTTTTATTTGTTCTTGGAACATCTCGTCTCTGTCCTAGAGACTGAAACGCCAGTCTACTGCTCCCAGTTTGCTTCCAAGGTGTAGTTTACCAGCTTCAGTGCCCCAGACTGGCATGCCAGGCAACACAGAGAAGCATTTCTCACCTATTTTACATATGTGCCGCTCCCTCCCTCTTCCCAGTTTAAAAATACACCATGGCTTGGGGGCTCTAACCCCCCCAGACAACCTCCCAACCCAGTCCCCCCCATGTCAATGTGGTGGGGTACAAGTTGTCCAAGAAGAACTGTGTTGAGCTGTGTTGACGGTGGTTTCCATGGATCTGTGGACGGGGGGAAGAGTGTGGGTGTAATGACAGGCCACAGCTGGATGTCTTGGTACCTCATGAGCGTGTCCTGGACAGTTAGACCCTTACCCAGGGAAGCAACAGCCAGTAGGTCAGACAGACTCCTGCCTGAATGCCTTCCTTCCCTGAGCGAAAAAGTGAGCCCTAGTTAGAAAATCAGGGAAAGCCTGCAGGATGCCATGCTAGGAAACTACATCTATTTAAAGTTCCTCTTTCTTCATACAGTTGTGTAGTTTTCTGATGTTTGCACTTCTCTTACAGGAAGGTAAGTGCAGGCAAAGGGAGAACCCTGAATTAAGTTTTCATTGGAATTTTGGGAGTGTGTCGGTGTGAGTTCTGACGTGCACACCATTATAAGCCGCCGCCTACCAAGGCCGCACAGAGGCTGAGGGTCTTGATTACAGTTCACACTTGAATGGACGACCCTTGACTTTGTCACTTCTGGGGGTGGTAGTAGACAGACTGGCCTTGTATCTATTGTCCAGTCCTGCTGGTAACCGATAAGGGTCGTTCTTGTATTTAACTGCTGTTATTAATGGATAGGCTACAGATTTCATTATTGTAGCGTTTAGATTTCGAACTTTCCCTTGTGACTGCTTTAAGCATTCAGCACAACCACTCTTCTTAGTCTTATCCATCACGAAGACCCTCGTGGATCTCTTCTACAGATCGACATGGAGTCCCCCAGGGGCTGTGTTGAAGCCGAACGGGGTGACTGCTGCGTTTTAGTATAAAACCTAAACTGACGGAGTGGCGGGGATAGCAAGGCGCTCTCAGCGGTCTCATTAGTCGAAGAGTTGACTGAGCTCTTACTAATAGGTGGCTGTTGTTGACGCCCTGCTCTCAGAGCTCCACACTTACCACATTAAAGCCTCCATCCAGCTCCTCTTACAGAGGAAGAGGACATGTTGCCAATGAAGAGAGGGCATGTGGCGCAAACGGCGGCGCGGTTTGCAATATTAAACGGGCGTAGACATTCAAAATAATTGATCCCCGATCGAAGATGTCTGTTTTTGGACGGATGAGTCTTTGTAGGCTTTTCCCCTGTGCTAGATATCCTTTCGCTGGGAGATGATTTATATTTTTTGTTTCTTTTTTTTGACAGCTGAGAGTTACCGTCTGGTCCTTGTGCACCAAAGCCGTATCTTACATCAAGTACCCCAAGGCATGTCAGAAGGGTAAGTACGTGTGTGTGTGTGTGTGTGTGTGTGTGTGTGTGTTTTTCAGCGAGGACTTGGGGACAGGGCCAGACTGACTGGCTGACACATGGGCTGGTGAATCGCGTACCTCCCGGTCCTTTGACCTTAGGGCCTATGGGCCATCTGCTGACAGCTGGAGCCCTCTTCAGTAAATGGTGCATGCTCGCCATAACCTGTTTGTCAGCAGCCAGTGGAGTTATTGTCTTGGGCTCCAACCACTACCCAAAGGTTCACACACCACCACCACGTGACCCAAGCACCGTTGGAGCCACCGTATAAATAATCCAGAAATGTCAACCACTTGCCGCTGAGGGCCTCTTGATAGTTACACTCAATAGACTGTGCTGTACACCACACCAACACTATAGGTTAACATGACGACTAAATGACCACAAATTATTTTGGACACGTGTCACCTAGATGAACCTATAATGTAGGTCTAAAGCATATCACTTTTGCATCTGCAAATTGTTCTCTATCCCAACATTGTCTTTGTACAAGGACTAGATGATTAGTAGTTGAGTCAGGTGTGCTTGTGTGGGGCAAGATGTTGACTATGTTAAATAGCGTTTCCTGTGCATTGTTTATTCCTGGTCTGTGGTTCCAGGGATAGACTTCAGCAGGGACGGCTGCTACATGGCCCTAGCGGAGCGCCGCGACTGCCGAGACTACGTTAGCGTGTTTGTGTGTGACGACTGGCACCTACTGAGGGTGAGCGCCCCTCAGAGCTCCCACCACGGGAGTGTCCAAAAAAATCTACTTTTGGATTTACATTTTAGTTTGATAAACTCAGCAAAAAAAGAAACGTCCCTTTTTCAGGACCCTGTCTTTCAAAGATAATTTGTAAAAATCCAAATAACTTCACAGATCTGCATTGTAAAAGGTTTAAACACCGTTTCCCATGCTTGTTCAATGAACCACAAACAATTAACGACCGTTCCACAGGTGCATGTTCATTAAGACACTAACAGCTTACAAACGGTAGGCAATTAAGGTCACAGTTATGAAAACCTAGGACACTAAAGAGGCCTTTCTACAGACTCTGAAAAACACCAAAAGAAAGATCCCCAGGGTCCCTGCTCATCTGTGTGAACGTGCCTTAGGCATGCTGCAAGGAGGCATGAGGACTGCAGATGTGGCCAGGGTAATAAATTGCAATGTCCGTACTGTGAGACGCCTAAGACAGCGCTACAGGGAGACAGGACGGACATCTGATCGTACTCGCAGTGGCAGACCGTGTAACAACACCTGCACAGGATTGGTACATCCGAACAGCACACCTGCGGGACAGGTACAGGATGGCAACAACAACTGCCCGAGTTACACCAGGAACGCACAATCCCTCCATCAGTGCTCAGACTGTCTGCAATAGGCTGAGAGAGGCTGGACTGAGCGCTTGTAGGCCTGTTGTAAGGCAGGTCCTCACCAGACATCACCGGCAACAACGTCGCCTATGGGCACAAACCCACCATCGCTGGACCAGAGAGGACTGGCAAAAAGTGCTCTTCACTGACGAGTTGCGGTTTCGTCTCACCCGGGGTGATGGTTGGATTTGCGTTTATCGTCGAAGGAATGAGAGTTACACCGAGGTCTGTACTCTGGAACGGGATCGATGTGGAGGGTCCGTCATGGTCTGGGGCGGTGTGTCACAGCATCATCGGACTGAGCTTGTTGTCATTGCAGGGAATCTCAACGCTGTGTGTTACAGGGAAGACATCCTTCTCCCTCATGTGGTACCCTTCCTGCAGGCTCATCCTGACATGACCCTCCAGCATGACAATGCCACCATGCACAGAACGAGCAGTATGGCTGATTTCCTGCAATACAGGAATGTCAGTGTTCTGCCATGGCCAGCGAAGAGCCCGGATCTCAATCCCATAGAGCACGTCTGGGACTTGTTAGATTGGAGGGTGAGGGCTAGGGCCATTCCCCCCCCCCCCCCCCCCCACAGAAATGTCCGGGAACTTGCAGGTGCCTTGGTGGAAAAGTGGGGTAACATCTCACAGCAAGAACTAGCATATCTGGTGCAGTCCATGAGGAGGAGATGCACTGCAGTACTTAATGCAGCTGGTGGCCACACCAGATACTGACTGTTACTTTTGATTTTGACTCCCCCCCCCCCCCCCCGCCTTTTTTCAGGGACACATTATTCCATTTCTGTTAGTCACATGTCTGTGGAACTTGTTCAGTTTGTCTCAGTAGTTGAATGTTATGTTCATACAAATATTTACACATGTTGAGTTTGCTGAAAATAAATGCAGTTGACAGTGAGAGGACATTTCTTTTTTTGCTGAGTTTACATGCATGTGTACACTGAGGGTACAAAACATTAGGAACCCCTTTAATCCATCAGGGCATTGACTCGACAAGGTGTCAAGCGTTCCACAGGGATGCTGGCCCATGTTGACTCCAATGCTTTGCACAGTTGTGTAAAGTTTGCTGGATGTCCTTTGGGTGGTGGACCATTCTTGATACACACAGGAAACTGTTGAGTGTGAAAAACCCAGCAGCGTTGCAGTTCTTGACACAAACTGTTGCGCCTGGTACCTATTACCATACCCCGTTCACTTAAATATTTTCTTGCCCATTCACCCTCCGAATGGCACACACACACAATCCGTATCAAGGTTTACAAATCCTTCTTTAAAACTTTCTTCTCCCCTTCATCTATACTGATTTTTTGAAGTGAATTTAACAAGAGACATCAATAAGGGTTCATAGCTTTCACCTGGTCAGTCTGTCATGGAAAGAGCTCATGTTCCTAATGTTTTGTACATTTTGACACGTTGTAAAGTGGGACCCAAACAACAGATGCGCCTGTACAGATGCACAGTTTGTCCCTGTCTATTTTCTGCTGATTGTCTGGATCCTCTTGTTTGACCTCCCTGTCTACCTTTCAAAGCACTTTGAAACAGAGACCCAGGACTTGGCGGGGGTGGAGTGGTCTCCTAACGGCTGTGTTCTGGCTGTATGGGACAGCTGTTTGGAGGTAAGCCATTGGAAAATTAGTTTACATTTACATTTAACATTTAAGTCATTTAGCAGACGCTCTTATCCAGAGCGACTTGATTAGTGTTATGTTAGCTAGCTACATAGTTGCCTTTGTAACATAACACTAATCAAGACGTTCCTTTGTAATGTATTTAGTTTCTACAATGCTGCTCGTCGGTAATAGTTGGCTAGGTTTGGAAATGGCGTCGCGGGGGACGAAAATAGCTGGCCAGCTAACCTCGATAATTACTCTAAACTACACAATTATCAAACTATGACAAAGACAACTTATTGACTAAAATGACTAAAATGATACAGTACTGCTGGCTGGTAAAGTAGGCTAGCTAGCAGTGGCTGCGTTGTTGACTTTGTTTGAAAGTGTAGCTGGCTAGGTAACCTCGATAGTTTCAGTGCTACACCTTATCATGATACAAAGGCAACTATGTAGCTAGCTAACACTAGCTAACCTGGCTAGCTAACCTCGATAATTACTCTAAACTACACAATTATCTTAGATACAAAGACAGCAAAGACAACTATGTAGCTAGCTAACAATTCAGTAATCAAATCGTTCCGTTGTAATGTATTCGTTTCTACAGTGCTGCTAGTCGGTAGAAGTTGGCTAGCTAGCTAGCAGTTGTTGACTAAGTAGGAGAACGGTGGCGCGGCGCGGCGGACGAAAATAGCTGGCTAGCTAACCTCGATAATTACTCTAAGCTACACAATTATCTTTGATACAAAGACAGCAAAGACAGCTAAGTAGCTAGCCAGCTAAGTAGCTAGCTAGTTGACAATATGTTGAGAGTGGGAACCCCGAGAGTGTGTCTGTGTGCTCTCTCCCCAGTACAAGGTGCTGCTGTACTCGCTGGACGGCCGGCTGCTGTCCACCTTCAGTGCGTATGAGTGGTCACTGGGCATCAAGTCTCTGGCCTGGAGTCCCAGCAGCCAGTTCCTGGCCATCGGCAGCTATGATGAAAAGGTCTGCGCTCTGTCTCCTTCTCTTCCTTATAGGCTTACGGTGGCTTCCAGATACACGCATTCTGTGCAACCTGTGCAGATCTGTGTTAATTTCTTCAACAATAATTTAATTTCGTCAATTAACTATTTTTCCTGATGAAAACAAGTGACGATAACGAGAAATCCCTTGGGGAAAAAAACATTACAAATGACTTCAATTTACTTGCTGAAAATGTAACTAGATGAGAATTTCACATGAGCCTAATGGTCATTCAATTTGACATGAAGCTCCTTTTCATCTATTTTGCCCAATCATAAGCATGCATGCCATAACAGAATATTTAATGCAATCCTCTCATTGGCCGATAACGTCTTTCAGAGCCTGGCGTCTCAGTCACTTCACTCTTTTCTCTTTTGAACTGATGCACAGCCAGGACACTTCCATTTTATCTTGCCTCAATAAGAAACAATGTATTTGATAATCTTTGCTTTCACATATGCCAATTTAGCTCTTATCACGTTATGTGTGCTGTAATTCATCTATGTTGCCATTCTTGCGGTTCCGCTAATGCGAGTTGCTTTTTTCCGACATAATACTTCTGACAGTGTTGGAAAGCTCGTCTTCTCCCCTTTTCAAGGAAATCACTTATTTACCCCCCTCCGACCGTTATGATGGGGAGAAAATCAGAGCTGTGAATTGTTGAACCTGTAGCCAAGGCTTTATAGCAATATGGTTAATTATTCCTTGTATTGGCTAAATTCTGCCACAATAGCAATGTTGACAGCTAAGGTATGAGGGGATAGTAGCCTTGTCCAACTAGGCCTATCTGCACACAATGGAAGCAGAAAGTTGTAGTTGTGTATTGGATAAAATGCACTGACTATGTGACTGATAACTCAAACTATGACATGACTAAAATATATTTTAAGACTAAATCTATAATAGCTGGCAAATTTAATGAGGATGCAGATTATAATGATGTGGTTCCTGAAAAGAAACTCTTATCTACTATCGTGCGTAGGCCTGAACAGAGAAGTGATTATTGGTCAAGTCCCATTCCAAACATTTGGGGCTGGTTTCCCAGACACAGATTAGGTGTAGTCCTGTAATGAAAGCACTTTCAATGGAGAATGCATTTTGTCTGGAGTATCATCCCATAGTCATGTAGAAAAGAATAGAATGAATTGAAGCTATTTTAGACTATAGGGACATGGAGTTGGTGTATGACTGTGGCCTTACCTGATGGTTTTGATCAGGTCCGGATCCTAAACCACATCACCTGGAAGAAAGTGACTGAGTTTGACCACCCAGCCACCATCAACAATACTAAAGCTGTAAGTACTCTTTCCAATGAGTAAATGTCAGTTATGTGACGACCTAACATGCTGAGGGGTAGGGGTTAAGGGGTCCATACAACTTTCACTAGTATACCCTAACACTCTACTACTCTTCGTCAATTGTTCTTAACCCTCTATTCCCCCTCCCTGTCCTTCCTCCATTCTTGTTCTTAATCTCTACTAATATGTTTGTTGATTGAACCGCTCGCAAGCAAGACTAGTTGCAGTTAAATAGATTTATAAACTGGGGGATTTGAGCCCTGAATGCTGATTTGGCTTAAAGCTGTGGTATATCAGACCGTATACCACGGGTATGACAAAACGTTTATTTTTACTGCTCTAATTACGTTGGTAACCAGTTTATTATAGCAATAAGGCACCTCGGGGGTTTGTGATATATGGCCAATATACCACGGCTGAAGGGCTGTGTCAGGTTACTCCGCGTTGGGAAACTGTTGAACATGAAAAACCCAGCAGTGTTGCAGTTCTTGACAAACCATGGCGCCTTTCACCTACCATACCCCGTTCAAAGGCACTTAAAAATTCACCTACACTGAAGTGGATTTAACAAGTGAGTGACATCAATAAGGGATTGTGGCTTTCACCTAAATTTACCTGGTCAGTCTGTCATGGAAAGAGGTGTCCTTAATGTTTTGTTACACTCAGTGTGTATATACAGTGCATTCAAAGTGTTCATTCAAAGTATACCCCTTGACTTTTTCTATATTTTGTTACGTTACAGCCTTATTCTAAAATACATTTAATCAATCTACACGCAATACCCCATAATGTCAAAGCAAAAACAGGTTTTTAGAAGTCTTTAAAAATTAATTTGCAAAAACTATCACATTGGCATATGAATTCCGATCCTTTACTCAGTACTTTGTTGAAGCACCTTTGGCAGCAATTACAGCTTCGCGTCGTCTTGGGTATGACACTACATGCTTGGCATACCTGTATTTGGGGAGTTTCTTCCATTCTTATCTGCAGATCCTCTCAAGCTCTGTCAGGTTGGATGGGGAGGGTCGCTGCACAGCTATTTTCAGGTCTCTCCAAAGATGTTCAAGTCCGGGCTCTGGCTGGGCCACTCAAGGACATTCAGGGACTTGTCCCAAAGCGTTGTCTTAGCTGTGTGCTTAGGGTCGTTGTCCTGTTCGAAGGTGAACCTTCGCCCCCAGCCTGAGGTCCTGAGCGCTCTGGAGCAGGTTTTCATCAAGGATCTCTCTGTACTTTGCTCCGTTCATTTTTCCCTCGATCCTGACTAGTCTCCCAGTCCCTGCTGCTGAAAAACATCCCCACAGCATGATCCTGCCACCACCATGCTTCACCGTAGGGATGGTGCCAGGTTTCCTCCAGATGTGACGCTTGGCATTCAGGCCAGAGCTAAATCTTAGTTTCATCAGACTAGAGAATCTTGTTTCTCATGGTCAGAGACCTTTAGGTGCCATTTGACAAACTCCAAGCGGGCTGTTATGTGCCTTTTACAGAGCAGTGGCTTCCGTCAGGCAACTAACATAAAGGTCTGATTTGTGGAGTGCTGCAGAGCTGGGAGAACCTTTTCTTAAGGACAACCATCTCCACAGAGGAACTCTGGAGCACAGAGTGACCATCGGGTTCTTGGTCACCTCCCTGACCAATGACCTTCTCCCCCGATTACTCAGTTTGGCCGGGCAGCCAGCTCTAGGAAGAGTCTTGATGGTTCCAAACTTCTTCTATTTAAGAATGGAGGCCACTGTGTTCTTGGGGACCTTCATTGCTGCAGACATTTTTTGGTGCCTTGACACAATCCTGTCTCGGAGCTTTACAGACACTTCCTTTGACCTCATGGCTTAGTTTTTGCTCTGACATGCACTGTCAACTGTGGGACCTTATGTAGACAGGTGTGTGCCTTTTCAAATCATGTCCAATCAATTGAATTTACCACAAGTGGACTCCAATCAAGTTGTAGAAACATCAAGGATGATCAATGTAAACAGGATGCACCTGGGCTCAATTTCGACTCTCATAGCAAAGGGTCTGAACACTTATGTAAAGGTATTTCAGATTTTTACAACATTTTCTAAAAATCGGTTTTCGCTTTGTCATTATGGGATATTGTGTGTAGATCAAGGATTTTTATTTAATCCATTTTAGAATAAGGCTGTAACACAATTTGTAAGTCGCTCTGGATAAGAGCGTCTGCTAAATGACTAAAATGTAAAAAAATGATAAAAATGTAGGGAAGGGGTTTGAATACTTTCCGACTGCACTATTCACTATATGACCAAACGTATGTGGACACCTGCTCTTTGAACATCTCATCCAAAATCATGGGCATTAATATGGAGTTTGTCTCCCCTTTGCTGCTATAACAGCCTCCCCTCTTCTGAGAAGGCTTTCCACTAGATGTTGGAACATTGCTGCGGGGACTTCCTTCCATTCGGCCATGAGCATTAGTGAGGTCCGGCACTGATGTTGGGCGATGAGGCCTGGCTCGCAGTCGGCGCTCCAATTCATCCCCAAGGTGTTTTATGGGGTTGAAGTCAGGGCTCTCTCTCTCTGCAGGCCAGTCAAGTTCTTCCAAACCGATCTCGACAAACCATTTCTGTATGGACCTTGCTTTGTGTAAGGGGGCATTGTCATGCTGAAACAGGAAAGGGCCTTCCCCAAACTGTTGCCACAAAGATGGAAGCACAGAATCGCCTAGAATGTTATTGTATGCTGTAGCGTTAAGATTTCCCTTTACTGGAATTAAGGGGTCTAGCCCGAACCATGAAAAACAGCCCCAGACCATTATTCCTCCACCAAACTTTACAGTTGGCACTTTGCATTCGGGCAGGCAGCGTTCCCCTGGCATCCACCAAACCCAGATTCGTCCGTCTGACTGCCAGATGGTGAAGCGTGATTCATCACTCCAGAGAACGCATTTTGAACTGCTCCGGAGTCCAATGGTGGCGCGCTTTACACCACTCCTGCCAATGCTTTGCATTGCACATGGTGATCTTAGGCTTGTGTGTGGCTGCTCAGCCATGGAAACCTCTGACTAACAGTTCTTCTGCTGATGTTGCTTCCAAAGGCAGTTTGGAACTCGGTAGTGAGTGTTGCAACTGAGGACAGATGATTTTTACACACTACGTGCTTCAGCAATCGGCTGTCCCGTTGTATTTTGGAAGTTATTACTTGCTGCCATGCAAACGATTTTGGGACTGTATCACTGTCCCCTCTGCTACAATACTCACACACCATTTCATGTCTCCCTCTACTGCTTTATATGTAATTGCTTGAAACACAATGCTTTTAATTGTGAGCAAGTGCTGCGAAAGGACCATTATTTACCTAACTGGGCACTTTAATGCTTGGGTGTAGATGAGGAAGTGTTGACCATGCCAGGTTACTGACTGGAGCTTGTGTTGTCAGGTGGTCTACAAGGAGGTGGAGAGGAAGCCAGTGGTGGGGAGTGCGGACCTGTCCATCCAGCAACACATCACCATGGGCAGCACCCTCTTCAACACACAGAGCAAATGTAAGCACAACTCATCACGCCACACCTGGCAGTGGATATTAGCCAACAGGAGAGTATATTTCATTAAATATGCAATATTCTTAGCTATAACACTTTCATTAAACCCCAACATTATGAAAAGTATTATAGCTTAAGAAAATCTGCAATTTTGAATAGATGAAATTGATGGTATAACTGACTCAATAACCCATATTCAGCATCATTTTTATTAGCACAGTGGAAAATAAAGTTTTATCACAGAGGCTATATCACTGTCAAAATTGTCTGACTGACTTATTGATCCTGCTTTTGCGGCGCATCCCTCTGTTGTAGATGAGATCTGCCCATTGCCAGTCCAGGTACGTGTGGTCAAACCTGACCTGGACCGTGCCAACCCTAAAGTCGGGGTCTCCTCCATGGCTTTCAGCTCAGACAACCGCTACCTGGCCACGAAGAATGGTAAGGGACAGATTCACACTGGAATGTTGCTCTACTAGCCAAAGGTGTAAACCCTGCAGACCCACACTCACAAAATGACCCTTTACCAACCAGGGTTAGATGTTGTCAATTTTCTGAATTGTTTGTATAGCATTTGGTGGCTGTCACAGAATTACTAGTCCCATTTAATTGTATGGTGGCTGTAGGGCAATGATGGTGCTGACGAGGGCGTGTGTGTCTACCCCTGCAGACAACATGGCCTGCGTGGTGTGGGTATGGGACATGCAGAGGCTGGGGCTCCTGGCGGTTCTGGAGCAGACGTCGGCCGTGCGCTGCTTCCAGTGGGACCCCCGTCGGCCCCGTCTGGCCCTCTGCACCGGCAACGCCAAGCTCTACCTCTGGTCCCCTGCAGGCTGCGTCTCTGTCCAGGTCCCCGCTGAAGGTACTTAGCTGTGACCCGGCCATCACCACAAACCTCATCGCATGTGAAGTCAAACATCACGGGTTATAATAAAAACGTGAAAGGAGTAGTCAAGCACAGTCAAATGCTGTGTACTTTTAATGATTAACAATATTTACATTCCAAATGGTTATTCATCAGGTCACCGCAAATGCCATAGAAATAGAACAGTGTTCCCCAAACAAAATCAAATACTCTGCTAAAACTGTGGGTACTCGAAGAGGTATGGAGGAACAGTACACTGGTAGGGACACTTCAGCTTGGCATATGTGAGCAGTAGGTGGAGGTCCTTAACGCCCCTTGTTTGTCCCTCCTTCCTAGGTGGTTTCCAGGTGCAGTCAGTGAATTGGCACTGCAGTGGAGACTCCCTGATCCTGTTGGGGAAAGAGCAACTGTGTCTGTGCTACATGGAGGTCGGGGAAGAGGACATCAAGTGAGAGAACTCCACGTACTCTCTCCTATTGGGGCCAGAGCATTAAGATTAGTACTCCAAAGACTGCCTGAGCCCATACTCAATCAGGGCTGTGGTCTGCACATGACCAGAAGAGTTCCAAAGTGCTGCTCTGACAGTCAACTCTATGGCCATTTAAACAGTGGTCATGTGTACGTGCACTGGTCAGTGTCAGCCATCCCTGCAGGTAACGTTCCACTTATTTAGAGGAGGATCACAATATAGGGCAGGTGTAGTTGAGGTCATAAAGCTCCTGTAGTATTTAAGAGATGTTTACAAAGTGCATTTGTCAAATCTCTCATCTAATTATTTTAAGTATTGTGTTTGTAAAAATGTAAAGTCGAGGTAACAATTATTTTGTAATAAAGTTTGCTACGAATACCCATTTATACAGCAACTGTCTAACCATGCTGGTCTACATTCAATCACTCCGAAGGCCTCAAACAGTTGGAATGTTCTGCTGTGGAAAAGGGTGAAAATGTAGTGCTGAGTTCCTCACACATGGGGTGGGGGGGGGGGGGTGATGTGGATGTCTGTATTGTGTAAAAAAAAAAAAAAAACTTTGGCTTGATTCATCCATATTGCCAAAGTTCAGTGCTATAGCGTGAATCTTCTGTGATAAAAATTAAACAGTCCTAGACTGTCTGGGAAACTTTTCCCACTTTGGTGAAATCCCTAATCCCCAGGGTACTTCAAACTGTGTTTACAGGAAGCTGCAGTGTAAAACAATGCCACGACATAATTTTGATGAGTATTTATTTAATAAGCAATGTACAGTATTCAAGGTCAGTATGAGCATATAGTCAGCGTTATGAGTCAAACTAATCTGCAAATGGGTCGGATATCAGATTTACCCAGTATGAAATATCAAAGTAATGTAGGCAATTGCCTCACGTTGGTGACCGTGCTACAAATATTAAGCATTGACCAAGAAGTTGTTTTCTTTTTGTAAATGCTATTCTGGAGCATTTTCCAAGTTGAACAGAGACTGCATGCAAGACATGCATGTTACGGGGGGGGGGGGGGTAGTTGGACAGACATCTTAGTTCATTAGAGCAGTTAAAGCATGATCTTGTGTAAAAAGCAGAGGCCTAACAACCAGATTCTTCTCTGGTGAATGGATGAGGAAGATTGGTGTATTTCTATTTCAAACCAGCTTAAATCTGGTTCCTGGATTTAATTTATTTGTTTTATAGTTGCATATTTTGAAATATTCAGTTTGGATCCCATGCAAGAATGACATCTTACTCCATTTAGAAACAAAATTGAAAGCCCATCAACCATTGTGACTGATGGAAGAATGTTTCAAATGTAATAGGGCCTCTATAGAAAATAATCTTAGACTGTTCATTTGCTATTGACTTATGATTAATCCGTTTCAATTATATTCAGCCAATGGGCGTTATTGGCCCTTATACATTAAGTCACTTCCTTAGATTATCTCCTGTGCAGCGCTGATACATTTAAATTTGTGCTTGTTTAGGTTGAGACAGTTGGGGGTATTTAAGGTTCCTCTGGGTGCCAGCGTGTGGGAGTAGAAGGGAATGAGGTGGATGTTCTCGCCGAGCAAGCACTCAAGCATTCTAATGTCGACATGGAAGTGACAAATCAGTAAAGCAGAGGCCAAGGGGGTTAATAAGTGGTTAAAAACAAATAGCAAGAGTTGAGCAGGGACACCTGTAAGAAGGGAAGATCCATTAAAAGGTGGGGGCAGGGAGGTCCTCAGGTCGAGAGGAGAAAAAAAAAACAATGGCATGGAACTATAGTCCTTTCCAAATACTGGAAATTGATTATTCCAACCCTGTTTCTGAGAGCTACTGATCAAAAGGTCTGCGGCAAAGCCTTGCAAACAAGCTTGGTAAAAGAAGACCTTTGCATACAAATCTGAGGCTGATTTTTCAAACTGTATCCAATTTAACTTCAGTTGCTTTTTTGAGGTTTATATCGGAGTTAATTATAAAGTCAGACTATGGCTACAGCCCTAACTAGTTAGTTACTTGAATAGTTGACTAATAGATCATGTAATCTAAGATGGCCACCATTTTTATTCCCATGTGGATTTTTTTTATGTATTTATGGTCAAGTTATTTAGCCTCCTAGCAAGCTTTGAATAGTTGATTGTTTGGTGAAACCATATGTAGAAGGGATTTTTGTCTTTTCTATACCGGTCAACACCAAGAATCAAACAGGTATGAAAACGTACCTCAATCCAGGCATGGAATGTGTCACTGTACTCTTAATTATCCTACAATGCCTGACGGCAAATCATAATACTGCTAGTTTGGAATTAAACTGCCTTTCTTGTCCTCATGCAGCTACTGCTAAAGTAACATATTCCACAACACTTCCCCAGCAGCTACTCACCCCAACGTTAGACATCACATTTTCATAGAACCTAATCCGCTGCTTTTGCATTAACTAGCCCAGCATGAGGACGATAAAGGCCGTGTGTTTTCTAGAAATGGAGACGAGTAGGCCTAATCAATTTAAGAAAATTGTGGATTGTAGCACCGGCAGCCACATTAATTCTCAAATCTTACCACTACAACGTCTCAATATGATGGATTTTAGCACCAATCTGGCTAATGCTAACATTTTGCAAGGCGTCTCAGGTTGAAAATAACGGGTAGGCCGCTTGATCAGGCAAAGCTCATTGCATCAGTTTCTGTAATAACGAGCACTGAAAAAGCCCACTCTTATACCTAAAGTTAAAGCACCTAACCATGCCCTCGTAACTGCACAAAAGGCCCACACTAATGTTAACTTCCATGGATATTAAGTCAGGTTCACCTAGCAGCATCAGGTGTATATTACAGTATTTTCACAATGGCAAGGTAAACAGTATGCACTGTACCCACAACTAGCGACATTCCCTAATCGCACAAACACACCAAATTCACATACTGTAGGTCTCTCCACTCAAGGGTTAAATAATTATGGCAAATGGAAAACATACCTTTGCATGAGAGCACTGTGGCAGGAGTGGAGAGAACTCAGGCTTACTGCACACCATGGCTGGCCGCCGGTTATACTCAAGCGTTGGGTATGACACAGCCACATTGTCAGCATTCCACGAGCAGACAAACACACACTCATAAAAACACACAGTTTGACAGCGCTCCCACTGCGGTGGAATAAGATGGTCACTCAGTGGGAAACATTAGAAGCCAATCTTTCCCCTGGTCATGGAGTATCCCAGCTTGGCCTCATTGTTGATGAAGGACATGATGCCCAGGTAGGTCTCGATGAGGAGGGGCCTCTCTAGGATCAGAACTCCGTTGGCCCTGCCCGGAATGGCAAACTCCTTGTGGGCCTTCTTCACTGCCTGAACCAGCTGGGTCCGGAAGATGTCCATCTGACAGAAGAGGAGAGCAGCTCAGTGTTTAATATACCAAGCTCCCATGTGAACATGAATATTGAATATAAATATTTAATATTGTAAATGGGGGAGGGGAGGTGGCAACATAAGAGTTTAACCTGGCAGAGAGAGGCCACTTTCTCGTCGGCACGGGCCATGGGATGCTCAGTGAAGGTGACATAGGGCATGTCTGTGGACCAGGGATTCCAGCGGTTCACGAAGGAGGGGCGTGGGCGTTTGTCCCACTGAACCCGAATCCCATAGCCCTCCCTCCTGTAGAGACACTTATTGTAATACCAGTGTGCTGGGAGTAATCAATAAATAGTAGGCTGTGTTCAGTGGGCACGAGAGGAGAAAAACTTTAGAAACAGAAGGTGTATCTATACTTGTCCAATATGCGTTCCTAGTTTTCGGTTTCCGTGCCTACTGAACACGTCTGACTGCTGAGTGTATTTGGCCCTGTCCAGAAACAACCCCAAGCCCTCTTATCCCATAGCGACTTGAGTAGACTCAACATAGTTGGATATGTATAAGAAATACATCTCCACCAAGCCTATCCCAAGTGAACGTTAGCCTTCTACCATATTGCTTATACTGTACCTATCCAATTATTTCAGAACATCGACAAGTGGCTTGTGTTGTAAGTACAGGGTCATAGCTCAGTGGCTCTTACTTGTTGAGTGATTTGGGTGGGAACTCAAACTCGCCCACTGAGATGGTGTCCACGGCATTAAGGGAGATTCTGATGACCTGCTGACACAGCAGGTTGATGAAGTCATACTTGCAAACCAGCAGGGACCTGTTAGAAAACCAAGAGGGGACAATATGGCAAATGAAGTAAAGAGTGTACAAACGTTGATGCAAGTTTGACGCCTTTACAATCACGAATATATCACAACCGTGTCTAGGCTTTCATCCAGTCGGCAACAGAAATGTATCAAATAATATGGGAATGGATCCCTCCAATTAGGTTCAAATGGATATCCAATCATAACATTTGCCACTAATCATTTGGTTTACCTGTCAGTTATGAGCACCAGTCTCTCCTTCTCGTTGTTCCAGTGGTCAACTCTAAGGGAAACATTATTACATTGAGATTTAGCGTTCTCATTTGTAGCAAAAATAATGTAATGAGATATTCATGAAAATATGAAGTCACAACGGTGTAAGAGAGACTAAAATGTGCCAAGGGGTTGTGTGATTTTTATAACCAATGGGCATCTGCCGGCAGAATAACATTTTTCATTGAGATGGTATGTATTAACTAGATAAATAAACATGCCTTTTTGAGCACTACATGGCTCTTAACTGCCCAAAAAATATTATCCTCACCTCTCATTTGCACATATATCATTTCAAAGTTGATTTACCACGTCCAGAGGGAAATAGGTGTAAAACAGTAGTGACATTCTTACCTTGAGAGCTCTTTCCCAACAATGCAATAATAATAATAATAATAATAATAATAATAATAATATAGAATAAAAACCACAAGAACTATGTGAGTTAGAAACACGAGAATGCAAGTACATACATACATACATACATACATACATACATACATACATACATACATACATACATACATACATACATACATACATACATACATACATGCATACATGCATGCATACATACATACATACATACATACATACATACATACAAGTTACTGGTAGTAGGATATACAGAGCCTTCAGAATGTATTCACACCCCTTGACCTTTTCCACATTTTGTTGTATTACAGCCTGAATTTAAAATGATTTAAATGTCGATAGTCACATACTAGTTAGCATTGGCTTGTGAAACTACCTCTGTGTCCAGTATGAAGTTAGAGACAAAAAAAATGGTATCCACAAGTTCATTGGACTCTGGGTAAGTAGATAAAGGGCCTCTGCCAAAATCCCGAAGTATCCCTTTAATAGGTGAATGACTGTCATGCTTGCTAATAGTGACTAGGTCACATTAATAACACTACCATATGAATTCCTGCTATGCCTGTAAGATAGCAAGTGATGTGAAGAATAATGTGCTTACTAGTCATTAAGACCAGCCTTACTGATGGTAGTGTTTAACATGATTTTGGAATGACTCTCTCTGTACCCCACACATAACGTACAATTATCTGTAAGGTCTCTCAGTCGAAGTGTGAATTTCAAAACACAGATTCAACCAAAGACCAGGGAGGTTTTCCAATGCCTCGCAAAGGGCACCTTATTGGTATATGGGTAAAAAAGATAAAAAGCAGACATTGAATATCCTTCTGAGCATGGTGAAGTTATTAATTACATTTTGGATGGTGTGTCAACACAACCCTTCACTACACAAAAAAATAAGCATCCTTCTAGAGAGAAAGGAAACCTATCAGGGATTTCACCATGAGGCCAATGGTAACTTTAAAACAGTTTTTAAAATTGCTGTGATGGGAGAAAACTGAGGATGGATCAACATCGCAGTTACTCCACAATAATTACCTAATTGATTTCTCTATGCGGCCTCATTGTCTCTAGTGCCCTCTGCTGTCATAAAACGGAGGTACAGACATATACTGAGGTGCATAGAAAGAATAAACTCCATTAGTTCTGGGTGTCCGAGATTATGAGTGGGTGAAACAATGATATGAATGGACAAGGCCATCGATCACGTGAAACCATTCATTCCTTTGTGAAGACTCGATAGCTCATTGAGCCAAATGAAGGCGGTTTAAATTATTTCTATGGGTTGGTTAATCTCTCGTGGACAGTGCACGTAACATAACATCTGACGCAATTGCGCAAGATATTTAGTTAATGGAGACAACATGGTCTGTGCTATCCGGAAACCTTGGGACGTCCCTACCCCCCATTGAAGTTGAAATGTAAAACGGTTAGGTAAGGGTTATGGGTTAAGGTACCATATTCATAGACGTTAACTACCTTTAGCGCCTATTGACGATAGTATATTCTGAAATATATTTAATATCATCGACAAATCATTTACAAAAAAAACAAACGTTAAATTACTACACCATTTTAATAGGGTTCCCACAAGGCCATATTTGTATGTTACAGTGCTTCTTTACGGAAGACAGAGTGGACCATCTGTGTCTCCGTACAACTGTGTGCAGACGGACGACTGACGCCCAAACGTGTTGTCACTGAAAAAGACTGTCAGCTGCAACTGTTAAAACACTGTATAGTAAGTGTGTATTGTGATGTGACAGTAGAGGGATTTATGTTTCTAGAACCCGAACGCAACTGAGAATCGCTTCACGTTTACATGAGTATTTGGCTGTTTTGGCTTCCAGAGCCAATTCGACTTAAAAAAATATATATAAACATGTTAGGTCCTTGGACAATACGGAGTAACGTTAGGCTCCTTTAGTCCATTATTGGGCTAGGTTTAGGGTAGGGACATCTCAAGTACTCCCGGATAGCAATGACCAACATGCGTTGTTTGAGCTACTCCAGGAAGTGATTTTGCAGTGCTGCCGTCTCATTGAGTTGCTCAAGTTGAAGGCCGACCGGGGTACTGCAGGCTGCCATGAGCAACTCAATCTTTTTAACTTCTGTGTGCGATTTAAAAACAATTGGTTCAAGGACATACACCTTAGCCAAATACATTTAAACTTAGTTTTTCACAATTCCTGACATTTAATCCTAGTAAAAATTCCCTGTCTTAGGTCAGTTAGGATCACCACTTTATTTTAAGAATGTGAAATATCAGAATAATAGAGTGATTTATTTCAGCTTTTATTTCTTTCATCACATTCCCATTGGGTCAGAAGTTTACATATACTCAATTAGTATTTGGTAGCATTGCCTTTAAATTGTTTAACATGGGTCAAACGTTTTGGGTAGCCTTCCACAAGCTTCCCACAATAAGTTGGGTGTGAATTTTGGCCCATTCCTCCTGACAGAGCTGGTGTAACTGAGGTTTGTAGGCCTCCTTGCTCACACACACATTTTCAGTTCTGCCCACACATTTTCTATAGGATTGAGGTCAGGGCTTTGTGATGGCCACTCCAATACCTTGACTTTGTTATCCTTAAGCCATTTTGCCACAACTTTGGAAGTATGCTTGGGGTCATTGCCCATTTGGAAGACCCATTTGCAACTAAGCTTTAACTTCCTGACTGATGACTTGCGATGTTGCTTCAATATATCCACAATTTTCCTCCCTCATGATGCCATCTATTTTGTGAAGTGCACCAGTCCCTCCTGCAGCAAAGCACCCCCACAACATGATGCTGCCACCCCCGTGCTTCTCGGTTGGGTGTTCTTCAGCTTGCAAGCATCCCCCTTTTACCTCCAAACATAACGATGGTCATTATGGGCAAACTGTTCTATTTTTGTTTCATCAGACCAGAGGACATTTCTCCAAAAAGTCTTTGTCCCCATGTGCAGTTGCAAACCGTAGTCTGGCTTTTTTAATAGCGGTTTTGGAGCAGTGGCATCTTCCTTGCTGAGCGGCCTTTCAGGTTATGTCGATATAGGACTCGTTTTACTGTGGATATAGATACTTTTGTACCCGTTTCCTCCAGCATCTTCACAAGGTCCTTTGCTGTTGTTCTGGGATTGATTTGCACTTTTCGCACCAAAGTACGTTCATCTCTAGGAGACAGAACGCGTCTCCTTCCTGAGCGGTATGACGTTTATACTTGTGTACCATTGTTTGTACAGATGAACGTGGTACCTTCAGGCATTTGGAAATTGCTCCCAAGGATGAACCAGACTTGTGGGAGGTCTACAATTTTTTTTCTGAGGTCTTGGCTGATTTCTTTTGATTTTCCCATGATGTCAAGCAAAGAGGCATTGAGTTTGAAGGTAGGCCTCGAAATACATTCACAGGTACACCTCCAATTGACTCAAATGATGTCAATTAGCCTATCAGAAGCTTCTAAAGCCATAACAAAATTTTGTGGAATTTTCCAAGCTGTTTAAAGGCACAGTCAACTTAGTGTATGTAAACTTCTGACCCACTGGAATTGTGATACAGTGAATTATAAGTAAAATAATCTGTCTGTTAACAATTGTTGGAAAAATTGCTTCTCATGCACAAAAAGTAGATGTCCTAACCGACTTGCCAAAACTATAGTTGTCAACAAGAAATTTGAGGTGGTTGAAAAACAAGTTAATGTCTCCAACCTAAGTGTATGTAAACTTCAGACTTCAACTGTACATCTTGTGTATCAGAAGCAATTATTGGCAACTACAGAATGGTGAAGAACTCCGCGGAGCGCACATGTCCGAATTAATTTGGCCATTCATTGTAGCATTGGCACTCTGTAGAGTTGCTATTTTCTCAAGTTATTGTGTCAATTAACTCATGACATTCCTAGATTACTCATTATACTAATAAAGTCAGATTTAAAAATCAACAAATACAATAGTCAGTTTAAAAAAAGGTTAAGGCTACAAAACTGTATATATACACACACAGTACCAGTCAAAAGTTTGGACACACCTACTCATTCAAGGGTTTTTCTTTATTTTGTACCATTTTCTACATCAAAATGATGAACACATATGTAATCAGGTAGTAACCAAAAAAGCGTTAAACAAAATCAAAATATATTCTAGATTCTTCAAAGTAACCACCCTTTGCCTTGATGACAGCTTTGCACACGCTTGACATTCTCTCAACCAGCTTAATGAAGAATGCTTTTCCAACTGTCTTGATTTGAAAGGGTTCCCACATATGCTGAGCACTTGTTGGCTGCTTTTCCTTCACTCTGCGGTCCAACTCATCCCAAACCATCTCAATTGGGTTGAGGTCAGGTGATTGTGGAGGCCAGGTCATCTGATGCAGCACTCCATCACTCTCCTTCTTGGTCAAATAGCCCTTACAGCCTGCAGGTGTGTTGGGTCATTGTCCTGTTGAAAAACAAATTATAGTGGGATGGCGTATCACTGCAGAATACTGTGGTAGCCATGCTGGTTAAGTGTGCCTTGAATGCTTGAATTCTAAATAAATCTGTACACAATTCCTAGAAGTTGAAAATGTCCCAGTTCTTCCATGGCCTACATACTCAGAAATGACACCAATTCAGCATGTTTGGGATGCTCTGTGTCGACGGCGTGTCCCAGCTCCCGCCAATATCCAGCAACGTCACACAGCCATTGAACAGTAGTGGGATAACATTCCACAGACCACAATCAACAGCCTGATCAACTCTATGCGAAGGAGATGTCGCACTGCATGAGGCAAATGGCGGTCACACTAAATAGACTGGTTTTCTGATCCACACCCCTAGCTTTTTTTTATATATATATATATATATATATATATATATATATATATATTTTTTTTTTTTAAAGGTATCTGTGACCAACAGATACATATTTGTATTCCCAGTCATGCTAAATCCATAGATTACAGCCTAAATAATTTATTTCAATTGACCGATTTCCTTATATGAACTGTAATTCAGTAAAATCCTTGAAATTGTTGCATGTATATTTTTGTTCGGTGTAGTTATATGATTGTTTTGAAGTTAAGGGTGCAGTATTTATGAAGTTTTGCAATGAGCACAAAAAAAAATTGGAAATTGTTCAAGTTTAGGACAGGATATAGCTGCTGGACCCACATGTGCTCTTGGCTAATTCAGGACAAAGATTGTAGTTTTTATTTAATTAAACAACTCAGAGACCAAAACAAATACATCAGATTAAATATTTAAGGAGAGCGAATTGATATACACTCCCTAAATCAGCTGTAACTGTCAATACTAAAACAACGCTTAAAATGAAGTCGCTTCTGGACACGGTCGACTCCTCACCACTAATTGGGGGATCCTGTTTTCCGCTAAAAATGTCTTCAGTACCGCAGTCGGCCTTCAACTTCCATGGCTTCAATAAGAGGAGGCAGTTGTTCTCCACTGGAATGAATCATTGAAAACACTCAGACATCATCAAGCTCATTTCAATCACCTGTAGTGCTAGGGCAAACACCAAAACGTGTACCCGGGAGGGCCCCAGGACCGAGTTTTGGGAACCCCTGAACTTCTGTACTGCCAATGTAACTTTACTGGCCTTTGTGATGATGTGAATTGCTGATAAAAATGACTCACTCTGCAAGCAGCCACACACTCAGCACTTCTCCATCCTCTGAAGGCAGGCCCACTGTTCTGATGTCATTCACTGCTCGTTCAATGGTCCCTGGCTGAAATTAAGAGGCCACAGTTAATTGATTTCAGTCAACTCATCATTATACTAATAATCGAGCAGAGTGTTCCACGTATCATAGCTGAATAAATTGCAGTCGTCTGAATAAATGGTTGATTTTAACAATCTAAGAAATAGATGTTAGTTTGTAACGACATGTTGCATGGGTGCTCACTGCCACAAATACGCACCTTCAAATCAGAGCGAGCCAAGCTGCAGTCAATCACCAATTGCAAGCTGATTGCAGCGTGAGCGTTTGACAGCTGTTACCAAGCTAGCCTATTAGCTTGCTAACTAGCTAATATCCGACGTTGTTCAGATAAAAAAAAAAAGGGCAATTATTAGCCAGACTTACCCTAAAGACGAAATAATCCTTCACTTTCGCTTGCATTGTTGGGTTGTGGACATGAAACGGCGTCAACGTTTGTAAGGGGGAGCAACATGCTACAGAAGAGCTATACCCAAGGCTCCCTCTGGCCCCCGGCGGTGTAAAGGCAACCTCGACTCCATCCTCAGCCTCCCCCGGATGAAGGACCGCAGCCCCCGGACTCATTGGCTCAACCGTGTCGTTTAGCTGAAGCATAGTGCAAACTGAGTTGTAAGAAAAAACGCAAAATAGACTTCAACCTATCCTCTCGAGAATAAAGATTCAGCGAACGGTGTATTGTTTTGAATTGGTCATTGCGCACAATAATATGATCAGAGAGGATGGTGTTTACAAGGAAGTACCCCTGCCTCACTTCCCCCCTTAGATTTCATTTCTTCACCTCTTAAAGGGGAAATCTGCAGTTCAAACAAGTGTTGACCCCCGCCACTGTTGGGCTGTAATCCTTAGTCCGAACAGCTAAAACAAGAGTTTATATTTTTTTTATTTGTATTTACGTTACAAATTCAGCTAGGTTCCGCCCTGTTTCGTTCCGTTAGCTTCCGTTTAAGAATAGAATAAAACTGTATTATCCATCCTGGATGGACATTTTTCTTTGGCATCACCTTCCATTAAAATAATCACATACACATATATTCTCACATCATACACACTTAAACCAGTCAGTTCACCGTGTTGCATACACCAACAACATACATTCACTCACAATCGACCACTAGAAACCTTTTGCAACAGAATCGGTGTAATTAATGAATAGCATACTCCCTGAGGAATGGGGTTGGACAAACGTAGCCAAACCACTCTCATATTTATAGAAGGAACTATGCAAGAACTGACCATCCACGAGCTCAAAATAAGTACAATAAAAAAAAGTTTTGCCAAGTTTTGAGGCTATACTACGTAGATTTACAATTACATTGTCTACAAACAATGGAGGAAAAAAGCATATGTTGGGTTCTGGCGGGGTAGGACAGGCGAACTAAACTCATTAGGCAATTATAAATTAGACTTTTTAAGTATGGAACGCCGTTTGCGTGTCAAAAAAGATACACGTCAAATTACACAATGCCATTATAGAATGTGTTTTCTGAATTTGCTTGTGCAAGCCAAGCGCCACCATTACGATCACTGTCAAAACTGTACAATACTGCGTTGGTAATAAGGCATTATTTGTTCAACCGAATGGGAAACGTCGGTGTTAGCGTTTTAAATTAAATCAGGATAAAAAATGTTTGCAAATATCTTTGATACTGATGTTTTTAGCAACTTCTGGGGGTATCTAGCTAGCTTTAGCTTGGTACCAAGCTAGCACCAATGCAACCAGACTGAAAACAATGACCAGTAGAAACTGCAGTCATTTTCAAAATTCTTAGCAATGATTTAGGAACCCATGTTAGTAAGTATTAGCTTACAGGTAGCCACTTGTTGTTCTCATATTGAAATAACTAGCTAGCCAGCTACTTAACCCTGTTACCCACGTTATAACGTTATAAGCAGCCAGCTACTATGGCTTGACCAGACCGGGTTATTTGTTGTATAGCTAGCCACAATAAGGATTAGCCACATAGTGGAATTGGCGTTTCGCCTTCAAACTAAAAGTCCCCGTTGAAAATGACGCAGAAGATTACAATTGGTGGAATCATGCCATATTTAGACTAGATCATGTTAAACATGGTTGAGTGTTGGAATGTGGAGCAATGAAATGGTACAAGAGTCTACTCGGCGACAACCACAGAACACAACTGTGAAGAGTTTACGCAAATATTAGCATCTTAGCTTTTATTGCGGGACTTTGATTGGGAAATCACCTGCCCAGTCAGCCTATTGTGCGTATTGACATTCATATTGCACTGTATGGCCTTACCTAAGGATTGGGGATCAATGAAATGGGGTATCAGTCTACTCATTACCAAAGTGCTTTTTCAGAGTTATCAGGCGCCAAACATCCACATTGCATTGTTTTTCCTCTGGAATAGTGTTCAGTAAGTTGGTTGGTACAATAAATGTGGCTCAATTCACAGTGGTTTCAGAGTCCCACAATAAGAAATACGATGCTAATGTTCTCTGGATGTCACTGAGTAGACTGATACTCCATGTCATTGATCCACAATCCATAGGTAAGGCTGTACAGTGAAATAAGTATGCCCCCAATAAAATTCTATAGTCTAACAAAATTCACAGTGTGATTTCAAGAGACTTTTGTCAAATTAACAAATTATTGTATTTTGGTGAATTTATATAAGGACATTCCAACCTCCTTTAGCATAATCTATTCCATTATGGCATGATTCCACTATTTGTACTCATTTATATTACTTTCATTGATACTTTTATTTTGAAGGCAAATCGCAAATTCCACTATTGTGGCTAGCTTCACGTAGGTGGGTCCGACCACCGTTAATCAAATAAGAACTATCTTAGAAATTAGTTTTTATTTAGATGATGACACCAAGCTAGAACGGTAGCTAGCTAGCTATAGCTACTGAAACAGATCGTCGTTTTGCTATGTTTTTGGGGAAGAACATTGTTTGCATCCATCATTTATGACCAGCACTGTCCATAGCTTGGGGAACTTTACCAACATGTATCGGTGAATCGATAGGAAATAAGAGTGATAGTGTAATCAATGTGTAATAACTTCGTAAAAAATGTATGAACGTGTTAAATTATTATGTGACGTGCAGTCATATCCAGGTCCTGATTGGTCAACAAGCGTATTTATTTGACGTGTATCTTTTACACCCAAAGACCCAAACGGCGTTCCATATTTAAGAATCAATGGGTATATATCGTTAAATGAAAAGGATATGCCAATCACAGATTGCCCCTTTAAAGTGGTCGGGTGCATGATTTGATCATCATGGCAAGAGGGCGGGGTAGGCCTATTTAGTTATTTAATACATAATCTAAATATCTCACTGTGCAGAGAAGAGAGAGAGAGAGAGAGAGAGTTCTCTGTAGGGTACATGACAAATACAAGGGACATTTCATATAAAAAGCACACAGGTTTTTATTGCATATCAATTTCATGTATAAATTCTTCATAGCATTGGAAAGATTACATTTGGTATACATTTCTATTCTACAGAATTAACATCAGAATCATATCAATTCCATGAAATTTCTCTGAAGTACATCTTCAATAATCACAAGCATCAAAAAAACTTCAATTTCAGAATTGTTCAATATTATTCTACAATCCTTTCATTTTTTTCATTACATCTTTCTCCCACAATCTTTTTTGTATTCATTTAAGAACCACCTGCCCAATACATTTGTAAGGACCTACTAACCTAACCACATGTACAATAAGTGCATCTACGGATTCATAATTTTTTATTTCATTTTTTAATTTAAGATACACATTTCACAAATGGACATCATTATGACTGCCAAACACGTCATGCACAATATCTTTTTAATAAACATAACAGAGGTGATACAACTCGGATTCAAATGAAACGAGCACCATCCATTTAAACCCATATTTTTTTCATTGAATTTTTCAGACATATGCAACATTGTTTTTTAAAATACTATACAGTTAAAAAGAAACGTTTTTTTGTTGTTTTTTTGTACTTTTTCCTGTAACAGTGGGGAAAGAACAGCAACCGTATTCTGAAGTTATCAGTCTGTGACCATTTGCCAGATCCTTTCAAAAGCTGGCAATGTGATCTTTGACTTCAATGTGCATCCATAATTCTACAACCGACAGCGCGCACTTATTACAGTAGTACATGACATGAATTACTCCATATATAGTATACCTAAATATTTAGTAACCCCAGTCTCTGCATTTAATAGTAATGTATTGCAAAACAATGTGTTAACCGTGGATCCACATTTAGTATAGCAAGACAGAGACCTCTGTCATCATTATCATCAGACATGAAATGATGCAGCAACACTAATATCACCCTGCCACCTGCTGACAAAAAAAATTAAATTACAGTGCTTCAGTTACTGATTTTTTTCCAAGTTCATCATCATTTTAAGTGAGGGTTGATCATCCACTCCAAGTGAGGCAAATCAGGTTTACTCCTAGTAACTCTTTAGTGACAGAGACCCATGCCTGCCCGGTTTGTTGTTTTGGACCCATGCGTTTAAGTGCTGGTCTGAACCTATCCCGCCCAGTCCTGAAAGTCTTAATTCACATGTCCAGCGTGAAAGCAACCTATGCAATTTACAGTGAACAACCCTTCAACTTACAGCGACATGAAATAAAAACCCCAGCGTACTATTAAGTGCCATCTCTACCTTTGTCTAGAGTTTGGAATGAAATCCCCTAAATGAGAAGATAATTGTGAGGAAGGGAATTGACAAGGGATTTATCAAAAAGAGTGTGTTTGCAAATATGAATACAAAGTGAATAGAAGTCTTTGAAAGTTAAAATCCTATGTATGTCATATTTCTCTCCAAACCAGAAGTATTTCCTGGTTTGATTTCTTTCCTAGTTTGATTGTTTAATTATTTTGCTGGTCTCACAGTACAGTAAATGTGTTCTGCTGGGTGTTAAAACCCTTTACAGACAATCAAACTCATCTCAGATACAGCTGGAGTAAAGGGTGAACCATCCAGCTATGACCAGTTCTATGCCTCCAAGGCAGAAACATACTCTTCTCAGGATTAAAAGTCTCTCGGCTGTCGAAACCCTGGTGTCAACACTAGTTACAGAACCATTTAACCCCGAGAGTAATGCAAGTTCTACTAACAAGTGGAAATATGATAGAATGGTACACTGTAGTTGAACACTATCTGAAAAACAATGTCGATTTTATCTATGACTGGGCATTCTGAGACATTTTTTTTCTAAAACCACATGGTTACATTTAAAAAGAATAATTCCTACAATTTGAAACCATCAAAGCAGAATCTGAGCACTAATAAACTCATTGAGTTGATTGGATTTGTTATCGAGTAAAATGTATTTGCTTATACTTAGGATCAATGATGAGCTAACAATACAATGCCCTGTCATCCAAATCACCTGACATTCATAGTGAAGGCTTCCATTTCATAAAATGGCTGCCGTAAGACTTCAACACAAAACACTCAGCATACTGGTTGAAATGGTTGAACTGAAGCGAGACAAACCAAACCTCATGCTAGACACAACATTGCAAAACATGATCTAAACGATCTAGAACTACCATGTCACTATAAATAAAAACAGCTGATTTTCATGCTTTCTTTCCAATTTGGCACACTGGTCTTTACAGAAAAAAAAAACATTGTAACCCAGATTCAAAATCTCGGTCGCGTTTCGATTCAACTTCATTCCTTCAGCAACACTTAAAAGAGGGATAAAACAAAATACTTTTTTTCGTTTTCATTTGCCACTTGTCTCCAATCGTGACATTTTTTTTTTAACCTAAATAAATAGAATACACACACTCTTTAAATCAAATATATAAGAAGGTAAAAACAACAACTATGACAGCAATTAAAACCCCTCGAAAAAGAAATGATTGTCGGAGAACAAAACCTTTTCTATGGGTTATTTGGCACATACCACTCTTGCTATGAACGTCCAGGTTATTTTGTACATCATACAACAATATCATACAATTTTGGTCCTTCACTAAATAATTATATTAGCATTTGAGCACGGAGGTGCCTAAAATGAGACAATACTGTTTTATCAAAGAGAAAAAACACAAAATGGAATCACAAATGAGCAAAAAAGGGAAAAATAGGCTTTCCCTATTCTAACCAATGGACATCGATTTAACCTCTTGTTCACAGGATAACTTTTGAGGTCGAGACTTTGTCCTCTGCAATGCCCATTACATGTTGGGGGCGGTCATTCTCCATGACATCATTGCCATTCGAGCTTGATGCATCATCCTACTGTACTTTCTTTATAAACAAAAGCCAGAGTGCTGTTTCCTTCTCTAACATTTATCATTGTGCTATTATTGATTTGAAACAAGAATGAAGAGAGTGAAGGCATTGGATATGATGGGGGGGGGGGGGGGGGGGGGTCCATCAGCTAACGAGCTAGTTAGTACATCCCCACTATGTGTTGATACTGCTGCTCCTCCCACCCAGTGAAACAGCACCCCCCTATGGACATGCAGTGCATATGTTCCAGACCGACTGTTACTGTATTTGTTGCTATTGAGACATTGTGTTAGACTGTGTAGAATAGATGGGTGTTTTGCTCTCCTAGTGATGCGTTTACACACTCAAACATAACTGTCACTGAGAGTCCAACCAAAGGGGTTCACTGGGGCGGAGTGGGCGGGTCTTGTAGAATGACTGGGGTTTGGGGTGGGCCTTCCTGGGATGTCCTTCACTCCTGTACAGGGAAGATCTCTGCCTGCGACTGTCTGTTTGTCTGAGGGGCCCCTCGTACACACACGCACTAACGTGGGGCATGCACGAATCAATGCGCGTAAGCGCGCACGCACACAAAAACACACACACCCACACACACAGAGAAGGGCAGGAGCCAGGAGTCCTCTCTCTTCTCAGGCCGGGGGTGTGTGAAGTTCAGTTCTCCTCCGTAGTAGCCTCCTACTTTCTGCCGCGCTCTCTCTCTCTGTCACTTTTCTTATTTTTATGGTGATACTATACTGCCTCCCTCCTCTCTCTCCTAGATGTGGTTGAGTGGGTGAAAGCTGCTCGTCTCGGACGGGCCTCCTCCCATGCTCAGCCAGGCATCCAGTGAGTTCTGGGAGGACGCGTGCAAAGGGTTGTTCTCCGACAGAGACAGCATCATTGCATAAGCCTGGAGGAGACAGAGAAATGACAAACAAAATCAACAACCATTGGTCAGAAACCATTTTGTGAGTCTCCGCCGTTGTCAGCCAATCGAACACGACTGTCATTATTGTCGATAAAACCCCAAGAGATGTTCCACCTCGGATTAGGAGTATCGTTTCAACGATTGCAACATGTCTGGGCATGCAAGAGGTCAAAGGTGAGCGAGCAGTGTGACGCTGCTGATTGGACAGTAGGTTTAGAGAAGGAGAGCATTAATAGCTCAGTTAGTAGGTAAGTTAAGCAAAAGGTAAGGCATGTCAACGAGAAGAACACTAGTCTTTTATTCAGCGACTCTCATCCCGACATTCCATACAGCAACACTGAACAAGATTGGCCTCGTTGTCATGCGTTTTCTTCGTTGTATTTCCGTTATCATCGAACTCAAGCTTTCGGACCAATGTCCAAAATTATTTGCCACTTTCTGCCTCCCTCGCTCTCTTTCTACGGGAGTCCACCTACCTGGGTTTTAGCCTGCCTGTACAGAGTCTCTTTCAGGGCCTCAGACTCGAGCGAGGCGGTGTTAAAAATGTCTTTAACATCAAAGGGGGGCTCCTCGCTGCTGCTGGCCTTATGCAGCTCCAGGCCCTTGGGGAAGCTGGGCAGGGACTCCAGGTCTAACAGCCCGCCGTCCTCCTCTATACACCTGCAGCAGCACCAGGGAGGGGGAGGGGGGTGGGAGGGGAGGAATGAGGGAAAGGGGAAGGAGAGGTTGTGGAGGAGGAAGGGGAAGGAGCATCCTCAGTTAGCCCAACCAATACTGTCTTGTATCTCGATGGATGGACTTTTGATGGCGCATGCATGGTGGGGGCAGATGGACGGACAGATGGATGGAGACGGACGGGATCGGGGCTATGGAGGACACCGAGAGAGAGAGGGGACCACGGATGCACTGAAAGGGAAAGGGGGAGCTAAAAAGCTCAGCCATTTGGAGCTACTGTGCTCGGTGCGGGGAGAGAGAGAGACTGACAAGCACAGGCAGGTGGACATGGAATGGAACTGTGAGAGTTCTATCTGCATGCCGACACCCTTTTTTCCACCGTCTAGCTCTCGTTGACCTCACTGCACTGCCATTACAGGGAGGGCAGGTCATGCATTGTTACATTTGATTAGTTTTGTTAGTTGGAATGGGAGGAGACAGAGGTGGCTGTTGTGATTGGGTGGGTATGTTTGTGGAGGTGTTGTGTGGTGTGTTGTACGTGACTGTCTGAATTTGTTTGTAGTTGTGTGTAACTATGTCTGTATTCTACTAGATAGGACATACCTGCGGGTGTGTTCGTAGCTCATGGCTAGCGGTGTGGCCTCCTCCTCTTCTTCCGCCTCCTCCTCTTCTTCGTCCTCGTACGCCTCCGGCGTAACCATAGTGACCGGGGGAGGGGGACTCAGGCACCTCGTCCTGAGACTTCTCTGTCAGGCTGCCTTCCTCCTCCTCTTCGTCATCTCCCTCCGCCTCCTCCTCCTCTTCCTCCAGCCCCCGGGCTGCCATCTTGGAGTTGGACAGGCTGTGGCTAGATGGACGCTCCTCTTCCGCAACCTCTGACCTGCAACGACGAGAACCTTATTGATTTTGCGCTTTATTTCTAGCAACAACCAAAAATTGGTTCCATTCATTTAAATAAAATACAATCTATTATATTCTTAAAATGTCTTGGTTGGCCCCCATTGGGTTTAATAGGTGGAACTATGCATCCAAATAATCTAATACAGTCCGTTTTCTCTCATCTCACATTCACTGCTCAGCTCACTATTTCCACCCATTCTGCTTTGGCTAGATGAGCGGAGACGAGGGAGAGAAGACGGGAGGAGAGGATGGCCCTCTTACCTCCATATTAGGACTTTGATTCGTCTTTCTAGGCCCACTGCCCTAGCTGCCTCAGTGGGCCACGGCCAGGCATCCCTTCTGTCTGTCTGCCTGTCTGTCCCCTGTCTGTCTGTCAATAGGCAATGAGTCATACTTTGCACAGCCATAACTAAGCTGCCAGGAGCTCCGCTGACAGCGAGCAGAGCCCCATTCCCACTATCCAAGCAAACACACATGTGTGTCGACAATTGGCGAGACCCGTTTCAAAGGGGAAACGGAGCCGAATGATTAATTGGCTAATTCCTGAGAACCAGTATATAGGCAAGAATGGCTCAAATGGTTCGGTCGGGCCCCGATTCTGGATGCTGTGTGTGTGTGTGTGTGTGTGTGTGTAGGAGTGTGTGTGTGTGTGTAGGGAGGGCGATGACTGCTCAGCAAAGCAGGAAATGCGACCTGCTGCCTTTACATTATCCAGCCCCCCCCGCCGCTTCATGCCTCATGATGTCATTTCCTCAGGGGGAGCGCGTTTACCCGATGAGAAGCCGAACAGACGGACATTTATCAACCCAGACGGGATACCTTCGGGGAGCGAAAGGGACAGAGGGGTGGTGGGGGGGTGCTTGTTCTCCTCTTTCAATCTAGATTAAATATTGTATAATCAAATTGGCAGGGGCTGTGTGGGGGGGTATAGGGACGTGGCTCTGACGCTGGGCCCTGCGTTTTGTCACTTAGTCTAAACACGTCAGCCGTGTGTTTGTGTTAGCAACCTGGGAGACTGCCTCAACTGGAGTCTCCCTGAGGACCTGCACTGCCAGCCTACCCCCCCACAACAGGCATACCCCCTACAACAGGCCTACCCCCCCACAACAGCATACCCCCCAACAACTTTTGAGCACAAGAAACGCCCAGTCCAGCTCTATCCCTCCCCACACACACTGTCCACTGTCCCCGCCCCTCTGCACACTGTGTAGTGCCCCATACACCACTCCTTACCTCACAGGCTAGACAGTGTCCAGGAGAGAGGGGGAAAAAACACTCGAGCGAGACAAGTGACTAGACCAACTTGACTTTGTTTACAAACACTTTGTGGAGAGGAGACGCATGAGCGCACAGATAGGAATACACACAGCTGTGTGTCTGTGTTCAATGAGGGGGGGTTGGGGGGGGCGCTTCAGTCAAAGTGTCTGTGTGTCTGTGTGTGTGCGTGTGAGTGTGTCTGGGATGGACAGAAAGCAGAGCACTTATTTTGAATTACAGATATTAAAATGCCAGGCTTGCTTGTTCTGGATGGTTCTGCACTATTGATCCCAGATGGCAGAGGGACTAAATTACCCCTGAGTTCTGTTGACTTTTATGTCTACTGACCATGGAGGGAGGGAGAAAAAGACAGAGAGTGAGAAAGGGAGACAGAGAGAGACAGAAAGAGATTGAAAGAGAGAGTAAGACATGGAGAAAGACAGATATATAGAGAGAAAAGAGAGTGAGAGAGGGAGAAAGACAGATATATAGAGAAAATAGAGTAAGATAGGGAGAAAGACAGATATAAGTAGAGACAAAAGAGAGTGAGAGAGGGAGAAAGACAGAAAGACAGAAAGAGAGAAATAGAAAAACAATCAGCCCTACTGGCACGAAGACGGCAGGGCGAGATCAAGGAGGAACCATCACGTGTCATCAAAAGAATCCAACATGCCTGGCTAGGGCTTATTGAAGAAGACGTCTCGCATATTTACGCCAGAACACGTCAGTCAGAGCTAGTACATGTTCCCGACATCGCCCACCACTGCCTCGGAACCTGGTTCGTGTTCATTATGAGCCAAACGCAAGAAAACAGACTGAACCTACCTGGACTTGTCCAAAAAGAAATGCTTGATTTCATTTTCAGTTGCAAAACATTTTACTAAGGTGTGCACTAATGAACATGACCGTGCTAAGCACTCGCTGTGTGCGCAGAACTGAAATCGCAGGGCCGTAGACAAGACCAGAGAAGAGAAGGCCAGAAGCTCTGGTAAATGTCTAGCCCTGGTTAGAACCTGGGAATTTTCTTTCAGTTGAGGAGAAATGAGTCGTTGAGAAGGGGGGGGGGGGCATTTATGGAGCTGTACTGAACCGTGCCTACTATACTGTACTGTACACCACCTAAAGCCTGTTGGAGTAACATTCAACCACTAGAGGGCAGAGTATGTACAGTTTCACCATAGACATACATCTGACAGGGGAGTAGAGTCAGTGTTAGGAAGGCTGAGAGCGTTAGATCAACTGCAGTATACAGTATACTTAAAAAAAAACCACACACCTTTATAAAAACTATAAATGTCTGTAAGTTAAAGGTCCTTGTTTTGGTGTGTGTGTGTGTGTGTGCGTGCGTGTGTGTGTGTGTGTGTGTGCGCACGCACCGAACCACGCTTGTGTGATGATGAATGTCCTCGCCTGAGACCTGAAGACTTGTGTTGGCTTCCCAAGCTAATGCCTTGGATTTAGCTCACCGGGCTCACACAGTCTTGTGGTAGGAGACTGGGATTCGAAACCCATTTCTGACTAGTGTCAGATATTTGTAGAGAACATTACGTGTGCTCTGTTCTGAGCTTGCATGTCCGTTACCTCTTGTCTGTGGAGCTGGATGCCTGGTTCAGCTCGCTGTTGGAAATGAAGTTGCGGATTTCGGAGAAGTACGAGTCCTCCTTCTCATCTAAAAGTGCATGATTGTCTGGCTCGGAGTTGGGAGAGGAAACGTTGTTTCCTAGGTTGGAGAGGATCCCAGAGTGTTGACTCACTGTAAGCAGGAAACACACCACTGTTAGCCAGGGCATATGAAGCTATAATAAACAGCTGGAATCGGGGACTACACTGTACACTTCAATGAGACACTAAGCTATACACTATACATGTCAACGTTATTATGTACACGACACACCACCAGGGAGGAATAAAATTGGTAAATAAATGCTGAACCCGGAAAGAGATGGCAGGCGGCGAGTAAAAACGGTTAATGTCGAAAGGGATAGTTCAGGATTTTGGCATATTTGTTTCCTTACCTTGAAAGCAGTCGACAGACAACGAGTGACTGCAATCGACGTTACCCACACAAATATCGAAACATGTCAAAATCGTTGAGCTGGGGGTTAATTAGGTGAACGGGAGACCCACCGGGGATGCTCTCATGCTCGTGCTTCTTGAGGTGACGGTCCAGGTTGGTCTGCTGGCCGAAGCAGCGGTTGCACAGGTGACACTTGAAGGGCTTCTCCTTGTTGTGGATGTTACGCACATGCCGCTGGAGGTTGGAGGAGATGCTGAACGAACGGTCACAGTATTTACACCTGGGGAGCACATGGAGGGAGGGGAAATTAGATTTCTGAGTTTTTTTCTATATATTTGTGCAGGTAATGTAAAGATGGTAGGTTGTAATACCAATACTGCTCATTGCATTGAATCTAACTGAGTTTAAAGAGAAAGGGAGAAAGACATAGAAGCAGGGGAGGAGAGGGATGCAGAGAGAGAGAGAGAGACGAGAGAGAGAGAGAGAGAGAGAGAGAGAGAGAGAGAGGAGAGAGAGCGAGAGAGAGAGAGAGAGTAGGCAGGCTAGACTGGTAGCAGGGCAACGACAGGCAGGGAAAAGGGAGCTCTCGGGAAGCCGAGAAAGAGCGAGAGAAAGAGCGAGAGAAAGAGTGGTAGAGAGGTGGTCTAAATGAGTGGCCTGTTCCACTGTGTAAACAACAGTAATGACCCAGAATGCCTCAGTCTAAACACTGTGGGCAACTTGACTGTTAATCTACTATTGGCCTTTCTACATGGACACATTTGTCACTGCAGCTCTGACACACACACACACACTCGCGCAGGGTTTTCCCCCTGGCCTGCATGGTGGGAGAGAATGGAGGTGCGTCCATCAATTCCTCAAGCACACGCAAGTAATATGATGAATAGGCGACCGCATCAGTGGTCAGCACATAAACTAGAAGCAAAACGAGGGTTTTCACTCCGTCACTACCTCATAGTAGTGGCAGCAGCGTAGCCTAGTGGTTAGAGTGTTGGGCTAGTAACTGAAAGGTTGCAAGTTCAAATCCCCGAGCTGATGAGGTAAAAATCTGTCATTCTGCCCCTGAACAAGGCAGTTAACCCACTGTTCCTAGGCTGTCATTGAAAATAAGAATTTGTTCTTAACTGACTTGCCTAGTTAAATAAAAAATAGTCATGAAAAAAAACAGACTATGGGTCAATTAACATGGTAATAGCGCCACTGTGTGGTAGAGAAACAGTGATGTGCCACCCAGTGGGATTGGGAGTACAATATTTGGCAGCGCAGCCCAGCTCAACATACACTCTGACTACTGCTCAATCTCACTCCCCACTCTATGGGAAATCTGGACAATCTGGCAACCCAAGAGACAAACAAGCAGGTAGGAACATGGTCCTGATTTGAGGGAGGATTTCTGGAAAATCTTTCAGTGATATATCTGGGGTCACATACAGCTGTACATCTATTTAACCTGGCCATAAATAAACAGTGGCCAGGCCTTGTCAAAACCCCCAGCCCACTGACACTGGCTCTTTGTTGTGTGTGTTTGCATCAGGGCCTGCAGACCTGCTACAAGGTGACCTCCGCTAACCCCAACAAACACCACACACACACACACACACTGACGTCAGACAGCAAGCCCCTGCTGCTGCAAGGCTGGCATTCAGGGCTAATTGCTTTGGGAAAAGTTGCTGGTGATCAAGCTTTGGAATCAAGATGCAGGGCTCTTTTCATGTTCTGCCGTGTGTTTGTGTGTGTGTGCTATGTGCGTACATGCGCGTACTCAGCTCGCTGACATCCAGACTCGGAGCACCACACTTCACAGAGCATGGTCGAGCGCCAACACTAATTCATTTTTTTCTCTCTCAGTGTTTATATTTATTTGTGTCCGAAGGGACGTGAAATTACGACTTTTTTTCTACTCCCCGGCAGTCCAGAACATTGCGAGGGGGCTGCACATGGAGCGTTACCGACTGAATGGGGTCTTTCAGTGGTCAGGTCTAAAGTGTGGCCAATTTCTGGAGCAGAAAGCAGCCGTCTGATAGGATCTCAGGCAGGCAAATGGCCCTAAGACAATGAAGCATGAAGGCCCTGGTCTCTCTTTCTGCCCGTCTCTCTCACACACACTCTGTCGCTCTCTCTTGGTCGCTCTTTTCCTCTCCTGGTGTTTCTATCTCTCCCTACTTGTTGCTCTACCCCTCTCTCTCTCAGTCACTCTCTACCCCTCTCTCTCTGTCACTCTCTACCCCTCTCTCTCTCAGTCACTCTCTACCCCTCTCTCTCTGTCACTCTCTACCCCTCTCTCTCTCAGTCACTCTCTACCCCTCTCTCTCTGTCACTCTCTACCCCTCTCTCTCTCAGTCACTCTCTACCCCTCTCTCTCTGTCACTCTCTACCCCTCTCTCTCTCAGTCACTCTCTACCCCCCTCTCTCTCAGTCACTCTCTACCTCTCTCTCTCTGTCACTCTCTACCTCTCTCTCTCAGTCACTCTCTACCCCTCTCTCTCTCAGTCACTCTCTACCTCTCTCTCTCAGTCACTCTCTACCTCTCTCTCTCTGTCACTCTCTACCTCTCTCTCTCAGTCACTCTCTACCCCTCTCTCTCTCAGTCACTCTCTACCTCTCTCTCTCAGTCACTCTCTACGTCTCTCTCTGTCACTCTCTACCTCTCTCTCTCAGTCACTCTCTACCCCTCTCTCTCTCAGTCACTCTCTACCTCTCTCTCTCAGTCACTCTCTACCCCTCTCTCTCTCAGTCACTCTCTACCTCTCTCTCTCAGTCACTCTCTACCTCTCTCTCTGTCACTCTCTACCTCTCTCTCTCAGTCACTCTCTACCCCTCTCTCTCTCAGTCACTCTCTACCCCTCTCTCTCTCAGTCACTCTCTACCTCTCTCTCTCAGTCACTCTCTACCTCTCTCTCTCAGTCACTCTCTACCTCTCTCTCTCAGTCACTCTCTACCTCTCTCTCTCAGTCACTCTCTACCTCTCTCTCTCAGTCACTCTCTACCTCTCTCTCGGTCTCTCCTTGTCGCTTTCTCTCCCTCTGTGCTGCTTTTGGTCTTATTTGCCTGAAAAGTGGCAGAGATAATGATGTCTGCTATTTGTTATGGTAAATTGTTTCTAAATGAGCTAATCAGTAGATTGTTTGGACTGGGCCCGGGAACTGGGTCCCCCGAGAAAAATCTCTCTCTCCCTCTCTTTCTGAAGATTGTGCTCAAAGAGTTGGCACTACAGCTCAACAGAGGACAAAGTGCACCACTTTGGGGCTGGGCCCTCAGGTTAGCCAAGTTTCCAATAGTAGGAGGTTCATTTGAAAATGAGATTGCCGGTTCCTTTCTAAAGTAGAAGTGCTTGGCTATCACTGTCCCTCTTGCCATTTACAGTCAATATGTTCTCAAACTGCACACGGTTTGTTGGGAGATGGCGAGAGATGGAGAAACAGAGAGAGGGAGAGCGAGAGAGAGAGATCCAGCAGAGGACAGGTGACGCAGAGGAGAGAAAGAGAGGGAGAGGATAGAGATTCAGCAGGGAGGAGACGGAGAGAGCGAGAGACAAACAGCAGAGACAGAGGGAGACAAACAGAGAGAAAAGGAGTGAGAGAAGGAGAGAGAGGGAGAGGCTGGGCAGGAGCCAAATGATTGATAATTAACGGGTCTCTATAAACAGAATTCTGATCTCTCCAGGGCACCATTACAACCCAACATTGTCCAGGACCACAACTCCCCTGGCCCATTCCATCCCTCCCTCCCTGTCCTACCCAACTACAACATCTGGGCAGACTGCATCAATCTTCCTTCTCTTTCCTACATTCTCGCGCTTTCCTTGCTCTCTCACTCTTCTCAAGTACCAGACGCACCACTCCTCACGTTTCCAGCAGGTCGTATATATGTATATATCACTCTGCGGTGTGTCCGAAGTGTGTGTGTACAGCTGAATCTGCACATTTGAGTGTGTGTGTGTGTGTGTGTGTGTGTGTGTGTGTGTGTGTGTGTGTGTGTGTGTGTGTGTGTGTGTGTGTGTGTGTGTGTGTGTGTGTGTGTGTGTGTGTGTGTGTGTGTGTGTGTGTGTGTCTGTCATCGAGGCCTATGCCAGGCATGAGTGTGTTTTTGTTGCCAAATGAGGAGGGATAAATCAGGTGGGAAGGATGTGATTTCATCATTGGTTGACCGGTTGGAGTAGACCTCTGTCAGCGGAATGGAGGGACCGAGAAGAGAATAGAGGGCGAGAGGAGAAGAGAGGAAGAGGGAGGAGAGAGAGAGTGAGGGAGGACAGGAAAGGCTAACCTGTAGGGCTGCTCTCCTGTATGTGTCCGTAAGTGCCTGGTAAGATTAGCTGACCTGGGGAAGATCTTCCCACAGTACCTGGGGAGAAAGAGAGGGGAGGGGGAGAGAGAAAGAGAGGGGAGGGGGGAGAGAGAGAGAGAGGGGAGGGGGGAGAGAGAGAGGGGAGGGGGGAGAGAGAGAGAGAGAGAGAACACGGCTTAAATATCCTACGTTGTCCCGTACTTCTTACAAAACGTTCCCCCCCCCCTTAAAGAATATCCGGCGCGTTGTCCTACCTGCAGGTGTAGCGCTCCTTGCCTTTTCGGAGGATGGCGTCGGAGAGGGAGGGCGGCGGCGAGCGGAAGTTGAAGAGCGGGTGGGCGGAGTGCTGCAGTGAGTTGGGCGGGGCGTCCAGTTTGAGAGCGCTGAAGCTCTCCAGCTTCTCCGTCATGTTCTCCATGGCTGACATCTGAGGTAAAGAAGGTGTACCACGGTAAAGATACTGTAGCTGTAGATAGGGGAAGATTTACAGTCACGTTTTAGTCAACAATAACTGTCTTCAACAGGTTGCACTGTTTTGTTCCAGCCCTACACTAGGCCTTGATTAGTTGGTTAAATCGCGCAAACTGTTCGCTAGGGGGACGAGCGCCTGGTAGCGGGGGCCGGAGAGAGAGAAATAGAGGAAGGCAGGAGGAAGCGATATATCAGAGGTCGTTCTCTTGATTGTGCTGTCGGGAGTCACCTCCCTGACCTATCGCACGTTCGCAGACACTCGAGGAGTCCCCTGAGTCCCACCCCCGGCCCAGGCAGACTTTGTTCTCAGCCACCTCCTCCTTTCCCCTCCGCCCTCGGACTCTCGGTGAAGCCACCGCGAGCTCAGTAAGCCATTCAATGAGAACTCTGACGGGAACCATACAATAAAGTTCAAAGATGCCCGTCACTGATACTGATTTACCTTGTCTCCTCCCCCAGCCTCGGGACAAAGGGCCAGTCAGTTATGGGCCGGGGGGTTTTATTTGCCAAAAACAGCTTACATCCTTCCTGGTTTGGGAATACAACAGGGACATGGAGACAGACACGCCGTCTCAATTTATTTATCCGTGGCGTCTCGGCGTTGGATGATTCCGTCAGCGGAACGAATTAGCGAATGAGCGATCCCTTCATTGTGGTGTGAAAACTGGGTGGATTTGAGCCTAGACGGTTGGGATAACAGAGGGCTTATTGGGCTTCGTATTTGTCTTGGATGTGTTCTGCCCAAGAACCAGGTGAAAGCTGCTTTGACAGACCATTCATGGCCGTTTGTTCGTACTGTCTCAAAGGTCTACCCTTACATCCTTATGCTACTGCCTGTTCCTATGTGCCACCCACACCTGGCATATAGAGGAAAAGGTCCACTGTTGTTGTTGGATGTACATGTAGGGTACAGAGAGTGTGTGTGTGTGTGTGTGTGTGTGTGTGTGTGTGTGTGTGTGTGTGGTGTGTGTGTGTGTGTGTGTGTGTGTGTGTGTGTGTGTGTGTGTGTGTGTGTGTGTGTGTGTGTGTGTGTGTGTGTGTGTGTGTGTGCGCATGCGCGCCCACGCGCGCTAACTCAGTGTGTGAGTGCCTCGTTCAACTTCACAATTGATAGAGGACCAAGCAGATTCCCAGGTCAGATAAAACAAGTTCCCAACAACAGCCCCCATTCTTCTCCATTCTCTTGGACACAAACACAGGACGTCCTTGATGGACACACTGCTATTATCTAGGCAGCCAGGGAGAAGAAACTAGCCAGGAGGAAGTTATTAGCTCTCCGTGTGCTCCGAGGCCCAAAGAAACAATGCCACAACTAAGTTTAGGATTAGCAAGGGGCTGAATCGTGGGATAGCTGCATGGGGTGAGATAGGGCTCGATTCAAAAGTGTATTATTCTTCGTATTAATACGTATCATTCTTGTTATCGTCGCTGGGAGGTTGTTTGGTAGGTGGGAAGGGTTGGAAGGGTTCGGGGACAAGCCAAACAATGTGGTTTGATAATCAAAGGGGCGAAGCGATAGCAGACTTTTTGTCTTCTGTGCAACAAGGTGGGAAGCGGTGGAATTCCGAGGCGCCACATCGTAAACAAAGGAAGAAATCGAACAGAGCCACTGAGAAATAACTGTGGCGTTTCGGGACCGCTGTGGGACCGTTGTGGGACCGCTGTGGGACCGTTGCGCAGGACAGGAGGGTTTCAGGAGTGGGTTTCTGGGAATTCTCATAGAGCAACATGTTGGGACAAAATCAGATATTGATTCTAAAAATCTGCCTAAGAATTGAACTTGGTGACCAGTTTTCCCAATCTGTCTCTACCCGTCTATTCAATGACATAGATCAGCACATCTATGTTGAATCAATCAGATGCAGTCAGTCAGTCAGATTGATATTAAGATTTACTTTATTTTTCAATTGCACACAAGGTCCAGTCGAAATCTGACTTCCTATTTAACCCAACCCTCTACAGTTGAAGTCGGAAGTTTATATACACTTAGGTTGGAGTCATTAAAACTCGTTTTTCAACCATTCCACTAATTTCTTGTTAACCAAATATAGTTTTGGCAAGTCGGTTAGGACATCTACTTTGTGCATGACACAAGTAATTTTTCCAACAATTGTTTACAGACAGATTATTTCACTTATAATTCACTGTATCACAATTCTAGTGGGTCAGAAGTTTACATACACTAAGTTGACTGTGCCTTTAAACAGCTTGGAAAATTCCAGAAAATGACGTCATGGCTTTAGAAGCTTCTGATAGGCTAATTGACATCATTTGAGTCAATTGGAGGTGTACCTGTGGATGTATTTCAAGGTCTACCTTCAAACTCAGTGCCTCTTTGCTTGACATCATGGGAAAATCAAAAAAAATCAGCCAAGACCTCAGGAAAAAAATTGTATACCTCCACAAGTCTGGTTTATCCTTGGGAGCAATTTTCAAATGCCTGAAGGTACCACGTTCATCTGTACAAACAATAGTATGCAAGTATAAACACCATGGGACCACGCAGCCGTCATACCGCTCAGGAAGGAGACACATTCTGTCTCCTAGAGATGAACGTACTTTGGTGCGAAAAGTGCAAATCAATCACAGAACAACAGCAAAGGACCTTGTGAAGATGCTGGAGGAAACAGGTACAAAAGTATCTCCACAGTAAAACGAGTCCTATAACGACATAACCTAAAAGGCCGCTCAGCCAGGAAGAAGCCACTGCTCCAAAACTGCCATAAAAAAAACTGACTACAGTTTGCAACTGCACACGGGGACAAAGATCATACTTTTTGGAGAAATGTCCTCTGGTCTGATGAAACAAAAATAGAACTGTTTGGCCATAATGACCATCGTTTTGTTTGGAGGAAAAGGGGGAGGCTTGCAAGCCGAAGAACACCATCCCAACCGTGAAGCACGGGGGTGGCACCATCATGTTGTGGGGGTGCTTTGCTGCAGGAGGGACTGGTACACTTCATAAAATAGATGGCATCATAAGGGAGGAAAATTATGTGGATATATTTAAGCAACATCTCAAGATCAGTCAGGAAGTTAAAGCTTGGTTGCAAATGGGTCTTCCAAATGGACAATGACCCCTAGCATACTTCCAAAGTAGTTGCAAAATGGCTTAAGGACAACAAAGTCAAGGTATTGGAGTGGTCATCACAAAGCCCTGGCCTCAATCCCATAGACATTTTTGGGCAGAACTGAAAAAGCGTGTGCGAGCAAGGAGGTCTACAAACCTGACTCAGTTACACCAGCTCTGTCAGGAGGAATGGGCCAAAATTCACCCAACTTATTGTGGGAAGCTTGTGGAAGGCTACCCAAAACGTTTGACCCAAGTTAAACAATTTAAAGGCAATGCTACCAAACACTAATTGAGTGTATGTAAACTTCTGACCCACTGGGAATGTGATGAAAGAAATAAAAGCTGAAATAAATAATTCTCTCTACTATTATTCTGACATTTCACAATCTTAAAATAAAGTGGTGATCCTAACTGACCTTAGACAGGCAATTTTTACCAGGATTAAATGTCAGGAATTGTGAAAAACTGAGTTTAAATGTATTTGGCTAAAGTGTATGTAAACCTCTGACTTCAACGTTACATATACAGGTTGCAGAGGTTGGAGCAGGAGGCTTCAACACTGGACTCCTGTGGAGCAGTTGCTGTGGGGTTTAAGTGTCTTGCTCAAGGGCACAACAGCAGGCAATGGCATCTAGGACTTGACACCAGAAAACCTCCGATTGCCAGTTCATTTCCCAACAGATTTTTACCATCAGACCCGGGATTCGAACTGGCAAACCTCCAGTTGCTGGCTCACCTTTCTAGGCTACCTGCTACCTGTCTGTCTGTCTGCCTTGCAGCAGTTGGGGGCTTGCTGTGTGTGTGTGTGTGTGTGTGTGTGTGTGTGTGTGTGTGTGTGTGTGTGTGTGTGTGTGTGTGTGTGTGTGTGTGTGTGTGTGTGTGTGTGTGTGTGTGTGTGTGTGTGTGTGTGTGTACCTGTGGATGAAAGAGCAGTGGGCTGGGCCTCAGGTACTTCTCCTTTAGAGCTCCCACAGGGTCCAGTAACTTCCTCTTTTCCACCCTGCTGGACAGCAAGGACAAGGGTTACGTACGAAGGTCAGAGGTCAACTGGAAAGGTTGCACTGATTCACACTGTACATGCCCATATAATGTATTATAATTTAATTTATACATTTTATGGACACAGTCTATTTTACAATAGTTTTATATTTTCTTTGTTTTTAACTCTTGTCCTTCCTCTACCTCTCCCATATATGTCTGATGTCCATCCGGTTTGATTTCTATTTGCCATATCTTTCAATCTGTGCTCTTTCAAAAATGTTCTTAACCTATATACGTTTTACGGACACAGTATGTTTTACATGAGTTATCTGGTTTTTATTATTCCCTACCTTCAGCTCCTTTCAACCCCTCCCATCTATCTCTTAACACCATCCATATAGATTTCTATTTGCCATATATTTTTCAACTGTGCTGTGATGTTTCACAAAAGCACGGAACCTTTCCATTCTCATAGTTTCTACAGACTGTAAATTGAAGAAAAAAAATGTTGTTGCTGAAAGCATTATTATATTATTGATCGATTGACCATGACTTCTCAGATCGCCCAGTAATGTGGGAGTGCATACTTAGACGTTTGCTAGTGTGGATATTGCAACCTAGTCCTTTCCTCTTATCTCATGAGGGGAAAGGTTAACATACAGATTTGGAGATATATATTATATTGAATATAGGTTCTAACATGAGTTTCAACTTGAGTTGCTTATCGACAGTGTCTGATGAGGCCTCTGGTCTACTCGGGGCTGAAATACCTGTATATTGGGTCCATGAAGAAGGGTGAGGGCTTGGCATAGTGCAGGGAGGGCTGTTGCTGGGGCGGCTGAGCCAGGGGCTGCTGTTGCTGGGGTAGCGGGGGCTGGAGGAGGGAGTGGCCCTGGGGGTGCTGGACGTGGGAGTGCGGGTGGCTGCCGAGGTGCTCCTCCTTGCGGTGGTTCTTGCGGCTGGGCGGCTGCTCGGGGGCCACCATCCCGTTGTGTCCGTCCCGTCGGCGGCTGCCGATGCTCAGGTCCAGCGGCTGCTCCTCCCCCCCGGGGAGAATGAGGGGGGCGTTGCTGCTACCGCTGGGTGGGGTCGGCTTGGCGGGGGCCGGTGGGGCCGGCTTGGCCTCCTTGGGCTTGGTGGTGAGGTCGAAGGGCGATGACTCTCCGGTGCCCGGGGCGGCCATTTTGTGGGGTGTCGGATGTTGCTCACGTGGCGACTTGGGCTCAGCCTTGAAGAACATGCCGGGGTTGAGGGTGCCGGCCCGCTCTGCGAAAGGGTAGAGGGAGTGAGGGAAGTTGGGTAAAAACTGGAAAGGGAACATGGAATGGTAGGGCAGCGAGCCAATCTTCTTCTCCTGCAGGCCCATGAGGCCAGGGCCAAAGTACTTCTCTGCGATGGAGGCGATGGCCTTGATGGAGTCAGTGGCAGCGGCGCCCCCTGTGGTGGTGGGAGGCAGCGCCTGCTCCTCCGGAGGCGGGAAGAAGGAGTGCTGGGAGGCGCCGGAGAGGAAGGAGGGCCGCTCGCAGGCCAGGTTGCTCAAGCTGGAAACCGCCGACACCGAGCCACTACTCACGTCGTCCGGCCGCCCGTCCAGACCCGCCCTCTCCACCCCCCTCGCCCCTCCAGTGCCCGCAGCCTTCCTCCTCTTGGCGCCGGTGCTCCGCTCCCGTTGTTCCCGCTCGCTCTCTGCGTCGCTGTCTAAGTCTGAACCCGAGGCGGTGCCGGTGGTGGTGTCCAGGTCGGTGCCGCTGGTGGTGTTGACGTCCTCCAGGTCGCTGCCGTCTGACATCTCTGACATCTTGGCCTTGGCCTTGGCCTCGCCGTACGCCAGCCTATCCTTGTCCTCCCTCTCCTGGCTGCTGAGGAGACTACCGCCTCCATTGTTGTTGTTAATGGAGCTGACCAGAGACAGTGGAGGCCCGTCCAGGGGGCTGCGGGGCAGCTTGCCCTCCTGAATCCCACCGTTGTTACTGTTGTTGCCCAGGGGGCTCTTCAGCATCGGGCTGGGGGGCAGTAAGGGCGGCCGGGGGTAGAGCGAGGGGGGGAAAAGGCCCGGGAAGCCGTGGGAGAGCGAGGGGAAACCATGCGGCCCAGGGGAGAAGGGAAGGCTGGCATGGGGGTGAGGGTGTGGCCGGGAGGGGAAGTAGTCGGGGAAGGCCAGGCCCGAGTGGTTGAGGCCTGGGTGGTGGTGGGGGTGGTGGTGCTTGGACTTGGCCAGGATGGGGCTGCTGCTCATGGGGATGCCGGGAGCGAAAAGTCCCCCAGCAGGGCCGTAATGGTTCTTGCCCTCACAGAAGCGCCGGTGCTTGTTGAGGGAGGAGGTAGTGCTGAACATCTGGCCACAGTCCTTACACTTGATCTGGGTGCGGCAGTCGGCGTGCATGCGCTTGTGGCGGCACAGGTTGGAGAACTGCGTGTAGGACTTGTGGCACACCTCGCCTGGGGAGACACACAGCCCACATGGGCCTGGTTAAGCCCATTTAAACACTGTCACTAACTCAGAGTACCAAGTCAACAGTCTACACGGATACAACATTAGGCTACTTAGAGAAAAATACATGTACATCGCTCCTTCATTTTGTCTAAAGGCTGTATATCTATACAAATCAGAAGTCGTACATGCTTTTGGTGAAATCCAGTGACAACAGTTTTCATCTTTATACTTATTGGCCATTGAATCACTATGACTGGCACCTACCATATATCCACATGGGGCAATATATGGTTAAGCTGATTATTTTCACACTATGTTCTATGAAGTGTTGCTTGAATACATACTGTACGTATACATGTATATAGGCATATACACACATACGTGCACATGAGTACAAACAGAAATGCAAAGCAGAAAGTTGAGTGAGAGAAGAAGATATCATGGCTTCCAGCATCGTTCAATGGGGAGCTGAAGCAGATACTGTGGATCCATTTTTATCATGTCAAATCTGGCCATGCCGTCGGGAAATTCGTTTTATGTCACCCTCAGAGGGGAAAAAAACACACACAGAAGGAAAGAAACCAAAAAGGAACACACAAAGTAACACTTTTTTGAAAGTCCCCCTAAAGATGCTCAACAAATTATCAATAAACAATTTTCAGTAGCATATCAGCTGCAGAGGGACCATAGAGTTGAATAGAGGGCCCAACTCCTATCTGTACCATTGCAATTGCGCCCTCTATCCGATTCTAAGCTGGACTATCAAAATAAAGTGTGACCCATACAACAAAAAGAGAAGGAGAGTGAGAGGCACGGAGAGGGGGAAGGAGGAGGATAACAAAAACAAGCAAAAAAGGTAGGAAAAACGCAAAACAAAATGGCGGTTGAAAAAGGGATGGGGGTCATGGAATTGTCTCTGACCTATGGGATTGTGTCTGCTACTGTCACTGGCCCTGCCTGGGGTTGGAGAGAGACGGAGGGAGGAGGAAGAGGAGGATGAGGAGGAGGCCTTTGGACACGGGGAGGAGGTAGAACTAGATGTGGGTTGGCTAGGCCGTGGCGGCGGCGGGGGCGGTGGCGACTCAGACTTACAGATGAAGGGCTTGACACTGCTGTGAATGTGCTTGTGCTGCTTGAGGCCCGAGGAGGTGGCGAAGGTCTTGCCACACTCGGGGCAGGTGTGAGCGCGCGCTCCTACGTGCTGTGAGCGGATGTGGCGCTGCAGGTTGCTGGGGTCCGTAAACACCTACGGGTAGGGGGGGGGGGGGGGGTGGCCGGCACGTTTACATTGACACACACACATATGCATACGCACAGATATAAAGCAGTTATGGCCAGCGATCACAGTCATCCGGTCACTGTAATAAATAGTACTGACTAAAATGGATTTTACTGCCATCATAGACAACACAATACCTGACGATCTATCTCAGTCTATGCCAGCTGCCCATGAATGGCCTTGTAACATTGATGGTGGTGACATTCACAAACAACTAACTTGATGGCCAGTCAACCAACAAGCTGAATAAACTGAAACAAGTGACACAAGTCATCTAACATAAACCGACATGATTAAGTTGGTACTAAGTTGCGTTTATGGTTGCCAACTTAATCATGACATCACACGATTACAAGCACGGGTTCCTACATACATACAGGATGGATTTTCTCCTCATTCAAGTCGCTACTGTAGCTAGTGTCAGCATTCACCAAGGTAGCGAAGGAGAAGAGCCAGTGTTTGAGTGCACAACTTACGTGCCGGGTGTGCTGTACCTTATCGCAGTTTTCACACTCGAACCGCTTTCCGCTGTCGTGGGACATCTGGTGACGGATGAGGTTGGACTTCCAGTTGAAGGCCTTGGGACACTGGTCACACTTATACTCCCGCTCCTCTGTGTGCACGATCATGTGCTGGCCCAGACTGGACAGGGAACAGACACGCACGCACACACACACACACACACACACACACACACACACACACACACACACCACACACACACACACACACACACACACACACACACACACACACACACACACACACACACACACACACACAGTCCTTTAGGATAATGATGATACTCCTCCAATCATTAGTGTAGAGGTGATTCTACCACTGTGTGTGTGTGTGCATGTGTGTGTGTTCTCGCTGACGCACGTGTGTGTGTGTGTGTGTGTGTGTGTGTGTGTGTGTGTGTGTGTGTGTGTGTGTGTGTGTGTGTGTGTGTGTGTGTGTGTGTGTGTGTGCTGCACCTGTACTCGTTGGGGAAGATCTTCTCGCAATCCTTGCACTCATGGACGGGCTCGTGGTCGCTGTCGTCGCGCTCCTGCTTGAAGTCCTCGTTGCTGAGCGTGTCGAACAGAGAGCCGGCGCTGGCGCACGAGTACTTCTGGTGCCGCCGCAGCTCCAGGGCCGAGGTGAACAGCTCGTCACAGTCCTCGCAGCGGTACATCTGCTCGTCTGCAAAACAATACAATTTGATTTGTCCCAACTGTTTTATCGGATATGTGTCTTCTGGACAAAGACAAACAATACACACCTGCCAAAGGTAAAAGTCTGAGCAGGTTAACTACATAGCACCCCAGCCTACATCCATCGATGATCCCAAACTGAACACACAACTAGAAACAAGGCAAGAGCATCCAGAAATGTCTAGCACTCAAACTTGGTATGAAAAGAAATCTCAGGGTAGCCCATACGCCGCACTCTCCTGTCCAAGCGAATCAAGTGCATGTTCAAACACTTAAAATAACCACTCTCCAATTGGTGTTGATGTAAAAGGAAAAATCTATTAAAAGTCAAATGCAGCCAGGGCTAGAGGGCTTTACACCTTAATTAACTCATAGCTGATTACTTTAAGTCCAGTAGTAGTGGCTGTTCTTTGGCTTTATAGCGAGCAAAGGAAACAATAGGCTACACATTTGTCATTATTTTCCAGCATGATGGCCTTTGTAATACTTTTCCCAACCAAGGTCAAACCAATAAAACTTGGAGGCAGGGGCTTTCAATGGCGGGTTCCTGACTTGGACGCCAAGTTCAACAACTCAGGCCAAATTAGAAAGGGGGGGGGGGAGTAGATGGTGGAAGTTGTCCAAGAAGAATGAGAGCCATGCGGGGTTAGGCTAGGTTGTCACCCACCCCGTGGAGGTTTTAGAGCGCCAATCAACCCACGATGCCCGCTCTGCCATGACCCCAGTGGGCACTGCGTGAGGGCACCGGAGATCCCCCTAACACACCACACTGTAACCATTAGTCAACGAAAAGCTAAGCAGACAAGTTGATTCAAAATGACTTACAGTGCATGGCTCACCTGGTTTCTACTGTATGCCGTCATTTATTCAGCTGGCTATGTCTAGAGCCATTAAAAGAGCAGAAGTGTAGCAACAGAACTTTGTCTAAACATGTATTTGAACAAATGACCCTCTTGGTCGTAGTCGTCCATTACTTCAAACTCAAAACACTATGCATGCATAGCCGCCACCATAACCACATAACTCATAACGGAGTGAGCGTTTTACTGTGTTAAATGTTCCATTCCAACCTAAAAACTTCTCAGCGCCAAGCTATTTGGATGTGTCACCTTTGAAAGCTGCGACATGTTTCCATGAACAGGCTTATAAAGCGCTTATTGAGGCTTTATTACTTGTTTTATTACACCGAGGCTTTGTCAAATCAAACAGCACTTCAAGCAGGAAGTGAAACGCGAGGAGGACTCGGCAGAACCGCACCTAGCCATCGGCTTCACCGCTAGATGACATTGGGCTCGAGGCCTACAATGCCAGATAGGAGTCAGATAGGAGCCAGATAGGAGGAGTGCGGGGTGTTTAAGGCCGAATAATAATTTGGCGCCATTATCTGTGTTCCATCAGTAACACTCCGGAATAGAGAGGAGGAATGTTGCGGAGGGAGGACGGTGAGAGCGCTCATAAATGGGAGACTAATAGCTTTCTGGGAGATGTAGGGGAACACAATTATGTGCAGTTTAGCGACTAATCTGGGAGCATGGGTGAGGCCTCGGGGGACTCCTCAAGCCCCACTCCAAATTCCAGCTCCTATAAGCCAGCCGAAGAGCTGTGCAGCGCCAAGCTATTCCTCTCCCCTTCTTTTCTCTTGCGAACGCGCGCACACACACACACACACACAGTCTACCTTTCCTTTTGTTACTAATTTGTTCATTCATTCTGCCTCTCCTCCATTTTCTATCTTTCACAAACTCTCGTAATATGTCAGTCTCTTTCTTTCTCTCTTGCTCTCTTTTAAAATCTCTCGCGCACGTCCCTTTCCTATCCTTTCACCCCCTCTCCTGTTCTTTTGGCAAAGAGATCTGAGGGAGGCTTTCGGGTCTTTCGGAGAAAACATTTTGTGTGTTAGAACATCTATGGCTCACGAATACCTTGTTCTGTCTACACCGTTTTTATAGTCCATGACAAGTAAAAGCATAAACCCACTTCATTGCAAAAAGACCAAGATGTTCAAATGTCCAACTGAACTATGCATTTCCTCACCTGGATCAAAAATGGAATGACACAATAACGTTATCTTTGACATGTAGCCTAGGCTACAAGATCATTTACAACAAGCACGACTGAAATATCGTAGTCCTCAATGAATTGCAATGGCCCAAGACAATTTGCATGTTAGACAAAACCAAATGAATCCATAAAAATAAACAATAGGTCTACATGCCAAAAACTGAAATTATAGAGATTTCTCAAAAACAAAGTCATTGGATTTCAGTTATTGTAAAATGACCCAGCATCAAATCTCATTGGCCACTAACGTCGTGTTTTACCTAACTATTCTGTCACTTTTTGACTTTAAGCTAATAAAACGCTTTTATCCCCATCACAAAACCTATTAATTCCAATAATATGCTACAGTATAGCCTATCTAATAGGTTAAGGCTATCCTATATTAATTATAAAACAAAGTAAGTATGGCAAGGCCTATATCAAATCCTTCCCTACAAACATAATAGGCCTACTTGTCAAATCCTTCCCTACAAACATAATAGGCCTACTTGTCAAATCCTTCCCTACAAACATAATAGGCCTACTTGTCAAATCCTTCCCTACAAACGTTATTTATATTTCAAGAAATAGCCTACATCATTTTATTTGCAATTGTTTTCACACCTTTATAATATTTTCTACATCCCTTAATGTTATAGTGGCCGCTGTCATATGTTGGCCTAGGCCTAAGTCATTTTGGGAAGTGATAGCTGACCCACTAGACTAGACCAGGATTTCCCAAACTCGGTCCTGGGGCCCCCCCTGGGTGCACGTTTTTGTTTTTGCCCTACAGAGCTGATTCAAATAACCAACTCATCATTAAGCTTTGATTATTTCAATCAGCTGTGTAGTGTTGGGGGGGGCTAGACTGAAGCAATTGTCCTAGATGGATGAGGACTGAGTTCATCATTGATGGGTGTATGGGATAGAAAGCAGATCTCTTTTCATGATAGGACAAAAATCTCACTCAGAAAAAGGTATACAATACTACTCTCTGAAGGGGACACACACAACCCGTGTGAATTTTGTCCCAAAATAATTGTGACGTTTTGGATCTTCCTCAAGAAATCCATAGAAAGAGGTTATTTGGGGGTAAATACATTTGGCCTATGAAATCTGTATCTAAAATCATTATTAAAAGATTCAAAACGTCAATTATTTTTTGCGGCTAAATTTCACAACGAATTTGTCCTGAAGGTTAAATCCAAAAGCAGCACCTTTAGCATATGTGAAAGATGGGTGTGAGTTTCTGAACTCTATAGCTTGCATTGGCCAACAAAGCCGCGCAGGATGTTCGTTTTGAGTTTGTTTAAAATATGCGCTAATGATGCGCATTAATCTTACCTTCTAGGTTCGGTGCCATCGATCCCTCCGGGAAAAGTCCGTCCTTCATATACACCAGTAGCTCCTCCCCCACTCCAATATCCCTAATAGCTTTATAATAAATCTGTTAAAGAGAAAAGGGAGGGTGAGGAGGCGGTTAGGGACAGTATAGTCAACAACAAAAAGCTATAGTCTGTCATTAATAAATCAATTACTCTTCATTGCCGTCGATTTAATAGGCGTATTAATATCTTAATCTGTCAATATCGTTGTTGTTGTTATTATTGTTATTAATGGTAACAACAATACAAATAATTATTTGTATTAGGCCTATAAATGTGGGCCTAACCAAAAACGGCTATTTGACATTTATCCTTACAGCCCAATTCGTTTATTTGATATTTAAATTGCTTTGCATATAAATGCATTTATAAATACGATTTCGTTTTTTTTTTGTCTACTTTACAGCAATTGTTCATCATATAAGCATGTGATAGTGATAGGCCTATTCATCGATGCACATTCAGTATTATTGTTTCTAAAAATTGAAGGATTATTATTTATATTTAATAAAAAATGATAGGAGGCAATATTCTTTTTTTTATTTACCACAATAATTAGGCTATCCAATGACGCTCTTCTTTTGGGTTGTAAAACTCCACATTCGATCTCATTGTTATTAGAATTCAGGCTGACTCCATGCGCCAAAAAATGGCCTAGAATATGTTGGGATTCAATGAGCCAAATACAAGCATAATTTGGGATGTAAACAAAGATATAGTTCAAGTGTATTTGAAGATTTCAAGATTGAAATAAACGGACCGTGTCTCGTAGGCTATTATTTTTAAGGAAGGGACGCAGACAATGACAAGAAATGCCACATCAAATACGAAATACCCGGAGTGCATTCATTTACAGAACAACTTGCATGCATACCCGTGCGCAATTAAAATAATAAAAACATGTCTAACACATGTAGGCCGACAGCTGATTTCATTTGAGCGACTGAAACATAGAGGTTGCAATACATGTGTGTTTTTGCTTGTTAAATCGAAAGACCAACATAATTACACGATAACTGCAAAATAGGCCCAGGATCATGTTGAATTGAATAGCCAATGTGGCTGAATTATGAGCAAACATGTAGGCCCACAGTTATATACAATCACCAAGCAATGAACAATATACAGTACAAATACACTGAAAAGACCAGCCACAATGTGTGTTGTGCGGACGCATGGGGGCGCTCACCACCAGTTTGAACAACAATTCATCCTCATACAGGCCTTCACACAGCAAAACATTGCGAGAGGTAAAACACATTCACACAGAATAGTAAAACTGTAGTAACTTCATCTAATACTTTTATCGGCCCAATACTATGTTATGACAGTACGGAGGTGTGCTTAGAGGCTAGGACAAATATTCCTAATCACTGCGAAGAGAAGGCACATTATTATCGTAATTATTATTATTATTATTCTGATTATTTTGTAGGCTATATTATTAGACTATTATTATTATTATTATTCATTTACACACTGGCAATTATGCGACAGACACGTTTATCTCTGACCTTGCTGTTCTCGGTGAGGTGGTAGAGTTGGGAAAGTTGCGCCGCGGTTCTTAGAGCTTCCAGTTGTAACAGCAGTTGAGTCCCGGTGGAGTTGGCAACACAACCCATAGTATCATTACAGGAACGAGGCCGTCAGGCCGGTGCTGGGGTGGCAGGCAGGGCCAGGGAGAGAGAGAGAGGAGGCAGGCGGCCAGTCAGGCTGCGGCGTGTCGTCCCTGGTTGGAGCTGAAGCCGCCACTCTCTAGTCTGTGTGAGCGCGTCTTTGATGATGAGGGGGAGCTCTCTCTCATTAGGCTAGTGATTCCCTATTGCCCCCTCGAGCGCCCGGAGTTATCCGAAGGCCACTCCTCCTCCCGTTCTTATCTCAAACCAAAGGATTGCCTGATCTGACGAGGAGACCCCTCCCCATAGCTCCGTCTCCGCTCTCACCACTAGATTCATCTATTATTGATGAAAATAATGTATCTAGCGGTCAAATACTTTTTTTAAAATACACACGTGGGCGATAAAAAAAGCGGGTAGGTGAGGCGCACCTTAGTGGGTGTTTTAAAGGCTTTCGAAACAACGCTGAGCAATGTGTTTTTAGTTCAGGCTTTAAACACAAGTGTCTACACCTGTTTTAACTTGTTATCTTTCACCAGATGCTTTTCACAGTTTGTGCAAGAGTACACATATTTCTGCCAAAGACGTAAACAAGGGCATGAAACATTTGGATACGTTCAAAATAATTGGTATCAACTGACTTTGTTATCATAAATGGAACCTGCTTGCTTGCTACATTGAATAAACGATTTATGTAATTGCAACGCGTGAGCCCTATTTAAACTCGCAATTGCCTGCAATAGAATATAGTGACATGGTTTACTATTAAATAGGCCTATGAGAACTGTTTTGGAAACAATATTTAACAGTTATTTTATAAGCCTACATTTTTGATAAGTAGGCTATACTATTAGCCTATATTATGTACACTTTTAAACCCTACACCAAATACATTTTCCTCAATAGATTTAACCCTCTTTTTCCTGTGACAATGTGTTATTTTTTCTGACAAATTGAAAAATTCTCTCTCTTAATCAGCATTTTTACAACCGACAATTTGAGTGAAAAAATGATGTGAAGAATAGAGACATATATTAATGTTAAACAAAATCGTAGTTAATAATGTGTGTAAATACAAAATGTTGACATACAAATACTGTCACAGTCGTCAGGTTGTTGCTACAACAATACCCACAAAATATCGTAGCTTTTTTTTTTACCATGTATCACTGCAAAGACAGTAAAGATTTACATGAACAACTCAAAATAGGTTTTAGAATTATTCCCGGAAATGAAGCTGAGCCATGTCATGGGTATAGTCTTTTCGAAGCAGTCTGTGTGATGTATTGTGATATGAGCTGTCTCTCTTGACAGTACTGCCCTGACAGCTCTCAGACAAATCTTGACCTCCCCATTTCTTTCGAGTGTCCAGGGGACAGATACATCATCCATCAATGCCATTAGGGTCCAGAATAATCCCCCACTGTCCCCCTCAAGCACACGCACACACACACACACACACACCACACACACACACACACACACACACACACACACACACACACACACACACACACACACACACACACACACACACACACACACACACACACACACACACACACACAACGGCCTATTTATCACAAGGGAGTGTGTGATCAAAGCAGATAGAAATGGGAGATCAAACAACATGGGGTGTAGGGGGGCCTTGTCCTCTTGAGACACAAAAGACAAGGACCGTGTGACAAGAGGGTGGACATGCTTGATGCTACGTTTACCACCCGAGACAGAACACCACTCTGTGTATGAGGACAGGCTTTGGCTATGGGGAAACGGGCCTCCTGTAATTCTGTGACCTTGCATTTCATAGATGGAAACACTATTAGGACTGGGATGCTCCTAAACAAGCTTCGGCTCTGTCCCTCTTTCCAACACACACACACACACACACACACACACACACACACACACACACACACACACACACACACACACACACACACACACACACACACACACACACACACACACACACACACACCACACACACACACACACACACACACACACACACACACACACACATACACAAACGCTAATTGCCTAACTGGCTTCCTTCATTTGCTTAACCTTCAGGTTAGGAACCTGCATATTGATTTAGAATAAATTTAGGTTTGTGTGTGTGGTGTGTGTGTGTGTGTGTGTGTGTGTGTGTGTGTGTGTGTGTGTGTGTGTGTGTGTGTGTGTGTGTGTGTGTGTGTGTGTGTGTGTGTGTGCTCTCCTTGGCGTAGCGAGCAGAAGGAGCTGGCAGGACTTGATGTTGTTATGACAAACTGCTTAAGAGCATCTTGAGAAATGAGGGCTGAGGGGTTCAGAGGTCAATGGGCTCTCTGAATGGCTGGGCCTATTGAGGAAGGAAGCCCCTTCCCTATCTGTGCAGCTTCATCCTTACTACTAGACGGACATGCACTCACACACACACACACACACACACGCACACGCACACACATGCACACACACGTCATTTCACAATCAATTAATTGAACAGGGAAATGGACACTCATTCATTCACACTTAGGTCAATATTGACGACCATTAAAGCATTTTTTCTCATTCCCTGAAAGAAAGTAAATTATTTGGACATGCACTGAAATGTATGAAATCATTTCAAAACGCGGCACTGCCCTAATTGTTTAAATATACATGATTATCCATGTATTTTCTGATACACTACAACATTAATGACATATGAGTAAACGGGTAAATAAATGATCTGCTGATGTTTTAAAATGTTACCGAAGGACTCGACTTTGCTTGTCGTGAGCATATTTCCATAAACTCATGCATTGTGCATGCTGGTAAAAAAAAGCAGCAAAGTACAAAGTTTGATAAATTATGCATTTTTTGCATTGTGCATGTGTGTGGTGTTTGTAAATAAATGATAAGGTTGTGCCCGCGAGCCACTAGACAAAACAAGACCTCGCAAACAAAAGCAAAGCAGCCCACTGAGTACAAACAACTAAGAAATGATCCTAGGTCCAAAACGAACCATTGGATCTGGGACATGCCCAACCCCCAGATATGGATGTAAGACCCGTTTGTTCTTTGATTCTGGCTGGGTCTAAAAAGACACCCTATTCACTATAAAGTGCACTACTTGTGACCAGAGCCCAATGCTCTCTATAGGGAATAGGGTGCCTTTTCAGACTGTGTTTGGGGTAGCAGGGGACATTGATGTGAAAATCTGACCAGGATTAGAGCCTAGAGCGTACCCAGCTATTCTGGAAGGCCCCCAATGGTGTCTCATATGTCACCGTCGGAATGGACACACCAGGGCAAGCGACAGAGACAAGGACAGGGGTGGACAACCTCGGACAACGAGAACCAATTGTAAAACAGGAAATCATTATTGTTTGATTTATATACACTGTACGTGGATGAAACTAGACAAGGCACTCGTGGCCAACAAGACAATGTATTCCTTTAGAAAAAGATCCTTCCTCCTTCTAGCACAGATATACTGTATCATTGACGTGTTAGGTTCTTTGTATGCTGATAGTTGCATACGCTAGAGCACCTTTAAGGAGAGAGCGTACGACTGGCGAAGAGACGTAAGCGGCACCCAGACATTGGGGTTAGGCTCAGCTGGGTTTTATGACCAAGTGAGTGGTAGAGTGTGGGCATTCCTCCAGGAGTGTTCCATTTCCAGGTTTCCTTTCTGGACGGGCAGAGAGTGTGGCTGGCTTCCAGAGAAGGACCCAGAGTGATTACGAGACGCAGGTGTGTCGGTGTATGATTGTTCTACCTCTTTAACATGAGTCACTTCCTCAGCGAGGCACTCACGTACCAGCCTTGGACACACAATAGAGCCATTCTTTTACTCATCATGCGCACAACGCTTACTTAGACACACACACACACACACACACACACACACACACACACACACACACACACACACACACACACACACACACACACACACACACACACACACACACACACACACACACACACCACACACACACTAACTAACAATGATAAGCACACACACGCAAGCAGGCTCATAGTCCACTGTTCTTCCCACTTGGTGGGCAGGAAGAAAGACAATAGCCACTCCACCAAGTCTCTGTCACTGGCATGTGTTAGCTGATTCTCAACTCCTCCCCCAACCACTAAACCCTGGCAGCTGATAGGAGGAGGGAGGTGCCACTCACAGCCCAACCACTAAACCCTGGCAGCCCATAGAAGGAAGGAGGCGCCACTCACCTGGTCTCCACTGAGGTGACACGCCGCCAGGTTCTGCTCCTCGAAGGAGGGGGCGGTGCGTACGTACTTGAGCCAGCTCCCGCCAGCCTCCGAGCCTTCGTCCAGGCAGAACTTGACGTTTCCCATCTCATCCACCACCTGTTGGAGAACACATAGGTCAGAGGTGGACCTGTTTTAAAAAGCCAGCACACACAGAGCTGAGCCTCTATCTTCTCAAGTATGTGTGTGTGTGTGTGTGTGTGTGTGTGTGTGTGTGTGTGTGTGTGTGTGTGTGTGTGTGTGTGTGTGTGTGTGTGTGTGTGTGTGTGTGTGTGTGTGTGTGTGTGAATTTCATCTCTTTAGTCACCATCAAATCAAAGTTGCCTGAATTACCATGGGCAAAGCAGATAATACCAGAAAGTTTCACGTCTCTCAAACCATTGGATCCAAAGAGGGTTACTTTGACTATTTGTCCCTTTTAAGGGACATTTTGGATTTTCTCAACACTGTGTGTGTGTGTGTGTGTGTGTGTGTGTGTGTGTGTGTGTGTGTGTGTGTGTGTGTGTGTGTGTGTGTGTCCATATCTGTCAGTAGACAGAACATTATCTGTCAAGGGCCCCTAACCTTGTCGCTCCTCTGAGCAGCGAGAGGAAAGGGGGAAAGGAGGGAGGAGGAGGGGAAGGTCGAGAAAACTGCGGCTTCTTTCACTTGTCTAAAGACTTTCTTTGGCACATATTGATCACCCTTTGTAACCCATGGGCCGCCCCGGGAACGAGGGAGCAGTTTCAGGTTACCCCTTAGACAGATGAGAGGAGACGGAGGAAAGGAGGAGGAGAGGAAAGAAGAGAGGCTCATTGTGGGGCAGAAATTAAGTGAAGAAACCAGGGAGTTGATCGCGAACTGCCACCATTTTATTTATTTACTGCTGGAGGAAAATGAACCTCTCTGCTCTAGACGAGGAGCACACCAAACATACTTCAAAACTGCTGCGCTGTGATTGCTGCTAAGCACACAAGACTGAGAAGTTCAGCCACTAAAATCAAAGATTTCTGAGGGGGGCTCAGCAAATATTACAGGAATCCAAATGAAAACAAGATCAATGTAGTGGTGGTAGCTTGGTGGGACAATGGCTCTCGCTGGTGGCAAATAAAACTATGACAGTTTATAGAGAGTGTGAAGAGTGTCTGAAGGCTCCAAGGTAGTGTTCATTAGGCACCAAATGGAAGAAAACAGACTGAAACAGGGAGGGACAACATGGACTTGTCCAATACGAAAAGCACATTTTTGTTTCCAGTTGCGAAACGCTTTAAAACAGTTTCCGTTGCCTGCCTTAATGAACATGACCCAGGTGTCTGTCTGCTAACCTATGCCCTCAGAAGAGCCTGGAAGGAGGAAAATCTCACAGCTCTGCTCCTCCACAAAGCTCTATAGAAGATCTAATTTCTCCTGGTGGAGTATTCTGGTGGAACTGATACTCTG